>NC_045756.1:5860580-5962897 GCF_008692095.1 Etheostoma spectabile
CACACACACACACACACACACACACACACACATAAACACACATTTCAATCAAATGATTGATGGACTTCTTAGCTGAACTAATTTATTGTTGACACTGGTCAAAACAGCCTACAGCCTAGAGTGATTCCCAACCAGTGGTACAAGGTCAGATTGTTGAGTAGCTCAACTAATATGAAAATATAAACAATCATGATTTAAAAATACCAAACATGGCGACTCAGTTGTAACACCAATGGATACGAAACGGATTGAAACGTCTAACTGCTGCCATTAGTGGTATGCAATCTAAACATGACTAAACCATTTACAGTTCATGAACAGTCATTCAGCGAGAACTAATATCTTGTGTTAAATTACTTAAAGGTCCCATGACATGGTGCTTTTAGCATGCTTTTATATAGATCTTAGTGGTCTTCTAATCTAATATCTGAAGTCTCTTTTATATAAACCTTAGAGGTCCCCTAATACCATATCTGAAGTTTCTTTCCCAAAATTTAGCCTTGGTGCAGAGTTACAGCCACTAGAGCCAGTCCCACAATGAGCTTTCCTTGGTATGTGCCATTTTTGTGTCTGTAACTATTGAGGGGGGGGGGGGGGGGGGGGGGGGGGGGGGCTTGACCAACTGCCACTCTGCTCGTTTGAAAGCCATGATGTCTCTCTCTCATGGGTGGGCCAAATTCTCTGGGCGGGCAAAGCAGAGAAATGGGAGGTAACCTTTTCCCTTATGGGACCTTTAAATTACTCAGTTGTAAATGAACATGACGGGTGGATTCAACACTAGCATAAAGGCTGACAGTTAAAGTTGGCCTACTAAGACATGTTGCATAGTTCTTCAGACACTCCAACTAATAACACAACCCAAATTTGTTTTAATCCTAAAACTCACAATTTTGTTTTGTGGTACAGACTAAATTAGGAAAGCACAATCAAACATTACTTTATGGCATGTTTTTTTTTCTACAGCAAGTGAGAAAGAAAAGAACTTCCCCTTCGGTCTCCTTTTTTCCCACCTGAACATAAACCCGTGCAGCTGCCGGTCAGCAGTGGACTGCCGGATTGAGGAAGCGCCAGATCGCAGCATCATTGTCGAAGGATTACAGCAACGAGGTGATAGGTCATTGGCCAGGAAACATGTGGCCCAGAAAGCAGACAAATGAAATTTGATTCAGATTCAGTCTCGGCTCTGCTGTGTCAGTCAGGGAGACAGGCAGGCATGGACTGATTCTATTTTTTTTTTTTCAATCCCTCCTCCTGCTGTTTGTCGTTTTCAATCCACTGATATGCCAAATATTTAAATGTTGACTCAGCAGCCGCAGCATGAGTGACACGCATAGGGATACAAGGGAAATCAAGTTAACCTGCTGTGCTGCTTTTCTCATTCCTACTGTACTACAGAATGCTCGCAACAAGACTAAAATCTGTAACTTTGTTCTGTGTTCTGGAAAATAAGAGTGTACAAAAACCTACCAAATAAGTGCATCCCATGAACCAAATTTACACAAAAAAGACATGTTATTACTGTTTTAGTGACTGGGACTTGAGACATTTCATTATTTAAAGACAGATGTTTGATCAATGTCAGGAATATGTCTTTTTAGTTATGTCTTGGCTGATTATTTATCTTAGGTGGAAAGTGCACCTTCATCTGCCCTCTCTCTTCCCATTTTTATCCAATTTAATTTGTATTGCACTTGTACATTACAAGGAAATCTAATCATCATTTCTCATACCTCACATTCCGAGGTATGGCAAATTTTATATTAAGATTCAAGTACAAATTGAATGTGATGAAATTCATTGTGTTTCCCGTAGACAGTAGCTTTTTCCTAATGTGAGCGAGATAATACACCTTGGCTGCTTTGCTGGGGACCAAATCCAATTCTCTCACTCTCCAAAACAGTGCAGAGAATTTGTGTGTCTATTGAAAGTGCACTTCCTTTGATTATAATCGGCTGTTGCTCCAACTCCGTGCCCCGCTGCGCTGCGGGATGTTTGGGCTCGGATTCGGGTCGGGTCAGTCTAGAAGGGCCTTGAGGCCAAATCGGTCGCAGCCCGATTAGTTTGCTGGCAGGTGCTCAAAGTCTAGTCCTCTTCCTCCTCTTCTTCTCTTTTCGCCTGTCAGATGTAAATTCATGTGAATTCCTGTTGGCTGCTGAAAGCAAACAGCAGTGACATTGAATGCATCGTGAAAAACACCACAGCAACAATCCATTACTCGCCTCTTCCAATTCCGATTTTGAGCATCCAGCATCTCTGGAAAGAAATGCACACAATAGCAGGGTTTCAAACTTTCAAAAATAGCTTTTGACTTTTCAATATATTGCTACTTCCTGTAAAGTACACTATGTGGTTGCAAATTTGGTAGTGAAATGTGGTGCCAGCTGCCACTGTGATCTGATAGCAAATATCTCTACTAAACTACATTTTGCTGTTTGCACCCATACAGCATGTGGCTGACTCTGTTAAACCTTGCTTAGACAACTGCTGACAACTTGCCAAAGTCTAGTCAATTACCCAGTGTGCCCATTAGTTTTGAGGGGGATTATGCTTATTCCTGGGCTTGTACACATATTTATATACAGATATAAAGTAATTACAGTATATAAAACCCAATAATTTTAAATAAGTCTTACATCAAATGAAAATATTGCAATGCATTCTCTATTTCCCTCCCTGACACAGTATGACACATTGTCTGAATTTAAAGCAAATTCCTGCCATGCACCGCACTGGATTTAATTTACTGCTAACGCTGCTGCATTTGTGCTGAAGTGCATGTATGTGTCCTGTAAAATAAAAACAAGATACGCTGTTACCAAATCAGCTGACCACGTCATTGACCAACAAGGCTGGACCATCAATACCACATTACCACCCAGACACACTGTGAGCAGCCATGCTGGCGGGTATTGACGAGGCATCCGCTCGATGACTGCTAGATAATCTTGGTTTTGTTGTTGGATATGTCTATTTATTTTGCCTCATTGTTGTTCCCGCTAATGGAGACAGATGAAGGTAATCTCACTGGGACTACCATTTATCACACAAGCACAATATCCAGAGTCTGAGTTAGTGTGTGGATGTGGATGTGGACTAGACATGTAACCGGGTGTTGCACTAAATGGGGATTTGTTCAAATCCGTCCCCTGTTTCCAAACACTCAGAGATCTTTCATAAATGTCAGATGAGCTAGTGTGTAAAACCACAATCCTTTAATTACTAAATGCAGATACAGCAGCAGCTCCAGCCGTTAAAAAACATTTACAGGTTTATCACATGATGTTTCTCTCGCCATGTCATCAGGAACGGTGAGATTTAAAACCTACATGCCACTTAGTTGCAAAGGTACTGAACTGTGTTTCCTATAACAGACGGATGACATTTGCATTAACTCGTTTTTTTACCAGTTACCTCTCCAAGTCTGTATCTCATACCTGGTTGTCTTCATTACTTTATATCACATACACATACAACATGTAGCGGAATTCAAATTCATTCAGTGGGCGGCCATTTACAGCGCCTGGGGACCAACTCCAGATCTGAGCCAGTGCCTTGATCAAGGGCACTGACTGGAGAACCTAGTACATGTTTTTGGTTGCTGGGGGAAACCGGAGCACCCGGAGGAACACCACGCATACATGGGGAGAACATGCAAACTCCACGCAGAAAGGCCCGGAACCACCCAGAACCTTCTTGCCGTGAGGCCACAGTGCCACCATGCTGTATTTCAAGGTGGTGGTCTTCCTTTTTGAACCTCAGGTGAATTAGATATTCTGATTTAGTTGCCCAGCAACTGGTTGCCTAAAGCTATTAAAGCTTTCATCAAGAGCCTAAGTGTACATATCCGTTTGCTGACCTGTACATATCTTGCTCAAATATGCTCCTCTTCACTTCACCCTCAGTTTGGATGATGTAAATATTTATAGTTTATCACAATCAATGAATGCTTGGACATGTCTGATGCTGAATTTTCACAGTTTGCCAGTTTCTGATGTAATCTTTAAGGAAAGTTTCCACTATTTACACCGTCACAACGTAACACTCCAGTCCAAACACACTCACATATAAAATTGCTTTAAAAGTGCAACACTGAAAACACCACAATGTGGCCTCTCAGCTTCTGTTCCAGGACTTTTTTATTTTTTATTTATTGCTTCCACTCTTGCCCAGAACACTTTCACCATTACTTTGACTCTCACTTCTCTCATTACTGGGAGCTCTGCCCAGTTATGTCTAGAAACACTGGGACTGTTCCAAGGGCCCCTTTGTCATCACACATTATTGGTCCTTAGCCTGGTAATCACACTTAGTCTGTACATTCAGTAGTTAAATTTAGTTGCATTTCCACTTAGTTGAAATGTCTGATACTATACCTGTTTTTTACTTGGACAGACTGGCACACACGTAATTGCATGCTTGTTTGTGTGTGTATCTGGCAGTCGTGCTTTTGGCCTCGAGAGATGTGGCTCACAAAAAGGAACAAAAACCTCTCTCGTCAGCATTCGAGCTTAGTGAGTGTGTGCATGTGTGCGTAATTAAATGTCACACTGGGCTTGAAGAACAGCTAATAGCATTTGATCAATTTGTTCAGTCTGCACTCTACACGTGAGTCTCCGTTTCGGCATCTTGACGTGTGTGCACGCCAGGCATGATGAGACTGTGTGCATGGCATGTAGCTATTGAATAAATGCACTTCAGTGGAAAAAACATGTTTGCATGGAATGGGTTTTTTTGTGTGTGTATTCACATCTCATGTACGCCTCGGTTGGAGCCCACAAAAAGCTCAGGGGTCTGGGGCGGACACCAGCTTATTAATATGCAGTAAGGTGACAAATAGCTCCCATCGTTTCCTACTCTTCCTTATCTCCTAAGTGTCTCCGACAAGCTCCGTTATTGACGAGGGACGTTTAGCAGGCTGACAGTGGGAGGCATGATGAAAGAGGCAGAGACAGAGAAGAAGAAACAAAACGCTGAGCTAAATGTATTATTTGTTGAAACCCACATGGAGCCCTCAACAGGTTTCATGCGTCAGAAACAATCTGTGTTACCGCCAAGTACAGCAGGTATGCCAGGCGGATAAAAACTCAGCTGCTCCGGGAGAACATTAGTTTTAATATAAAAAACAATTGATGCATGTACTGATATAAGTAACAGGAAATTGCAGTACAAAAATGTCAAAATATGTTTGAGGTACTTTTGAAATTGAAAAAATATAGACATGAGTCATGTTATGACTATAAAAAGTCCTATTTCTACATATCTTGGTCATAATTCTTACACATTCTTACACCCATTAAAGACATCCTTACCAAAATAGTGTAAAAAAAGACATTTGGACAATATACGATTATCAGATTTATTCTAACTCAAATAACATATAAGCCTTCTCACTTCTCTTTTCCTCCTGTCCTCTTTTCTCTCATTCCCTCAGATAATCCCTTCCCCTTCCTTGCGTCTCCACTTGCCCTTTTCCAATCTCCATCATTCATTCCATCCTTCACTCTCCTCTCCTAATCTCCCAACACCTTCATTTTACACCCCCCCAAACACTTTCGAATATCCATTTCTCCATCCATCTATTTATCCTTCTTGACCTTTTTCTCTCTCCACCCTCAAACCCTCATCCTCTCTCCCGACATACACCACCCTTGTTCCTCCTTGTTGTACCAATGTAGTCTATTTCTCTTCTGTCTCACACCCTCCCTCCATCTTTCCCTCCCCTACCTTGCTTGAGTATCAGATTAGGCCTGTGTCATAAGGAATAGAGAGAAAGAGAGAGATTGCCAGCTGGATTAAAGGGGGACGGGAATTAATTTCTATGATCTCGTTGTTTTAGACCAGTCACATAAAGTTTCTGTGTGTGTGTGTGTGTGTGTGTGTGTGTGTGTGTGTGTGTGTGTGTGTGTGTGTGTGTGTGTGTGTGTGCGTGTGTTTGTGTGTGCCTGTGCGCACGAGCGCATGCAGAGGGTGCCTTCCGCTTTATCCCCTGTAATGACAGGGAGCTGGCTAGGAACGCCTGGCCCCACTCTGTTGCATGCTGGGAAATCATGCATGTGTCCTTGGTGTGGTGACAGACAGAGAGTTTAATGAATGTCTGATTAGCACTTTTATTGTATTCATATCTCATAATGATTTGACATATGTCACATGTGTATGATGTGTGAATTAGACATAGCACATTAAATCCTCTATGCTGAGGATTGAGCTCCAGAGACTGGATGTTGCAGAGCAATCTGGTATACATTCAAAAAATAATTAATATTTACGGATGAGGTAATATTATGATTGAATGCTTCACACATTGGTGTGACACAGTTAAACAGAGTATGAAATGCAGTTTGAGGTGCTATATTAAATACAACATTCAATCAACAGAGAAAGGCACAAAGCTCGTGTTCAGAAACAGTGCCGTCAGTACTTAAGTAAAATCAGAGCAGACTGGGCTTTTTCAGAAGCAGGGCTTAAAGAGACAGGCGCTGACAAATGAAAATTAAACCATGTAGACATGTTCTAGTACAAAACCCAAAATATGTTAAAGTATGAACCTAAAAAATTGGCATAATACGGGACTTTTAAGCAAAAGTAATTTACTTGGGGTAACTAAAGTATGAACGAGATTTTTAGGATACTCAAGGCAGCTGGTTAAGGTTCCAGAAAGGTCGTAATGCTAACTTTAAGCATGAAATGAGCTACGATGACTTAACCTAACCATATGAGGGAGGCAGGACCTCGGTCTACAGAGCTTTCTATGCCACACCATCCACACTGACCTCCTCCCTGTGACACTATAAAGATGTCACTCTTCATGAATTGAAACAATGAACTGCCAGTGAACGTAATCCAGGTAGCAATAGCATTTCCATCAAAACATAATTTGCGAGGGTTGTACGCAACCATATTTCTCAGCAGAAAGGGTTGGCTCTGTATATGTTTGTCAGTGTTCTGCAGAATACAGAACAAGTAGTGAGATGCCAGTTGCTCCTGCAAAGGTGACAGGGATTTATGCACAAACACCACCACTCAGACTCAGGGGAATGTCAAAGTCATCAAGGAGTAATTTCTACACAAAACAAACAAAGTTTATCACTTCATTACCTATAATCAGCCTGATCAGCCACATGTTTAACAGCATGAGGAACACTATAGTTCATGAAGCAGCCTCTTCATTACAGGATACTATTATGACTATACTATTATTTTGTTGGACACGTTACACCCTGCTCTTTTGAAGGAGACAGAAGAGATGTCTAGATACAGATACACCACGCACGCACAGGCTGGTTAATGATTAACTGGACGTGTGTGTCAACCACAGAGCGCAAGGCGAAGTAGTGCTGAATGCCAATGTGCTGTGTAATAATGCAGGACACATGCTTTGTCTTTATCAGTTTTCTCTCTCTCACAGTCACTCACACTTGAATGGTGACCTTGGGCTATATTGTTATTCATTAGTGGACAGAGGCGGGCAGACTGCCTTCTCTCTTCTTATCTCTACGGGACACAAATCAGCAGTGGGATGCTCGTAGCGTCCCTATCTGGCCTCACTGTAATAACAATCACTGCTTTCAATTGGCTGAGTGGCGAGATCAGACAGCAGCCTTAAAAGATAAAAGAGAGGTCCTGCTATTTTGTCCGTCAGATGCTTAACACCTTTGTGGACTGAAAAGATTATTACTTTCTTAGGAGTTTTGTCCCCAAAAAATTTGATAAAGGACAGATGAAAAAATGAAAGCTGTGGACTTTGTATCTCGCATATGGAGAGAATTGACTTGCAGGCAGAATAATTAGCAGAATGGCAATTTGAAAACTGTATTTTAATTAATTAGAAAAATAATCAGTGAGATGCATTATTATGTGTTTTTATTTTTCAAATACCATTGGAGCTTGATTGTAGCTTGACAATCTACCAGCAACCTAATCCCTCTTACACCCAGTGACAACGCCGATAGATTATTTTGCTCATGGCGTGTCATCAAGGCATGCCTGTACTGTCCTGGTTTTGTCATGAACTCTGAAGACTAATATGTAAGAGGTGGTCAAAAGGACCTAACGGACCGTGATGTTGGCGTGACAGAAATACATAAGTTGTCATTCCAAAACATCCATCCATCTTCATCCGCTTATCCGGTAACGTCCCCAAAACATGCTTATAGAATTTAAAAATCAATCAATCAAAGATAAGATCAAATTGCTTTTAAGAAAACCCATGATGATGCTGCTGGTGAAAAGAATATTTATTGTATGTTTATTGTAATACCTGATTTCAATGTTAGGAAAAAGTCATGTTGTGCCCCTTCACCAAAGTTACTGCCATCTTAAAATTCATAACAAAGTTAGTTTCGCAGATTTACAGAAGTAATGAATGCTTCTGTATTTTGTATTTATAGAACATTTAAAAACAATATCATCACGTGTGCCTTGGAATATTTTTTTCCCTGTGTCACAGTTACAATCATTTGTTGTTTCTGATCCGATTGATTTGACTGTTGCCATCAGTTTTCTGGTCGACTGCAGCAGAGTCTTTGCATCTGAATGTAACACCCTGAGGTGCCATCTGTCCGTCTGAGTGCTGGTCTGCCAAAAGCACCTTTTTCCATTTTGCTTACGGCGCATGCGTTGGATTGATTCATCAGTTGACAGGAAAATTAACAGCTGATTCTCTGCAGACTCATAACATCACTTCAGGGTTTGGGAAGGATATCAAGTCATTCCAAGTCCAAAGGCTAAAGTCATCGTGAAGTCACAGGTTTTTTTAATTTATTTTTTAAGTTTTCTATGCAAATGCACACAGCGCAACAGTGCTGCCATGTACATGAATGCACGCAAATGCAGCTCAATATACTGTACATCCACAGATATCTGTGATATCGGTTTCATGTTGCAGTTTTCAAAGTTGGCACTGTTCGAGTCCCTCTGAGAAGGAACATAACATAACATTTTCAGAGCCGTTTTGATGGTTGAATGGGTGGGCAAGTCACTGGAGATGGAATCAGCGAGGTGTGGAAGTAAATCACCAGCTTAGAAATGAAAGGGCCTGCATGTCCTTCACACACCCCACTCAAAACGTTTAGAAACCAGTTGAATGAACCTTCGTTTTTCGCTTTTGTGCATATTTATTATTAATTTCTGCTTTAGTGTGTCAATTTACTGACCTGAATTGCTGTCTTTCCTTCTTTTTGAAGGACAACACATACCAAAATCAGAATCACATTTAGTTCAAGGGGGTGAGTGGAAAACTTCGTGGGGTTATCATCTCATTCTTTGTCCTGTCCTTTGCATCCCTTTATGAAAAGAGTCATAATAATAAAAAGGGAATTTGTGGACCCTGACAAAACTTAATTCACTCTCTCTCACTTCTTCATTCACTCCGCCCTCTCAGCCCTAATGCCTCTTGGCCCCAATCCATTCTCATAGATCCATGCTTCCCTTTAGATTATTATTATTAACCTGTCAATTTCAAATTAGGCAACTCCTTCCCTCAATCACTTTATCCAATCTCTTAAACCTAAAGGTACCACTCCTCTCACTTACCCCCACAGGAACCAATCATTAGTCACTGTTTCGTTCGCCAATCCAATCAACTCCTCCTGTAGGACACTGCCTCCAGCTTCTAATGCTGATGCTGATGCCAACACCCAGCCCCCGACTACATTCTATCAACAATTCTCCTTTGTGCTCTGAGGCTTTCTTTTTTAAATGACAAATAAACAGATTGTACTTAGATTGTATACTTATAGAAATCTATCTATGGGAGGTTCTCCACTAAATCCCAGCCATGGGAATACTAAGACCATGTATTTAGTAGTAGTAGGATCTGTGTCAGTTAGCCAAAGCTAGTACCATAGCAGCAGTCAGACTGCTTCATCGTCATTGCAAGATGCAGAACTAATGCATGCAACATGATGTTTGTTGTTCTTTGCTATTCTGCCAATGTGTCAGGTCAAATACATTGATGGAGGATAAATACATGTGAAATCTGGTTGGGGCAGTAGCTGCAGAGTTGGCTCATTATTATTTATTTGGATTAACTTCTGCTTTCTCCCTGACTTAAAGATCTCCACTCATCTAAGAATATCCCATATGGAGAACACCAGTCTGACACAAACACAATTTATTAAAAAGAAAAAATAATTTCAAAGCTCAAGGATGAGATTTGATTCTTATAAACTGTTATCCAAAAGCACCCAGTGATGCATAACACTAGATCTGTAATACGTTCTGGCCGGAAATTGAATGCACTAACAGATAAAAGGGGTCTTCATATATTTGTCTCGTTCTGAGATGGGATGTGACCAAACCAGTATGGAATTATGAAAGGTCCCCAAGGCCTTTTATATACTGCCACCCACAAAGTGTGTTTGATGTATGTGGGTGCATGTGCTCTCGCGTGTGCTGTTTCCACATTGAGAGATTAATGAAGTGCTTCTTCTTCTAAGGAAAGGCTAGGGTCATCAAAGAGTCTTTGCATCAAAGCGGCCTGATATGAACCTGATGTTTTCTGTCGTCACTGCTTTGCAATCAGAGCAGGGGGCCGACGTCGAGCCTTTTATTTGCATTTACAGACGCGAATCAAACATCCAGTACATTTCCATAGGGCCAAATTAAAATTACGGAAGTGGAAGTTGTAGGTTTTAGGCTATTTTCTATCAGCATTAATGATGCCATTGGCCTAAGTTTTGTGAGTTCCTTTTACAGTAGAGGTTTGAATTAGCATCAAGCATAAGGAACTGCTGTGCATAAACAGTATAGCTTTAAAAGCAGCTGGACTTAGTTGTCTTAGTTTGGTTAGAAAACCTCACCAGTCTTTCCAAAGATTGCTTGTAGGAGTTTAGACAAAACTTGTGACACCATAGCATGCTTTAAAAAATGGTAGACAGTAATTTAAAGTGTCACTGTGTAGTTGTTGAAGAAAGAAAATTATATTATGTCTCTGTATTCTGCGACAGTCTGAGCAATGTTCTTAAAAAACTTTTCTGTTAAAGAAGAAAGTCTCAAACTTCTAATGTGATCAAGTATGCAGTCTTGCATTGCTCCCCGAAGAAACGTTCATGCTCATAAATAAGTGATTAGACTGTCCCCAACCATCAGAGTAACTTTTATTAATTCGTAAATCTTGTGGCGTTCAACTTCAGAAGATCTGCTTCCATTTCTCTCATTTCATGTGTCGCTTGACATTATGTCTCCCCTCTGCTGTCCTGATCTCACAGCTGTGTATCTACAAATTTAAGAAAACGCCAGAATCCAAACTACTAATTCTTATCCTGTCACAACTGTCTGTTGATGTCGGGGACACCAGGTCCAGCAGATACAATAACCCACGAGCTGTTTTGATCCAGATTTCCATTGCATTGTGCTGTTACAGGCATGTGGCAACCAACTAACTAAAATAACAAGTAAGAAAAACGTTCTCCTTTCAGTTATAAGATAAGTGAAAAATATGCACTTCCTTTCATTACACACCCAATTGAGTTGAGTTGGATTACATGGGACGCTAAACATACTTTCTGCTTTCTTGCGTTCAATTAAAGTTTATCATCTCCACTGAGGTTGGTTTGCAGTTTGTCCTTGGCACCTTGTGGCACGGGGCCAGCAGGAGCAGCATCTCCCAAAGGCTGAGCCATCTGTGCACACACACAAATACACACTAGAGGCTCTGACTTGTTAGGGTTTGATGACAGGCTCTATGACAGAATGTGCATAACAAAAATAAGAGTCCTTTAATGTTTCTTATCAGAAAGTCAATTTTTCAATTAAGTCTATTAAAACACGTTGGTTGTTGGTCCAAATAAGGTTTTAAAAGCAACAAATAAAGATGTTAGGTACATAAAATTCTTACAACGTAGTTTGTGCTTTGGAAACACATGCATAACAGTGTTTAATTTGCCTAAGATTACATTATGTTTGTCAGGACTTTTTCCATTTATTAGAGAAGTGGATTGAAAAATGATCCAGAGCCAAATGTTCCTTCTGGATGAGAATGAACAAGGAAGCCATCTGTGGTCTCCAAGACAAATGCATGCTTGCATCATGGTGATGATGCAAGCATGAGAGTGTGCATGCATACAAGCTCACTTAGTAAAACCATGCAGAGGGAAAAAAACAGGGGTCTTGCTCCCATTAGCCGCCCATTCTGCCGAGTCAGCTTTCCTCTGCCCATCACCTCCCCCCCCTTCACTGTCTCTCAGTTGCTTTCTCTTTACAACCAACGCACTTTTACTTCTCCCTCCTTCATTTTTCATCTGGATTTTTTTACTCTTGCAGCCCTCTTTCTTCTGCCTCCTCTCCTCTGCCCTGCAAATGCAAAGAGACTTGCAGCCCCCATAAGCAGAGGGCAAAGCTGGAGCGAGAGAGCATCCGTCATCCATTCGCCTTGTGTTTCTCCCCCCCCCCGCTCCCTCCCTCCCATCCTCTGTATCCCGTCCCTCTTCCATTCACTCTCACTCCCTCCTCCTTTCTTCTACACTGCTTGCCGCGGCTAGGATCACTGCACTACACCATGCGCTGAGATGGAGAGCACACACAGTGAGCTTATTGCAGCTCAACTAAGCCAGGTGGGGAGCAGCAGAAAGGGCTGACTCGTCCCAGAGAGAGAAGAGAGAAAGGGGGGGGGGAGTGACCCTCACTGTCTATGTCATCACTTAAGAACGCAACATTGTGGAAAGGCAAGGAATTGGACTGTCTGCGCACCGGATGGGGCATTCAGCAAGGGTGATACTTGCTGCCATCTGAGTGTATTTTCCTAAACTGTGAGAAATTCTGTGTTGGAAAGGCTTTTGTTGACTCTTCATATGGATCCGGGTTGAAACTGGATTGTCTGGGATGTGGATTAGAATGCTGATGTGGAGCACCTAAGCTCTGGCACGTAGCTCGCTCTAGCAGGACCACATGGACATGTTTGGTTTCTCCAAGATGCCAAAGCTGTCTGGGTGAGTATGTGTGTGTGTGTTCTTCTACTGCTGTCCTCAGAGGGCACTACAAATCATTTTCATTTATTTATTTATTTAACTTTTATTCAAATTTCTTGACATATGCCAGTTCCTTGGGAACAAAGTTAAGGTAATTCTAGTCAAGATATTTCCAGGTGAAGTTGTCTGGACATTGAACATGTATTGTTAGGCTAATCAGTTTTTGCAGGGTATGCAAGTCATGCCTCAACAAGTTTCTGATTGGTATAGCCAATAATAAATGAAATGAAAGCGTTATCATTAAGAGACTTTGGGTACAAGGCTAGACTGAGTGTTTGAGTAAGGAAAAAGCAAAATAGGAAGCTGCATTGGGTATGGATGTTGCACAAAACAGAGGGATATGTGACCTGTCGTTCATGGTGTAGGTAAGTGTTAAGACTTTTTTCTTGAATGAAGGTAACAATACCATAATGTAAATATACTCAGTCACAAGTAAAAGTCCTGCCTTCAGAATTGTACTTGAGTAAAAGTACAAAGGTATCATGAGCAAAATGTACTCAAAGTGAAAGGTAAAAGTAATCACTATGCAAAAAAAGCCCTTTTCACGGTGTCTAATTATGGAGCCTTCAATGTGTAAATCTTTGAATGATTGATTGATTGATTGATTGGTTTTATTTAAATAAAAAACATTGTGAAAACAGTACTCTGTGTCATACATTAAAAAGACATATATAGTCAGGGATGACACAATAAAGTCCAAGATTTATTTCCATTGTGGTCCCTACACAATCTGATGCACACAAGATAATGAGCCATTATCGTGTGCTTCAAGACTAGGAAAATGTTTTGACATACTCTCAGGGATTTGGGCCTTTGTAGCAATGCATCATATTTAACAAGTCAATATGTTTTATTTGCTAAAGTAAAGTAACTACAGCTTTAAAATGAATGTAGTCAAGTAAAAACTTCAATATTTCCTGTTGAAATGTAGCAGAGTAGATGTATAAAGTAGCCTAAATACTTTAGTAAAGGACGAAATCCTTAACATTGTACTTAAGTTCAGTGCTTGAGTTAATGTTGGCTACTCATTTACATCCACCACTGGCTGTGGGATGTATTCTGCCCTGTTGGTTTGAGCAGGTATGGGCCTGCCTGCGTTGTTGTTTTGTTTGTGTGATTTTAGTGACTAAGAAATGTCAAGATCTATAAGACGCAACTCATTCCAAGATACGCATAATGTCAACAGCAACCAGATAGTGTGAGTGTTTAAGGGCGAGATAAAGGAACGAGAGGACAGACAATGGTTACTGAAATGGAGGGGAACACAAAGCGTGCCAGTGGAGAGCACAGAGCCAAAGGAAGAGTTGTAACAAGACTACTAAGTGCTTCAAGAGACAGAGGTTTAACGCTCTGTTCCAGAAAAGGAGGTTTACCCTGAGCAACCCTATCCAGTCCTGATGATGATGCACAACCACGCCTACTTATTGCAATTGTACAATAGGGGCCAACAATTAAAAAATGCAATCAAATGCTTCATTCAAGAATTAATTGATTCAAATAAACTTTACCAGACAAGTTGTATCGAACAAACCAAGACAAACTAAGCAATCTTAAGAAAGAGGAGACTATAAGTAGGAGCCGCAGCAATAATAAAGAGCTCTGCACACACCAATCCTCGCTCACTGTGCTTTCATATGCCACGTACAAACTACACATTACAAACAGTGGGCACAACAACAGTGCGTTAATACATGTTAGCATGATCCCTGACTCATGTGTCACATCTCTAAGCCCACTGAACAAGGCTCATGATAAATCTCTTAAACCGAAACTCTTCGAGGTTAGCATCTGGAGGGCATCCTCTTCTCTTCTAAGGAAAGAAAGAGAGAATGAAGTCAAGTCTCTGTAGTGGTACACAATATCTCTACGTATTTTTATAAAGACATTCATACACAACAGAGACCATGGTTTAAAGGAGCAAATTAGACCTTCAGATAAACCACCAACTCAACTGTTATTTTTCAGATTAAATGTTAATGAGCTGTGATTTTAGCCGACCATTCGAAAGCATTGACATATGTTTAAAATTAATATTAGTGAGCATACATGTTTTATACAAACTTTTGAACATGTGTTCTGGGCGTTTGCAGTTGTGTTTTTGAACTTTGTTTTATTCTCAATATTATTTCCAAAGTCTGAATGACTTGCTTCTAACTCTGTATTTGGCCCCATCATGTCTGAACTGAAGCTCATGTTTTGGTTAAGCATATTAACACTTGGCGCTCCAGAACATGAGGAAAGAGATAGGGGTGGTTCCGCAGGCTATGGCAAGACTTTTCTCCCAAGAAGAATAACAGCAACAGTGCCCCAAAACAACACATGTCTGTGTTCAAGTAGTATATAACCACAACGTTCCACTTCCGGGATCGTTCAGGTGCTGCCAGAAATTCCACCCGATGTCTCTCTTTTTAGGCCGGATGTCCCTCACCTTCAGCTTTCTTTGTGTTGGAATTCTAAATCTCCAGTTGATTTATGATATCTGCAGGCTGAAAACAGACAGCTGGCTAGACTATCTGTTCGTTTTGACAGTTTTTTGTTTTTCTTGCACAACTTTTGAACATACACGTTTCACCAAAACAAGTTCCTTCCCCGGGGCGGTTTTGCAGAGGCAAGACAATTGTGTTTGGTTTAAAGAAATGCCAATAAACCAGAACATGTTTACATGCGGGATAGCTGTGTTTTCCGGCCAGACCTTCCTCAGCAGCACTGTGAAGGAAGGTCTGGCAATGCACGACCAATGTTCAAGTGACAAAGCCCTTCAGCAGCCATAGTAATTATGACGGGAGCCAAGGAGGAAGTCAGGTTGTTGTAGAGCGATGAAGACAGTTTAATGAGGAGTTCAGGGTGGATGGACGAGTCGACAAAACTTTTGACTTTAACACGGCAGGCCACTGTTTTTTCCAAACTAAACCTTAACACAATGACATGGGCTTCTTTTTCAACAGGGATTGGTAACAGTGTTGAAAGGCACAGACAGATTATGTTGTTGATGTGAACATATTTGTGGTTTAATTTGGAGGACTAGTTAGCTATTGCTCACATGAATCTTAGGTTTGGAAGTCATTTTCTCGCTTTACTGTATGTTCAAGGAGCAACAATTTTCTTTCTTTTTTAAAGACAATTTTTGGGGGGGGCTTTACCCATTATTAGTGACTGTGGTTAGAAAGGAAAGGGGGAGAGAGATGGGGGACGACACGCAGCAAAGGGTCACAGGTTGGAGTCAAACTCACTCGCCCCAACATTTTTATTTAATAAAAAAAAGGCAGGTTTTTCTATCACAAAATTAAGGAAATGTACTGCATGTGGAAACCAAAGCACCCCACTGTGTTCTCCAGGATCTTTTAGAAATATCCCTTCAAATCATGAGGAGCCATATGAACAGTTTTATGTTGTTGTTTTTTCCTGGACTTCCTTACATCACATAAATTTGAGAACATTCATATTTTGTCACGTTATAGTAGCTGAATGAGTAACACAATACAGAGGCAAATGCCTAAAGTCTGCATGCTATCACATTTTTATCTTTATTTGACTTCGGATTTGAGTTCCATCTATCAAAAGAAGTGCATCCCCTCCCCTTGTTCTCCAAGAGCTTTACCCTCCAGGGAACCACTTAGGCTTGTCTTCCGTCACAACGCTCGCCACACCCACTTATACACATTTGGCTTTATCGGTTGTTGACAGACTGCAAAATAGCAAAAATTAATAATGGCGCAACGCTAACAGGCACCAAGAGAGTGTTTTGCATCACTGGCAAGTTTGCTGCACTTTGCCTGTACCCAGATGGCCGTTGTGCATCTATAAGCTGTCATAATACAGTTTTGGAACCTTCTGTTTGCAAATGGAGTACAAGCCAAGTTTGCTTCATACATTTTAATGAGAAGTTGTGGCACATTTATCACCTTTTAATTCTCATAATAAATCATTCATTGTAAGATGGGAATGAAAACAGCTGCAGCAGGTGAGAGTCCTTGTTGTTTTTATCATGACTACGGACTACTGAGAGTTTTGTCATCACACATCTGGCTTTATTCCGGGAACATTAACCTGATCTCTCTTATCCATGCATCCTAAGGACAAAGACAGGACCTGTATCAGCGTTTTGTAGTGTGGGGAAATCTTGGCTTTAGTGTGTTGGAATTTGGCAGTGAAATTATCCAGCATGGCTTGTTTGTGTTCTGAATATCAGATTTCAGTAACGCATGCCAAATTGCCTTCTGCTTTATGCCAATGCATGCTGGTAATTCAGAGGGCAAATTTACATTATACCGAGTGCCATCTGACGTGCCATGGCCGAGTCATTTTCAATTTTGAGCAAATTGCTTAAAATAACCTGTAACAATGTCATACTTCAGACATGTAACTTTTTTTATGTGTCATTTCTGCCTCAGTTTTAATCATAATATTGTACCGGAAATGTGTGGAAGCGGTTTAACTCATGCCTTTGGGCCACAAGATTAACCTTTCTATAAGACCGCAAGAGGGGAGGGGAACAACAGATATGAAATGATATGGGAAATAGGGTTAATCACTCTGTTGCAGAGAGTTAGATGGGAAAATTGATACCACTGACTCACATTGTTAGCTTAGCTTAGCTAAAATACCGTACATATCCACACTCCTTCTATTTCTTTATTTATATTTCTACTCTGATATTTATAAAATCTTGCAACTATAACACAGAATTTCCCTTTGGGGATCAATAAAGTATTTCTGATTCTGAATCTGATATTGACTGGAATCAGGGTAAATAGCTAGCCTCGCTCTCTTCAAGGTAAAAAAAAAAACTGTCTACCAGCATGCTCTAATGCTGACTAATATACATAATTATATCGTCATACATAATTATATTTCCCCATGCTTCCGGTCTTTACGGTAAGTTAATGGCTTGCTGGCTCTGACTTCGTATGTGGCGTAAAGACATGAGAGTGGCATCAATCTTTTAAATTGAGTCAAAACTAATATGAGACGAACAGTTTGAGCTGTACCTACAAATGTTAATGTTTTTTTTTGTCACAAATTCCCTTTATTGCGACTAATAGCTCTTTCAATGCACATGCAAGCACATTTAGGTGTCCAATTATTTGATGGAGGTTGATGTTTCGCTGTGGACCACTTGTCAAGATACACAAATCCGAGACAGGAGAGTAGAAAGAATAACAAGGTTACAGCCCAACCACCCCCCACTCCGTTTCTCCCTTTCTCACTCTCTGCCCGTAACCCTTAAAGTTGCATGATTTTCTTGATTTGAGTCTGGATAATCCTCCTAAGGGATTTGGTCGGTGATCACTGTAGGAGGGGTTGTCAGGGCAAACACACTGTTGGCTGTTTCATTCAGTATATAAAATTACATCACTCATCCGGCATCTCTCCCTTATCTATCTGTCTCCTTTATATGGCAGCACATCCATCTCCTTCCCTGTTTTTCCATCGCTGCCTGTAATTTAAACCAGGCACAGTCTGCTTCATGGATGTGATTTACCCTTTTTAAATTAGGATTGAAAAATGTGCACTTTTCTTTTTCTTTTAGGTGTAAAGCCACAGTAGCAAATTTGATTTTAAGCCCAGCAGAATAACATATCTGTTGCTTATTTGATAAAAGATACCAGCTCTGTAATGGAATACTTTAATCAGTCCTTCCTTCTCACGCATGTCTTCTGCTGGGATTCGTTTCCTGGTGAACACTAATATTCTGTTATGTTATGATTACCACATTTTACTTCCCATAATTCCAGTCGTCTCTCACACCAGATAACACTGAAAGACTGGAGCGACGCGCTTTGTGCTTCCGCTCCCCCTCTGACAAATTTGATCAGTTATGCAAATGAAGCAAAACCCATTTTGTTTCTTGCTCCATTCAGATCTGAAACTTCCTCCCCTCGTCTCTGCTTCGCAAAAACAAGTAAACTTTGAGAACAAGCGACATCTCCCAAGAACGCTTTAATTCTCAAACAGCAAGCGGTGACATTCAGAAACAATGTGCCAGCTTATTGGTGATGCAAAAAAGGACGCTCTTATTGAGGTTATGCCCACAGGAGTTTGTCACATATTCTGTAAACGTTAAGAGAATTTGACATACAGCATGTTTCTCTGTCTGTACTTTTATGTCTCATGTATTGTGCATGGGACCTGCTTAGTGCATTATTTAATGAGACATTGGAGCACAGACCTTTAGCTTCATGAGTGGAGAACGGCCTTGTTGTGACCCAACTGTGACTCCATTTGGAATCTTTTCTTTTTGCTTAGACAACCTTCTCTTTTCCCTAACACCCATAACAAGGCCTGTAATGGTGTTTTGCCCCTAGGTTGAACCCCATAGCAATTCCTGAGAACAAAGGCGTCAAAACCACCCATGTGTCCCAAGATGACTCACTCAATTGACTGATCTTCTTTCTGAAGTTTTACCATTTCTAACACTGCAGAGTACTTTATGTCGAGTAAGCAGCTGGCTACAATAACACATTTTTTATTAAAATATTCCGGAGCTGATGTGTTCTGGTTCCTTTTTAGAACTACTTTAGGGTACATACTGGCCATCTGTAGGTCTGCATTATGGAAATGTCCATATTGACTCTGTTCAAACATGACAGGATTAGTGCTGGTCCCACAGCGCTCATGTGATAAGGTAAATTCCCAGCCCTTGTTTCTCCCTCAGCACAGCGGGAGCCCTACTGTGAGTAATCGTTGAAAATGATCAAGGGAATATAAAACCTATTTGACCCTATTTGAACCTGTCCTCCTTTGAATGACATACTGTTAATCCTCTCATAAATTTCATCACTGTTTGAAGGTAAAAGGTGAAAGGTGCCTTCGTTGTCATTTCCAAGCACACATGGAGAAGCAAAATGTGTCCATTGCATTTAACCCATCCTTTACATAGATGTAGTGGGAAGCCGCAGGCGCCCAGGGACCAACTCCAGTTATTTTTGCCCTTGCCTTTTGGTCTGGGGGCAATGACAGGAGCACTAACCTAACATCCATGTTTTTGGATTTAGAAAGGACTTGCAGAATTCTGTTGCCGCCATATTTTAGTTTTGGCTCTCATTTGAGGTAAAAATGCAACCAGCCAAGCATAGACATAATCCAGTACATAGCTCCCCAAATTCCCAGCACAACATTCACAGACAAAAAAACTAAACCCTTTTTAACAGCAGATGTTACATTTCCAGTACATATTCAGCGTGACGTGCATGCCTCGATGTACTGTATCCACTTTCCGTACCATTTCCCCTTACAGCTGCTATTTCAGATACATGCTCAGTGATGCATTCACGTCTATGCTAAAGTGTTACCGTAAAACTCCCAGGACACATTTTGGGCATCTGTGTTTCGTTATGTAACAAGTATATTATTTGAAAAACTATGCGTTTCTTCAAGTGATGAGGAAGTTTAAATACGTATACGTCTCCACAGATTTGATCACTAACATGAAAAATGACACGATGAGTGGATGAGGATGTTTCCCAAATGCAGTCATACTGTACATGCCTCTAAGAGTGTACTCAATAATTGATTACTTTAGCTCGGTTTTGCCACATGAAGTGAGCAATTCTGTCCTTGTAGGACTGAAGGAAAGTTAAAAATAACTTGCGGAATCTTGCATTTCATATTCCTCGCTCACTCTCACACACACACACACACACACACACACACACACACACACACACACACATGCTGGTATGCTGGATGAGATTTGTAACAGGGGGAAAGACAGCACTGTGGAACAAATAAATCAAACATGACAGAAAAACTGTGGAGTTAATTAATCCTTGTCATTTAGCGTCAATTGTGAAATTTTATTAGCATTAGCGTTTGCATTTGTATCAAGTAATGTGATTTCATAACAGTTGGGATTTCCCACATCTGAGCGTTGCGTAAGTTGTCAGTTACAATAAAGTAGACTTTCAACTTTTTCCAAACTCCTTCTGCCCAGCTTTCTGATTTCTGAGAGTTGCCAGCAGTGTGCATTTGTAAACACAGTGAGCAAAGTGTGCAGTATACCATAAATTTGTCTGGAATTCAGGCGATTAATAAGTATGATGTAACTAAATACAGTTAGAAAAATTTGACAAGGCCCATGTTGGCTGAGCTCACACTGACTTCAGCCAGTTGTCTGTTTACTGAAACATCTGTTTACTAAAGAGGCAAGTAGAGTGATTAGTTCTGCTCCAAATACTATCACATAATACTTACTGTAAGTGCCACTGTGTATTCAGAGCCACGCTGTCACACACACACACACACACACACACACACACACATACTTACACACAGTCACATACTATGCATACTTACACATGCATGCACTTACTCTAGTGATGCATGTTCAACCCTTGGCATGTATTGGATGTACTGCATATGTAAGTCCTAAACCCATTCCTGCACTGACTGAGCATCGCTATAACTCCTCCATAATTATAAGTACATCCTTTTTTCAAAGTGCTTCATAGAACACTCAACAGTGCGCCCTACTGAACTTTTTCTTTTTTCTCTCACTGGAGGATTTTCATTTCCAACATGATTCAAGAAACAAGACATGAGTGACAAGCAGTTTTTTATTCATCGCAATGATCACCAACCTCCTGTGTAATCTTATTTGTGGAGCGTTCAGCGACACTTGTTCTGCTGTGGTATTTTTAGCCTGCGGAATTATGCTTCAGTGTTTGGTGCAGATATTCGAGCCGGCTGTAATATTTTCAGCCTGTGTGTGTTTTGACATGGATTTCCTATGTATTAATGCTAACCTGACTTTTGGTTTCATTAATGTGCTTTTTTTCAGAAACCACTGGATCACCACATATATTTTACAAAATATATAAACAAATAGTGTTTGTCTGGTTAAAGGGAAGACCCAAGCCCTGACTTTTCAATTGTTTTCTTCATGAGAGACTGTGAAATTACGGTGACTGGTGAGTAATTACCTTTAGTTGTCTCTGGGGGATCCATCTGTTTGATTCCGGTCCTTACGTCGCCTCTCAGAACTTGTTCTTGGATCCATTAATCGACAGCCCAAAGGTGCAGGTTGCAAATGAAAATGATGTGTCTTATTTTCTGGCTGAAACTCAGCAGTGAATTTAAGAGCTGTTTCTGTCGAGCTTTAGGCCAAATCCAAACAACATAATTCAAAAGGACGATCACCAGATTTCTTTTAAAGACATCATTTAAAACTCTGCTACGGTGCCCTTTGTGTTTCCAGCCCCCTGGTTCCACTGGGCCTTATGTGACATTTGCAAATAATCAATGGGTTGTTATGCAGTGGACTGTGTTGTCCAACAGAGACATACTGTTGTGCTGCAAAAGATGAAATGCAACACTGTAAAGTGTTTTATGGCTGCTGCTAGTACAAATACAGTGGCACGGTGACAGGTTGTAGACATAACTGATCTACAAGCAAGATAACCTATACCTTTAGAAAAATATATTGAATCATTTTCATCCTTTCCTGATAAAACTGGAGGCATTTTTCTTGTCATACACCTCATGAAGTTTTCCTTTTTGTGACCGGCCCTTGTTACTCCTTTCATTCAGATTCATTACTGTGTAAAAATAAGTTCATCCTGTACACCAAAGCAGTATCCTAGCTAATTAAACCTTACCTCCATTTGCATTGTAAGGGTCATGCCGCGTATTGATCCTTGTTTCAGCTTCACCATTTCCATCACACCAGCAATCCTGTCTGCCAATCAAAGCGTTGACGTACATGCCTCTCTCCCAAAGGGCAGCACAGACATTTAAATTCATGTCTTAATCCTCAGAATAAATGTTAAATGCGTATACCTAGGCTTACCTGTAGTTATCCATTAAATATGGTTGTTTAACACAACTGTTTATCACAACTAATCAAGTGAAGTAATAGCAAGTAAGTTGTTACATGTAACACACTCTGCCCCGTCTTATAGTCTATCTGCAATGTCAACCTATTCAGAAGCATTTATATAGGTACATCTTTAAACAACTGTTTTATTGATTTAATTTTTTATAGTTTCTAGCATATTTATATTCTGTTTTCATGTGCTGCCAGATCCCATATTTATAACCTTCCCCACTAGCAACTAGAGGTTTCATTTGATATGAGCTTGTCTTATTAATGAACAAACTTGTAGCTGCACCTGCTGTCCTCCAACCAAATGCTGCTCTCCCACTGCAGAAGACGTTCATTTTGAAGAGAAATGCGATGTTTCGAAACACTCACGCTCTTGGCTCAAGCCGGTAAATGCTATTTGCGGTGCAGTTAAGGACAGTCGTTGAATATGTGTGTGCCACGGTGAAGATTCTGGCCAGCAGCCTATGTCTAGTCCAAATCATCGGTAGGGAAAGGACAGGGTGTGCCCAGTTCTAGTCTAGTCTGTGTGTGTGTGTGTGTGTGTGTGTGTGTGTGTGTGTGTGTGTGTGTGTGTGTGTGTGTGTGTGTGTGTGTGTGTGTGTGTGTGTGTGTGTGCGTGTGTGTGTGTGTGTGTATGTGTGTGTGCCTGCCTGCACGGCATGAGTAAGAGAGAGAAAGTGAGAGCAACAAGGAGAGGAAAAGTCAAGGGGGAGAAATGATAATGGATAAATGAACAAATAGAGCCAAAGCCCTTAAATGTCTTTTCCAGATGGAGAGTTTACATTTGCTCTCAGATAATGTGTGTTTGAAGGTGAGGTTCAACCATGCCGGACAGCTGTGATTGATATAGCTGACTGTGTACTATTTTACCATTTACCTAACCCTGACATGTACAAAGTTGTATTTGTGCTTGTATTTTGCTGTGTGTGTGTGTGTGTGTGTGTGTGTGTGTGTGTGTGTGTGTGTGTGTGTGTGTGTGTGTGTGTCAGGAGATTCTCACCTACCACTTTATCAAGTACACCTGTTTAACTGCGCGTTAACGCGGATATCTAATCAGCCAATCACGTGGCAGCAGCTCAATGCATCTCAAACAGGTTTCTTGAACATGACAGTGGGTTCGCTGTACTCAAATGGCCCCCATAGTCACCAGATCTCAAACCAGAAGAGCACCTTTGAGATGTGGTGGAACGGGAGATTTCCATCATGGTTGTGCAGCCGACAAATGTGTAGGAGCTGCTTGATGTTATCATGTCAATATGGATCAAAATCTCTAAGGAATGTTCCCAGCACTTTGTTGAATCCATGCCACAAATCATTAAGGCAGTAGAGTTAGCAAAAGCAGGTCCAATCCGGTACTGGCAAGGTATACCTAATAAAATGATGGATAAGTGCAGCATGATCATGCATTCTTTTTTGCACTACGTTGACGTGAAAATGAGTTTTCCCATCCTGAACAGTGCTGTGTGAAGGAAGGGGAGCTGTCCGTGGTCCTGAAACGAAAGCTGACTGAAAGCCTAAATGTAGCAGTTCCCCCCTCCCCACCTAGTTGTATGTCCTTTGTCAGGAAAAGCTTTTACATAAGCTTTTAATTGATTCCATCGTCACACGCCGTTGGCATGTTTCCACATCAGCCGGTGTTTGGAAGGAGTGGAGTTTCATCTCTAGAGGACATAAAGATCCAAATCCCACTAATCAGCTCAAGTACAGTTCAGTCTTTAATATGATCTCAGAGGGTCGTTAATTTGTAGGGGAAATACTTTACACCGCACAGTGCAGCACAGATCATCATGACAAATTCAACATTTACCCGCCACCATAAAATAGTAGAATAGCGGTGACTCACTGCCTCTGCAGTTAGTGCTGATAGACTATGGATTCAGCAACCTGGTGGCCGATGGGGAGATACAAATGAATGCATATGGTCGAGTATTGTAGCCTAAACCAGATGTGAGAGGACAGGGTTGAAATAAATAACATGTTTTTTTCAACAATTCAAATGGTGAAAAAACAACCAACCAATCAGAACTTTAACAGATTAAGAATGGAGACAATAACTTCCTGTGACAGAGCTTGACAATGCATTTATGAAGAATAGTGGCAGAAAAACTTTACGACTTCAGCAACTAGGCGTGCTAGAGGCTTGAGTGACATTTCTATGTACTGAGCGGATCACTCCCCCTGGCATTGTGTTAGGGTTAGGGTTAGAATTGCATTTCGTTC
The DNA here is from genome assembly GCF_008692095.1 of Etheostoma spectabile. Lineage (NCBI taxonomy): Eukaryota > Metazoa > Chordata > Actinopteri > Perciformes > Percidae > Etheostoma > Etheostoma spectabile. Next base: position 5,885,589 of record NC_045756.1, read on the forward strand.
AAATCAGAGTTAAAGGTAGAGGTATAAAAAGCTCGCTAAGCAAACAACCTTGCCAATTGACACTCAACTGATTGACAGTTAACGAGTGATAAACGTCACAATAACTTAATCAGACATTAAGTTCAAATAGTTCATTTCAAATATGTATTTGTAACTCATAACTGCCTTCTTTGTGGAGTAGTTTTTACTCTTGCAGAGAAGGTCAAATAAAAGTGATGGGTGCAGTCAAGATAAGACGCTTTGGTAGCTTCTTCCATTTGGGATTATGGCTGAAAGTATTTTTCAATCAGTCTGTCAACCATATTCTTGATTAATCAGTTAGTTGTTTGGTCTATAAAATGTCATAAAATTGTGAAAAATGTCAATCACTGTTTTCCAAAGCCCAAGATGACGTCCTCAAATGTCTTGTTTGATTCACAACTCAAAGATGTTCAGTTTACTGTCGTAAAGGAGTGAAACAATAGTTTAAAAACAACTATTTTTAAAAATTCAAAAAAAATGACTCAAACCGATTAATCAATTATCAAAAATACATATTTGATGAATGCAATAGTTGACAACTAATCTATTCATTTTTGCAGCTCTATGTTGGACTTTTGGACAACTCGCTGTTTCCATAAAGGTCTGCAGCACTGTCAAGATGCCTTGCTATTGGTCAATGGTGCAAAATTGGAATTACTGGATTTTGCCTTAAATAAACAAAATAACCCTTCTCGCAAACAGAACTCAGCTAAAACGAGCACATGGTCAGACTGAAGGGAAGGAAAATGGGAGTTCAATCTGATTATCAGGCTTGCGATCAGGAGCTTGAAGGCTTTAGCTTTCATAATGATGGCTCTTGTCCAAAGTCTTGATGGCCCAGTGCTACTCAAGGAAATCTGAATGTAGTCTGTAAATGGTAAATGGGAGAGCTTTTCAGTTTCAGAATGGATGTATCCATTATTCCTTTCAGTTTGTCAGTGAATGAGATTGATTTTGAGAATATTTGTTTTCCAAAGTGCTTACCGAACCCTCTGCTGCCAATTAACAACTTTGTGAAATTCTTGTTGTTTTTTTTCCTTCTGCTTTTTTTTAATTGCTTGTTTAGCAAACATCTGCACTTTACAAGATGTTCAGAGAGCATGCAGAATTTAGCTTAATGTTTAAGTGGTTACATAAAAAGCAAGTGTGTGTGCATGTTTTTTTGTGCATGCTTATATGTGTCTATGTGAAATGGAGAGAGCCTGTTGTTTTCAGATAGTAAAGCCATAAAATAAGAGCACTCACAGGGCAACTCTTTTAACAACATGCACCAATGTTTCATTTATGAACTGTACAGCGTCATGGGAGAAAGACTGAGTGAGCAAGAGAGGAAAAAGCCAACAAATGGAATGGGAGCGGGACTGGACAAGAAGAAGGTCAGGCGATGGCGGGAGTTGTCTTGCTAGGAGCTATGAGTGTGTTAAGTTGGAACTATTAATGAGCATAATGAGGAAGACTAAGAGGGGAGAGGCTCCATTAGCAAGCAAATTAGGACATTATTAGTGACAAAGTAATGCCAATAGACAATCCTACTGACAACAGCACAAATCTAGTTAATTCAGCTTTAGATGTAACTGTGATATACATTATATTTATTTATATTAGTTTTTGATCTTGTTTAATTAATTAATCATTTAGTCTTGTCAGAAAATAGTAAAATGTGTTCATTATGATGTCTCAGAGCCCAGGGTTACGTCTTTAAGTTCCTTCTGTTGTGCGACCCAGAGTCCAAAACCCAAAGAAATTCACATGTGACAAAGAAAAGAAGCAAATCCTCACATTTGAGAAGCTGGAAGCAACCAATTGTAAAACGACATTAAACGAGTCACAATAGACTCCCCGACTTTTTAAGCACCCATACAGTATGGGTGCCATGCGAGTTGTTGACGTGTCTCTGCTTGTGGATGTTCTTCACCTATTAACATCGTAATGCTATGATTCACACAATGCCAATGGATGTTGCCTGTTTGACACAGATTGGAGCTGACATTTTTGTTATTGCACAGTGTGACACGCAAGTAACTTCTAGACCGTTATCTCACAGCGTTTCTGGGGTTTAAGTCACTTACACCATGTACGTCATGTGTTTGTTTTATGCTAACTTTAAACCACAACCAGATAAAAACACCCTGTATTCATTTTTACTCCTTTTTTCTCCTTTTCTTTTTGGGCCTCAAAACCAAAACCAGTGTTTTGAATTGAGCCCCCTGCCTTGTTTGAAGATGATACAGTCTTTAAATATGCACAGTTACTTCAGGCTAATTGTGAAGTTTTGTAGAAAGTTTTTCTGAGATTTGCGTGTTCAGGAGTGTGTAATCACAGCGAGTTGAAAGTTGTCTCTGTGCATCTCATGTCAAGACCCTAGACCAGAAATACCTTAGATTGAAATAGATTTTTTTAAAGCACTTTGTAAGCCATCATATCACTGTACAAATGAAAGACTGGGAATGAACACTTGCTAAATAAAGGAAGAAAAGAGGTGACTCAAACTCTGAGGTACATTTATTATGTATATTTCACTGTTCATTCCACCACTTAACCTATATGTCTGAGAGGGGTCCTCAACTCCACCAGCATGGAGGTCACTCAGCAGCTGAGCTTTTAAAAAGACGGGGGGGGGGGGACGTTCTAGCCTATATTACCCTAGTTGTTCTGTAGAGTGTAAAGTGGTGAGAATTGGCAGGGGGGGAAGCGGGTTTCTACTGGCTTTAGTGAGCATTGTCATAATGTAGGCTAAAGCATCTTGGGAGAGCTCTTTGCTTTTTGTGCAAAGTCAGTCAGTCTTGAGGGGTTTTGACAAGACATTAAGAGTGTGTGTGTGTGTGTGTGTGGGGGGTCTATTCAAAAAAGAAAGTCCAAACTAAATTATTTTCACTCCCAGCGGTAATGAGCCCACATTGGCCTGCAAAGTCCTTTAAATGGCCTACATACTGAGCCTGGATCTTTAAATTGTCTTAAATACAAGTCAAGCTCTGACTTGAAAATGTTTTTTGTTAGCAAAGACTCAGATTACTCTCATCTCCTGACTTTGGTTAAAGAGACAGTCAGACAGAGGCTGACCATGTTAGGGTGCTGCGTCAGAGTAGAGTCCAAACTAGCAATGAGTCAGGTCAAACCCAAAAGTACAGTAACAAAATTGTTAAAAATGACCATCACATTCCCCCAGATGTCAAGGTTTAAACCCCCATATATATATTTAATATTTAGCCTTACATTTCCTAACATTACACAGCATGAACTACCATGAGCTACTGTGTACCAGAACGAGGAGGGCTCTAGCTGGGAGCCACCAGAGCAAAAGTGTGTTAACTTGTTCATAAATTTTATTTGTTAGATCATGACACAACCATATGGGTTCTCTCCAAAATTGCCTGGTCTTGCTTTAAGGCATGGCCCAGATCATTGTCTCCATTTAAAATCAAAACAACATTGCAATAAACCCAAGCAGATCACTTTGATTAGAGTGTCTTTGGTCAACTTGTAACAAATCTGGCTGGTATTGCTGAAACAATGTGGGATCACAATTCACAGTTTCAAACCCGCTGCTAACACTCCAAAGTTGCTACAACAACCTGTAGCATCTGTTGCTGCACATCACAGTGACTGGACAAGAATTCAGGAGCATGGATTATTAATTAGTGACCACAAGACTACAGTTATCATTGGACACAAAGAGCTATTTTTAGTTCTCAATGAAAGCCACGACAATGCTATTTACTGATTAAATGTAATGAATGTCAGAGAAAAGGGGATTTTAATAGTACTCTGATGGATTATTACGTACTAAGCTAATGTGTATGTGGTAGTATAGCTATTGTTTAGGCTGAACCCTGTGATGGATTACCTCATTGGACAGCAGCAATCTGAATCAGAGCTGCAGTACAGGAGGAATGAAACCATTGTTGAGATGCACCCAGAGCTCCGTGTTTGGAGCTGTGTTCTTGCTGACTGGAGCATGTGGTAGCTGTGCAGGGGGGGGGCTGAGCCAGCTGGCTCCACTGCTTTCTGTGATAGGAAGGTCTGACATATGATGCAGCAAAAAACAACCTGACTAACTCAAGTAAACACCATCCTTGCTACTAAATGAGGACGGGCATTTGGATATTGGGGTGGAAAGTTGCAATGATGATTCACTGACTGCTCTCACACAGTGGCTGCAGAGGTTAGGCCTGTCAATTCATTATACAATAGTTATCCTCATGGTTTTGAACAATCCTAATACACAGAGGGGATCAATATCTGTAATGGCAGTCCATGAGGGACAAGCCATGACAAATCAATTAGTCAGCGGGGGGTTTTATGGCTGAAACAAACATCAGGATTCTAATTTTGTCAAAACCATTGAACTAAAACAAAATATACTGCTCCATGGATTACTTACAAACAGAGACACTACTGGCACAGGCAGTCTCTCTATAAACTAGCATGTCAAAATAAATCCAGTAATCAATTCAAACTAGAATCTGTGAAATCTATCAATTGCATGCCACAGTTTTAATTGCTTCTGTTTTCAAATGAGGCTTTTATATGTAAAGTCCAAAGGTGTCCCCCCGATGCTGCCATAGTGTATTGCGTATTACTACATTAAAAAAAAAAAAAAGCATTTAAAAATTAGAAATTTTTCTTAAATTGTGCCTCACCTTTTTTTACTGAAAAATGGTTCTTGTCAGTACATTGTTGTCAAGGAAAGAGAAATTGATTTGAATTTGTTTTATGAAGTTTAGCTTTTGAGCAGTAGTGTGGATGACGGGGAGAAATTGATCCCTAGAGATGAAGAGAGGGATGTTAATTGATCAGTTGGAAAGAAAAAGGTACTTTTTAGAGTCAATACAGTGGCCTTTTCAGCAAAGGCAACCCTAACAACAACACCCTGCCGCTTCTTTTGAAGGCATATATTTGGTTTTGTGGTATGTTGTCGGGAAATGCATCAAATAGGGGCGGAACAGGGGAAAAGGCCTAACGTTAAGACAGCGAGTTTGTGCTACAGTCGGACAAAAAACTCTGCTTGCATAGTTCACCAAGGGGACAACTTTCATGATGTGAATAACCGGTTTCTAGTGACAGTATTTTGCGTTCTGATCTGTCGATGTTTGTACGTTCCTGTACAGAGATGCTTCAACCTTGTGAACTTTTAGTAAAAACATTGAGGGAGAAAAAGAATGAGTAGTCAGGAAGACGCCCAGCTAAAGGATAGAGGATGTGGTTTTCAATGCTTCTTGTAAAATCCCAACCTTCTGCTTTCAGCAAGTGAGGCAGGTGATGCTGACAGTGAGCAGCTTTGAGGCAAAGGACCTTGACAGTGTCGAAAATATCCATCCCACATGCCGTATTTCATTTACAAGTGGGCCCTAAAGTGTATTTTCTGCCACTAGGAATGGCAATACCATTCAAATATTTACTGGCAGAACAATCTGCCCTTCTCTGTCTCCATCTGACTTAAAAAAAAAAAAACACTTGTTTCTCACTGGAGGAAGACCAAAAGTGAAGAGTGAAATATTAATGCCGTCAAGGTGAACTTTAAGAGTCAGTTTCCTCTTAACGCTTCCTCCTGTGTGTCTCCAGATGGAGGGATGTTTCCATACACGTTGTTGCTCTCCGAAAAGCCTCTTACTCCACACCAACACACACACACACATACACACACACACACACACACACACTCTTATTTTATCTCTCTCTCTCTCATCCACACAAATACTCATACTCTCTCTCACACATACACATACAGCTGGATTTGTTTTCTCTGTGATGAGAGGGATTATGGGATAAAGGAGGCGAGGCCACAGCAGTTTAGTTCAGTTTGGACCAAAACTGCTCTCAGCAGCAGCAGCAGCAGCAGCAGCAGCACAATGACGAACACAGACAAATGTCTGGCTACACACTGGAGATCTGCACAGCCGTTACCGCCACAACCTCTGTACATTTTGAGCACAAGAGCCTCTGATTGTGTTTCTGAAGTGGCAGTGGATCTGTTTTTCTTTCAGATGACTGAAATGGCAACAGAATCGAGATGAGTTGAACTCAAAAGCCCTATAGGGTTGAAGTGGATCTATTGCCTTTTTCTTTTTTTTTGCAGTTGGTTTTAATGGAAGAAAGGAAGATATGTGTATTTCTTGAGACAACTGATGTATCATTTAGTTTTTTTTCTTCTACATGACAACTGATCAGCAGGATGACTGAAAGGGTCTGATAGTGTTTAACACTTTTCATCTAAGGCCAGTTTTCTTTTTCAAACACTGCAAGCTGTGACATGACTGACTGATGTATTCAACCCATCAACAGCACAATATGGGAATTGATCAACAGGAGTCTTACGGTGATGACGTCCTTGTCTAGTACGCATTTTCTTCTATTTTAAGAATTGGTATTGACTGCAGAGCAGATGCCTGATCAATTTGGGGCCTTTGCTTTTAATGGGATACATCCCAGAGCTGAAACTGTGACGTGTGAGGTCTCTCTGCCATAAAGCACACAGTAGAGAATATGCTGCGTAACAGAATATCGGCCTGAATCTTGGCACTGAAATGCCATCAATCTATTCATTGTTACTGTAGCTATGCATCAGCTTGCTATCATGATATGAGGTCAGGACAATAAACTTGTCCTCAAGGTTTATGGTTGTGTGGGAGGAAGTGTTCTCCAAAATAAATCAAATGCGGGTGTGAAGTGCATGCTGTAGATGCTTGAATTCAGTGGCGTTTCTCCGGCTTGAAGATCTTTTATTGATTCATTGATTTATTGTGATTATTTCTGTGGGGAGTTTTACAATCTGTTCATGATTAGTCACTGTAGCATGTGAGGCTTAACTCAGTGACTCAAGAGGGTGGTCTGTTGAACTCTCGTTATAGCACCACATTGGGCTCTCTTCACCACATTGGAGCTCCCTCTGTCTCTTCACATTCTCCTGAAACCCTCAGTGAGATTATTTGAGTAATCTGTGTTAACTGAATCAGCCGTCACATCGGCACATGGGTACACTTTTGCAGAGCAAACACATCAGCGCACGCGCGTACATGCAGCCATTGATCGCCTATCTACGGCCTTTATTTGACTGCGGTCGATTGCACTAAACAGTGCTATCTCGAACTGCAAGCCACTCATGGAGACACAAGAGGTCACACTAATTGGGCGGAGAGGGATCTAACGAGAGCTGTATGGCCATTTCCATTATCAATTCACCTCTTGATTCTTCTCTTAAATGATTCAACGCTTGAAAAAAGTACATGCATGTGCTGTGATGTTTATGTATGAGTTCTGTTCTCTGTGGATCATCTCCCGGCATAAAAGCCTTCTAATCAATCTAAAGATTGCAGCTACTTAAAATCCAAACGGGAAGTTTTGTTTAAATATTGTTAAATGAAGTGACTTACAGTACGTGCAGATAGAGTAAGGTACTTTTGTGTGTTCTCAGAAATTACCATCTTACCGGGTTCACTCTGCTATGATTCAAGATACTGGTCCTTGTGTGTCTATATATTTTCTAAAACAAAACAAAAAATACTAATTAGGAAGCGGTTTACTTCTCAGAAAGTGTACTGGAGATTGAAACTGGCACAGAATCCTTTACTTTAATTATCTTCCACATCACACTGACAAAAACATGCTACATGATGCAAGGGTGGTGATGGCGCAGTGGGCATGACTTATTCCTTAGGTGTGGGAGACGCAGGTTCAATTCCCACTGTAATACATCAACCCATTTGTCCCTCAGCAAGAAACTTAACCCCTAGCTCCAGAGGTGTGTGCTCTCTGATTTATATATCAATTGTAAGTTGCTTTTTGTTCTTTTTGTTTCAGCCATAAGAACAAAATGTCAGGCTGGCCGCCCCCTGGCCCAGGGTCCTGGGCTGGACTGCAGGGGCCTCCGTACAGTTGGGACAGCATGAACAACACCAGGGAGGGACGGGACTTCCTCACCAAGTATGTCCAGTGTGATCATAAACCCCAGCATGCATAGATGATGCACAATCACTATTATAGAGATGTATATGGTTGCATTATGCAGTAGTAGTGCAAGGTTCAAAAGTTGTTTAAGCTGACTAATGTTGCATTGTTTTGAGTTTTTCCTTCAACCTGCCAATTCTCAAAATGAATACTCTAGTTTAATTACAAATGTACTTCAATGAGCGGGTGGGTGTTCTTTATGGGTGTTCTTTCACCTGACCCTTCCTCCCTACATGCACAAAAAGTAGCTATTGTTCAGGTCATTTGGCATTCCATGTGTGCTTTCAGTGTCAATTGTCTGACTTAATTTGTTTTTGCGGGGAGAAACTTTCAGCCAAATCCTCAAGCTGGACCGGCATTGACGTCTCGACATACAGAACACTCTGCCCAATGAATCCAGAATACATGTAAACACTGTGGAGCAGGCTCTGTGCTAGGCAGACGTGTCTGATTTTGATAAACGGCAATCCAATTAACTTGCATTGACATGATGTTTTTGATCCACAAATTGCTTTATGCAGTGGAAAAACTATACTGTCAATTAATTGACTGTGGATGCCAATGGTTTCCTTCTCCACTTCCACTCTTCGATTTACCACCAGTTACCTTTCCTCCTCTTCTACTTTTCCACTCTCTTTGCCACTTGATATAGTGTTTACTTTCTTCTCCGTTTTGTCTTGCACTTATTTTCTGTCTCTTCTCTTTACCTCCACATGGCCTCCTCCTGTCTTCACCTTTTTATCTTTGACCTTTCCTTTACCTCTGTCCTCTTCGCTATGACACCTTGGCATCAATTCCCTTACCTTGGTCTCTTTGCTTTCCCAACGCTGGCTTTGCTGGACAAATGAAATACTGATAAAGTAAAACATTCAACACTGGGCACCCACTATGATTATTTCCAATACTCCTCCCACTCTCTTCTGTTATTGTTTCCATTTTCTCTACTACTCTCCCACCTTCTTAAGATATTGCATATCTTCCAATTGTTTCTCCGTAAATTGTTATTTGTATCTTATTTCCTCTCCTCCTTTCATCCTGTTTCTTTGTTTTATCTCTCAACTTTTCTGCCCCTTTTCTCCTCTTTCTGCCCCTCCCCTATTAAATTATCACCCTTCTCATCCTCATGATGGGGGAGTCAAATATGACAGGGGAGACAGCTCTGGTCATGTGGCTTTGTTCCCAGAGAAAAGCTGTTGGCTTTAGAAGAGGAGACGCAGATTAAGTATCACAATTGGATTTCTGCGAGACAGAGAAAGAAAGAGAAAAGAGATTGAGAGTGAGGAAAGGCAATAGTTGATTTAACTATATTGGACAGATAATTCCCCTAACCTTACCTAACATGGCCCAGCAGGTTTTTTTACGGTTCTTCACTCAAGTGTCAGTGTATTTATTTCTTGCACAGGCAGTGTATACAATTTTAAGGGTTTGGAGTAGATTTAATTGGGTAAATGATTTCACATTGTGTGTGCAGAATAATTATATGCCTGCCTTTGTGGACGCTCACAAACATAGATAGTTGCAAGCTTGCCTGAGGGTGTGCTTTACAAACCTCGCCAACTGCTCTGGTGGAGTATTCCCCACTCACACCCAACACAGCTACGTTTTCATTGGTGTTACATTGCCTCAGATGGATGTACAGGTGGGCGGTATGAATAAAATGATGTAACATAAATTAAAACATTGATATACAGTAGCAAGATATTGTACATTTATAGAATTCCCACTGAGAAACTGTGAATAGATCAAATACCAGGCAGGAGTATCTTTTTTACTTTACATTTAATTCATTTAGCAGGTGCTTTTATCCAAGCGACTTTCAATAAGTGCATTCATCCTCCTTAGGAACACATCACTACACTAAGTAGATATCATCTTAATAAATAAGTATGTGCTTGTTTAGGATGCACTAAGTGCTTAGGATGATGTCTATTTAGGGCTGAGTACCGAGTTTGATGCTTTTTATGCACTGACCGAATTGAGTATTGAGAATTGCCTCTTCATTCAATTCCACATTTCAACACCTAGATACATAAGTAACTCCCTGAGTAAATGAAATAAATAAAAATAATTCTGGTGATTGGCTTTCTAACTTTACACCTTGTAGAAACACGCAGGAAAAACTCCACTGGGCTCATGTAGTGGGAGTTGAAAAATGAACACAAATATCTTTGCAGTGATGTTATAACTTCTTTTTGTTTAAATGGATTTTTATGAAATTGTTATTGAAAAAAGTCATAATTCATGAACAGGTATCGGAGTCACGGTCGTGGTATCGAACAACAATACCTAGCTCTGCGCATACAATAAAAAGGTGGCTCGTTAGTGAAGAATGGGTAAATTCCAGATGTGTTCACAGCAGGGCCCACCACTGCATCCCTTCCTCTGAAGGACCACAAGCTGTTCTTTAGGTGGTTTCTTGACATCCGCTCTGAGACATACTGTATACCTGACAGTGATGCATACAGTACGTCGGCATAAGTGTCAAATTAGGGGAGTGACAAGTTCAATAGGCCCACCTGAAGCAAGTAAAATACCTGAAAAATCAAAGTCACATTGATACAAAAATCCTGTAAATCAAACATTGTCATGAATCAGTTCTTGTCTTAAATTGGTAAGAGAAGAAAGTCAGTTTGTCAGTAGAAATAAAATACAAAAACCTGGCCAAATTAGTATGGTTTCACCGTACATGTATCTTAATATCAAACCAGCCCTTCTCATATGCACAGTTAAAGTATTTGGTGCCAGGTGGCTAAGACCAGGTTAGCTCGGTCTGTTGAGCTTGTTATGTAACTGTGACATGCTACTCTTTGACCTGGACTGCATTACATCTTTTTTGACTCATGGTAGTCCATTAAAGTCGTTTGAAACTGATATTGATACATATTGATATGTTGATATGGATATTGATAAGAGGTATTCTTAATATAAACCAACAACGTTTAATTCATGGGAAAATTCCGGTGTCACCGGAAATTCCGCCAGATGTCCTTCATTTTTGGCCAGATGTCCGTTACTTTCCGCTTTCTTTGTGTTGGAGTTCTAAACTACTGTTGATTTCTGAGGCCTATGGCTGATTGCTTCTCAGACCTCTGCAGACAGCTAGCTAGACTATCTGTCCAATCTGAGTTTTCTGCTGCACGACTAAAACTTTTGAACATACACGTTTAACCAAACCAACTTCCTTACTGAGGATATTTTAATGAGGCATCGTTGCTGCGTCCAGCGCTTAGGGCCGCCCAACACGATTGTGGTTGGTTTTTAAAGAGATGCCAGTGCATGTTTTTCTCTCATCCTGGAATGTTATGTGGATGGGACAGACCTTCCTCCGCCGCGCTGTGGAGATAGGTGCGAGGATGTTTTCCCAACTTTTCCTAACTGATTCTTATTCCACTAATATTTGTCAGTACCTGGATCCTAAAATATAGTGCATGGCTATGCATGCTTTCCCCATTCTTCCATGACTAGCAACAACACCAGGATTTGGCCTTTTGACTTTAGCTTTTCACTGACCCCCCCCCAACATCTTAGCTCTGCCCTCCCGTGGGATTAAACCCCACTGACCCTGACAGGGAAGATGAGCCCACATTACAGATTGGAACATGCTTCATTACTGACAGATTTAGTTTGAGAGTTCTGCGCCGTATGTACAATGCAGATCAATGTGATAATGAGAGACAGAATGAGAAAGCACCAGAGGAAAAGAAGGTGACAGAGATCAGAACTGATCCGGATTGGCGATAGGGTGATCAACAAGGCAGATTTAGGCAACGCTGCAGGTATATATATATGTAAATGAAATATTTTTGAGAGAGAATGTAGTTGCAAACAATTAAAACACGTGATAAATGTGATGTGAAGGTTAGGATGGATGATATGCGCTCTGCTGTATGGACAGTGGAGGCAGACAAAAGATGGAATGGATGTTGGCTGGGTAACAATGGACACCATGTACTGGAACTTAATGTGCAGCGTGGAAGCAATGGCTGCCAAGGGAGCTTTTTAAACTGTGAAAGAGGGAGGAAGGTAGAAAGAGATAGAGAGAGAGCGAATGAGCGAACACCCCTGAAAGCATATATAACATCTTAATTAACAGGCAAACTGCATTCTCAGTGTCCTATTTGAGACAGGCGTCTGAGTTTCAGCAACCAGGGAGGTTTAATTTAATGTGGTACATTTACATTTAAGTGGTGCTCTCATGACCGACTTGCAGTGAGTCACAGAAAAGGACAATGGGAGAGTTCACCAATATTAACCCACAATAAAGTTGCAGTAGCAGTTGATTTAGTCTCTCCGAAAGAGCAAAGACTTTTCTCTAGACCCACTATTTCGCATCATTCAACATACATACGGGTGAAATCAACGTGAAAAGCTGAAGGGAAAAATAATTGAATGGTAATTTCTAAAGAGCAAAATGCAACACAGTCATTTTTTGCTCAGCTGGAAACGTTCCTGATCTGGCCATGCATCATTATTAATATCACTTTGTCCCCCTGAAAAACCAAGAGCCTTGTGAATCATAACCACATATATGTGTGTGTGTGAACGTTGAAACAAAGTCGTAATTATGCAATTAATGGCTACACACATGACATTGTGTAGACATTTTGGACCTTCACACATTAATATTGAATGCTTGTAACTTGGTTAAATGATCAGTACACATTTATTTGGAATAGTCTGCAGACTTGTATATGGATATAAGGGGAAAATGGGTTCCAGATTACAGATTGGAGACATTTTATGAATGCAGGACCTGTGCTCTCTTTTTAAGTGGCCCTTAAGCATAAAATGTTGTGCTAATGACCAAACCTGAGCCAAGGCTCTGACAGCTTGTCCAATGGCTCAAATCATTCATTTAAAGTTTAATGTTTTCTTGCAGAGCTAAATCTAATTTTGAGTGCAGGAATGAATCACAGTATTTGATTGAATTTTAATGTGCACTAAGAGACCCTCCTTTAACAAGAAGGACAGGTTTGATCCGGGTAACTGTTATTGCGTCCATTACCGGCTACACATCTTCTTGAAGAGAAACGCCGACTCATTTTACATCTCTCTGGATTAGTGGGTCAGCAAACTGGCCAATTGTTAGGGAATCAAAGTCAAAGTGACTTGTACAATGTCGTGTTTCCTTTAAGTATTTTACCACGTAAAGATTTTGGTTGAATGTTTCTCAGTCACCATTTTCCTCCTCTCCTTTATTTTCCAGCCAAGTGTCCCAGAGCAGCTCCCTGGAGGAGGTTCACCTGGACGGGGTCCCCCCCGCCCCTCGCCTGGTGGAGATGAGACGGGACCCAGTCCTGGGCTTTGGTTTTGTGGCAGGCAGTGAGAAACCAGTGGTGGTCCGCTCTGTCACACCAGGTAGGCGTTATTCCCTGCTGGCTATTACAGGGTCTTTTCTACAACAAGGAGTTGTTAAAGTCAGAAATGATCAAATACATCACATTGTGTCTTTTAAATTACATATTTAATAGAATGAACTGGCAATACTGAAACGTTAAATAAAAAAACTAACAAAACAAAGTAGGAAAACAAGCACTAATACATCCAGGTATGCATGTTCAAGCATTGCATTGAGCTACTTCATTAGTTCCTCCTTACTGTTTGCAGAATCTGTGCAAACAGTTGCTGTAATGGTTGTTTAAGTCAAGTCAACTTTATTGTCAATTCTGCAATATGTGCCAGACATACAGAGCAATTGAAAATGCGTTTCTCTCCGACCCACGGTTTAAAAGTAAACCATGCAGACTGTTGACTTCTCCAGAATATGATTGCACAAGAAAGTCCTATTGACCCAACAAATCAAAGAAAATAAACAGAATAATAATAATTTTTACTGGAAGTATTGTTTATTTTGGTTGATTGGCTTCCAAACTAGTGCTTACAGTCTTCTATCAGCTGTCAGCTCCAGTGGCTGCACAGACAAACACAGTGATTAGGCAACTCAATAATCAATCGGCGCTGAATTCCAAGCAGACAATTGAACTAATGAATATTCTATTTAGAGTTGTTTGCCAAGAAAAAGGAATATATGTGCTTGAGGACACAGCAGTTTAGTAAACACCTATTGCATGTGTCAGGAGAGGGACACACCCATATTACTTAAGCAGACACATTTATATGCACAATATCACACACGTTAGCACCATCCATTCAGCTGTTCTCCCACTGATTCTAAATGATGTGTGTGTGTGTGTGTGTGTGTGTGTGTGTGTGTGTGTGTGTGTGTGTGTGTGTGTGTGTGTGTGTGTGTGTGTGTGTGTGTGTGTGTGTGTGTGTCAACAACGGCTTGTTTGGATGTATTTGTGTGCATGTAGGTGGTCCATCAGAGGGTAGGCTGTTGCCAGGTGATGAGATCATCATGATCAACGATGAACCCGTCAGCTCAGCTCCCAGAGAGCGAGTCATCGACCTCGTCAGGTGAACACAAAAAACACGGGGACGCTGTGGGCTGTGTCAGTGTTCAGTTCAGGTTAATCCGGTGGTGGATTTTGTAAACCCAAACCCTGTACTGAAGGTTAATAATAACCTAAATTTAAACAGCCAGTTCAGTCGTATTACAAAAAAGACATTGTTCTGCTTAGCTCTAGTGGTATCCAGCCATGCACATAGTTTTATCTATCCAAATTTTGAGATATCCTTTCTCTGGTGCGTGGAATTCATTTGTGGTCCTTAAAGCATAAACAACGCATTAACTGCATGAGAGTGAGAATATGTTGGGGGAAGCGACTCTTTAAAATCTGTCAAAAGCTATAAAATCCAATGCTTGATGCACATACATGTACAGTTTTATAACATAAATTGGCTTAATATTCCAGCCCTCATCCTGCAATATTGAATTTTGTCTTCATAAAAAATGTAAACCAGTTTGAAACATTTAAAGGTCCCATATGATACTCAATTTCAGGTTTACACTTGTATATGGGGTTTCTATTAGAACATGTTTACATGCTTTAATGTACAAAAAACACATTATTTTGTTCTCATACTGTCTGTCTGAACATACCTGTATTCATGCTCTGTCTGAAACGCTCCATTTTAGCGCCTGTCTCTTTAAGTCCCCTTCCCGAAAACGCCCAGTCTGCTTTGATTGGTCAGCGTTTCCGGGTCTTCACCATCTGCAATGTTGCTGCAGCCAGGCAATGACTATAACTGCACTGAAGCAGCACTTTCTACCTATGTATAGTATACTGATGACATCACAACGTTACAGAAATCCTGACAGCTCGTTTAAAGGCGTCCTTTCTGAATATGGGCTATGTGTATTTCTCTCTGGATTGAGCGTTTTGATACTTTCAGAGTAGTTACGTAGCACCTCTATACGGGTTTATAAAAAGAAAAAGAAAAAAAAGACCTGGACATCTCATATTTTACAACATTGGATCATTGAAATGGCTGGTTTAATACTGATCATAGCACAAAGACAGTAACAATGAAACAAAGTCATTGTCATTCATTTGTTTTTAAAACGTCATCTTTAATTTCACAAAAAACTCTAAGGAATTGCTTGCCACGTATTAGTCATGCTCTACTCCTTTGCTCATCACACAGGGATAGTCATCATCACATAACATTCAGACCAATAAATATTCAGAATTAATAAGAAAGCAAGCGCTTGTTGTTATTTCAATGCTCTCAGAGGTCTTATTTTTTGATTCACCAGAAATACTGTTACATTTTTAAAATGGGAAAATAATGAGAGTATGTGTAGCTATGAGTAAGTGGTGATCGCCACAGGCGTCTTATTCCATTTCAACCAAGCTAATCAAGTTCCTTTTTCGCTTATCTGCCATTGTAGTTCGCTGTGATGTGTGGTTTTGTGATGATTTTGTTGACGCCGTGATTTGTGGTCTTCTTTCTTCAGGAGCTGCAAAGAATCCATCATGTTGACTGTTGTCCAACCGTTTCCCGTGAGTAGATCAGCTCTTGCAAAATGCACCACAGGGACTGTACTGTATGTACCAGTTATGTTAATCAAAATGGGGCTTAAATGAAATCCAAGAAAAGGATTACTCTAGATGTATATGTGTTGTTGCTCTGAATACAACGTTTTGTTTCAAGTTGCCATATTTGCTCTCTTTACCCAGGCTTATGAACCCCTTTCCCTAAACACATTCATTCCCTATTCAGGTTTCTACATGTTGCATTTTTAAAAATGGATACTTTTGCCACAATAATGACTCCTTTACATAATTATCAGAAACAAAAGCATGATCATGATGACTCTGTATTCTCTACTCAATGCTAGGGAAGTTGCAGCATTTCTCTAAATTCTCATAACCGTACTCAAAAAAAATAAGTTCAACTCCATGAATTTCACTGTCCACATTATATTTTGGGAGGTATAGATTTGTGGCTTGTACCTGCTACTTTTTCAAAGTTTAGGCAGGCCTTGACTCCCCACCAAGCTTGTTAAACTGTCCTGCATTTAATGGATAAGGCTGGTGATATTCAATATTTGTTGTATTGTCCCTAAATTCCATGAAAAGAGCCTTTTGCTTTAAAGGGGATTAAGTGATAATCTTGTATTCCTCCAACTAAATGCATTCATCCTCCTCTTAAGGTTGTGTGGTGTTGCACCAGGGTTGTGTTTCTGGTAAAATTGCATGTGGAAAATGTTTGCATTTTTCCCGATTTCAAGAAATAAGTGGTTACTGTGTTGATGTTTGAAACTAGTTTTTTTCCACACTTCATTTCTGCTTGTGTTTATGCTTCTCTTTATCTCTCTCCCTCCATCTGTCTATCTCTTTCTTCCTCTTTCCCTCCTCTCTCTCTCTCTCTCTCTTTGGACGGTTGCCTCTTAGTCCCCTAAATCAGCGTTCATCAGTGCAGCCAAAAAAGCCATGCTCAAGTCCAATCCGGTCAAAGTGCGCTTTGCAGAGGAGGTCATTGTAAACGGCCAGGTTCCAGTCAGTTCCGCCACACACACACGCACACACACATACACACACACACTTATGTTTGACCTATATAAGCAATGCCAGATGGTTACTACATAAGACAGACAGTTGAGCGATGGCCAGTTAAGATAAGACAATCACAAAAATGTGTTATGACATGACACTTTTATTAAATCTGTTCACATATTAAACCTCACCTGTCTTAAGTTACAGAGACCTCAAATGCATAGGATGAAAGGTGATAATATTCCTTCTCTGCAGAACCCGGTGAAGGACAACTCTCTTCTGTTCATGCCAAATGTCCTGAAGGTCTACCTGGAGAACGGGCAGACAAAGTCTTTTCGCTTCGACAGCAGTACCTCTATCAAGGTGTGTGTGTGTGTGTGTGTGTGTGTGTGTGTGTGTGTGTGTGTGTGTGTGTGTGTGTGTGTGTGCGCACGCGCGTTCCAGCCCTTGAGGCACACTCTGCAAAATTAGCAGTATCTGCAGCATATATAATTTTAAAGGGAGAAATTCATTTAGAGTGCAAATGAGTGTGTCTCTGTGCACACACCGTTAAATTCAATCACTGTATGAGTTCCATTTGTTTGAGCATCTCATTTATTCAGGCAAGGTGGCAAAGAGCATATTCAAATTTCTTGACTTGTAGATTCAGTTTTGATCCACTGTGGCTCCGAGCATGTAGATGAAGAAAAAGAGCTGAGTCACTCCTTTGCCCAGCTTCACTGCGACTACTCGAACTGTTATCTTTACATGGCTTTTAGTTTAATATTGATTTACAAAATCTATTTAGGTCATTAGAACCTATACTCTGGCATACAATGACCTGTATTAGAATTCAATGCTTACATGGAATATATGCTATCATCATCATTTTGTTCATAATATTCATTTGAATCCCACACCAGCATGATTTAAAGTTCATTATTATTATCATTGTCAAATTATTGAGAAAAAAAGGCTATTTTAGTTATGCTAATAGGCTAGCAAGTTATCCAATGTGAGTTGGTAAGCTGTTAGCTAGCTATAAAGGTTAATTTAACTATAATAGCAGATACAATTGACTGATAAGATGTGGTTTACAGTAAATACACACATAACAAAAGTAACTAATAAGGAAGAAGGATCCTGGTAAATTTACATAGGAAATTAATATAATTTTTTTACTCACTCAATGGTCAGGAATTCTAAACAGTTTGATTAAGAAAAGGAAATATTCTACTATCTCTTCTATCTATCTCTGCTGTAAAAAAAAAAAAGCAATCACACAGTCTTACGCCATCATATTTTGACCTTGTTCCTTCACATTTTACACCTCAGAAATTCTTGTCTGAATAAGAGACATGTCCAGAGTTTCAATGATTGTCTACGCTCCACCCATAGCTTTTTACATTACAACAATTGCTTCTTTTGAGATTTATTTTCAAGGTTAATGTTTTGTTAGTCCATGACGAATGCAAATGTTCAACACAAAATCTAGATGGTCTAACTTTAAAAATAGGACATGCATAGTGCCATTATGTATTATAAATAAGTTCCCCCACTTTTTACTAAGCTGTGTTTTCAGACTGGAACAATGACAAAATAAATAATGCTGGCATTGCATCTTCTTATCTTAGTACAAAACTAAAAAAGCACATTGATTTATTGTATACTGCAGTAACTGCAAACATACTATGATAATACAGTACATGCATACATAGCTATTAGGCAACTACTCTATCTAAATGTTCATGCTGTGTATTTGCTTCAGGATGTGATCCTGACCCTGCAAGAGAAGCTGTCAATCAAATGCATCGAGCACTTCTCCCTGGTGTTGGAGCACAGGACGGAAGGCTCTGGAAGCAAACTGCTTCTCCTGCATGAACAGGAGATGCTTACTCAGGTACGAGATGTTTCCTCTTCCTTCACTTTCTTTGTCTTCTCTGAGTCTGACATACACACACACACACACACACACACACACACACACACACACACACACGCAAAACGTGCCATACACAAAAGTGCAACACACACAAACGTGCATGCACCCTGCTCAGTATTCAGCAGCATTTGAACCCTAGTGTCATTTATCAGCACTGGCACAGCAGGGGCGACAGCTCACATTACACCTACCCTCACACACACACACACACACACACACACACACACACACACACACACACACACACACACAAACACACACACTCATCCACAGTGCCCGCTACATTCTAATGAGGTTGCAAGATCACAACAGAACAATTTTAATATTCATACCACACAGTTCAGTTGTGAAGTTCTGCACATGGCACACACATACTGGCAGTGTAACACGCTTGATAAAACGTACACACACTATACTGTAACACAGCTGAGTGTAAGTCTTGGTGTATGGGAGAAAACTGGTAGTCCTTGAAATAGAAAATAAACCCCCTCGCCTTCTATGCACATGCTCATTTAATGGTTTATAAAGTATAATCAATATTTAAAAGATGATGATGTTCTTGTGGTTTTGTCTTGAATAAGAAATTGAATCAAATACACGGACAACCACCGCAGGCACGTCTGTTTTTTCAGGGTTACTGCTGCTGAATTACACATCCGTTGTGTTTATGTTGTAGCAGTTTCAATAACAGCAGGAAATATTAATGCTGCTGCTAGGGCTACAACTGCTTTTACAGTCACCAGCGTTGGAATGTAACTAAATACATTTACTGAAGAACTATGGTAAAGTATAACTTAGAGGTACTTGTATTTCTGAGGCAAAGTACTTTTTACTCCCCTGTATTTGTTTGACAGCTATTGTTACTAGTTACTCTGCAGATTGCAGATGCTTTAGTAATAATTAATCGCAACAAAATTAAATATGATAACATAACACTGACAGGAGCCATTCTGCTGCATAATGAATATTTTTGATCCTAATTATATGTTCCTGATATGACATACAACTTAAAGCTGCAGTGGCCAAAAATAAATTGCATACCACAGCTTTGAGTAAGTAATTTGGAATATATGTAATAGATTATCATCTCATCATAGTATTGATCAATTAATTTTGCATTGCACTTCTATAAAGATAAAAAAAAAATGGATACAATTAGGCTGACAGGTCCTGACTTTTAGCCCCTAGTATGGGTCAAGCACCAATAACACTGGATCCTACAGTTCCTCAATGCAACTCCGTAGTGTCTTACTTTGTACATTAATCCGTCCCTGCCCGTCTTTCTTGACTTGCAGAGACTAACGTGTTTATTAAACTGATGTTATGTAACATATACCACCTTTACACCAATGGTAATTGCACTGTGGCACAAACCTGGGGGCTTTTCTCGCTGCTTTTTCTTTGTCTGTGCATGTGTTAATTCTTCTTCTTCTCATCAATGACCCCCCCATCTATCTCTTTTTCCCTTTCTGTTTCCTTCCTGGCTGGGACCCTAGGTGACACAGAGGCCTGGCTGTGACAAGATGAAGTGTTTCTTTAGGATCAGCTTTGTGCCCAGGGACCCCGTGGAGCTGCTCCGGAGAGACGCTGTGGCGTTTGAGTACCTCTATGTACAGGTGAGAAAATCCACCAGTAAAGTCCTAAAATTGATTCAGTAAACTACTTTGTCAAATTTGGGAGGGATACGATCTAATGTGTGGTTTGGAAATTATGTTTGGTGATTAACAAAGTTACAGAATGGATACTGTCAGGACAACATTCTCATTTGCAAATAAAGTCCTCAAATACACCCACTCTTGCATAAACTACTTGTCTCTAAAATAATAAAAAAGCTTTCCCATAGGATTCCTTAGATAATTAGTCAAGTGAAACACCCTGAGAGAAGGAAAGCTAATCATCTGTTCCTGCCAGAGTTCACCATTTTGTGCTTCCGAGTCCTTCATCAGGGACTGGAAACTGTATCCCTTTTGCAGGAATCTCAAACCACAAAGGTTGAGAACAACTTATTTCAGCGTAGCAGGGATGCACTGCTGCTGGAATTGTTCAATGGAGTGATGAAATGTACATCACAAGCCCAAAAAACGGGACTTTGGGATTCTTATGTAACTTTGCTTCCTGCCTTGCCATAGAGTTGTAACGATGTGGTCTTGGAACGGTTCGGCCCGGAGCTGAAGTACGATGCTGCGCTACGATTGGCTGCTCTGCAGATGTACATCCTAACCATGACAACCAGACAAAGCCAGAAGGTCTCCCTAAAATACATCCAGTAAGTTTGTGTGCAAAGGACATTGTGTGTTTTGATACTAGCAACATAATCTGTAATGTTACTAAACTGTTGTACAGCCTAGAGCAGCTCCATCAATTATAAATAATAGACTGACATAGACAGTTTTTTTTTTGATGGGTATACAGAAGTTTATCAGGGATTCATTGTCCTATTTCCCTCCTTGGTTAGAGACATCTTCAATTGAGTGTTCTGTTCTGTAACTGGCAGTTTGTCTGAGATTAAACGGCATCCAAGGTCTGGTAGAAGTACTTTTTTTTTCCAAGAGGGACTTTTTGCAGCAAATAATCTCCTCTCAACAGAAAGGAGTGGGGGCTGCCACTGTTTCTGCCTCCTGCCGTGCTGTCCAGCATGAAAGAGAAAAACATCAAGAAGGCTCTGACACACATCCTAAAAACCAACCAGAACCTTGTGCCTCCAGGGAAAAAAGTAAGCAGCTCGCCTTGTCTTTCTTTGCCCTTGTTAATAAACTTCTGACACACACACACACACACATGCGCACAAACAGCAGTCTCTCCGTTTTTAAGATGCAATATCCTAAAATAGCATCGCTGTCATGCTCAACCTTGTAAAGGTTCTCACCCTTGTAAACCTAAGACCCTCATTGAAAGCCAGCCCTTGAATGCTAATGTGAATAGCAAGCAAAATTAATTGCCAAACTGTGTGCATAATAAGATATTCATATTTTGCAAATGCCCCGGTCAGGGGCCGCTGATCCAACTTCAGCTGAACTTTTTAGCTCTTTGTAAAACTGTATTGATGCCACAGCCATTCATTCCGTAACACCTACTTTTACTTTGACACGTACAAATCAGCAGCATGCCAAAACTAAATTAACCCATGCAACAGCGTCAACTTAAGCGAGTGATTTACTATTATTGGTTGTGCAAATAAGGTTAGCTGCACGTGGAATACAATTGTGTTATTTTGTTCTCAGAGAAGACACTAGAGCCTGCAAACTGAATTATAGATGCTTGCGGATGAGGCAAAAAAACGACTGTACTTTGATTAAAAACTCACAACATTGCTCTTGGTGACATATTTCTTTGCCATGGGTCCCATGGTTTATTTTGAGTCTATCCCACATACTCCATCATGCTGCCATCACAAGAGCACCAACTATGAATTAATCCTAACCAAATGTCATCACTCATAATTCTAAGAACTACACAGCCCAGCTCTTTTCAGAAATGACTTTTCCTTTTTTCTTTTAAAATGACTATACCCTTTTGAGCCATTTTTAAAGATGGACAGCTTGGCGCTGAGCGCCACTGACTGGACAGTGAAGTAAGAACGTACTGAGAGAAGAAACACATTAATGGTTTCACACTTTTTAAATAAATATGACAATAAGTTGTCAGATCTTTAGGCAATCTAGGTCGGGTGTGACTCCAAATTCGGTAATTCCAAGTCTAGTCTATTTTCTTTCATGACAGCCATATTTCATATCATTATATGTATGACATCCACATTCTTTCAGTGTGTCTAAGCTCTCTGTGTGTCTCTTTTTTTACTGTAAAATACAATTCATATCCAGTGTGACACCCGGGGTTTTCTAAATGAAAAAATCAGACAGAATGAGTCAATACAATTAAATAATGTCGTCCTACAGGTTCACATCTCATAGCGGACATACAGAATATAATAATAGTTCTACCACCCCATCAGAGTTTGCATAACACCCTAATACACCATGTGGATGAATCAGATTTGTCCTTTTTATGATTGCCGCTGTAATAGCGCTACTTTTCAACCCAAGCCAGTAGATGTTTAGAAGGTAAGGTGTTGGAACACAGAAGAGAATATGTTTATAGTTGCCAGGCTCCTCTGGGATTGGTTAAATATTTTACATGTTTAAGTAAGTGATAGAAAATAAAATTATGTACATGTTCTAAAAAATGCATTACGAGATCGTCACAGAGCCATGAAGCGTTCACTGAAGCTGAATGATTGGGCAACATCACTCATCAGTAGAAATTAGCATTGCTCTATGTCCGACCTAATCTACCCAACACAGCTTCATGCAGTGGATGAAAGAACCTATTTCACAATGAACACACTGATGAAACATACGTGTGTGTACAATGTCTGTGAAATGTCAGTCACACTTAGGGAACATTGATCTCTTCCCTCAAAGCCTCAAGCAGTATGATGAGCTGACAAATCATTTGCATTCACAGTGGCAGTTGATATCCACTCTGTTCATTAGGGAGAAATATGGTCAGGCAACAGCAGCAAACAAACTGACATGCATTTCAAAAACGTCAATGCTCCAAATTAGCTTCCTCATTTCAGCCTTGAGGTTATCACCCAGGCCTCACCAAAAGAGGCTGCTCGCCTAGATTTGGGTGAAGGTGGTGGTTAAGAGCAAGAATTTCATAAAAACTAAATTATTTTTGGAGATGTCTGGCAAGGTCAGACATCCCATTAGCCTTTTGTTTCTGAGACTGATGGTATTCTTAAATTTAGGTGCAACATCAGGAGGCTGTACTACATAGATATATAGTCTATAGTAGTAGTAGTCTAGTAGTCTAATATGTATGGCACATATACACATAATACATGTTACATGAGATATGTTTGATACATAATTCTGTGTGGTCAAGAATTAACAATAAATATATATAACATGCAAGGTTTATAAAAAAAAAGCATCCGTAAAAAATGGTACTTTTGGTACTCTCAAGCTTGACTTTTCAAATTCCCATGACCCTAAATGGCTGAAAACATCTACACAAGCAAGCCGTAAAGAGCAGCAGATCAGTTGAGCTGCGCTTCAGATTTTGATCAGATTTGAATGACATGATGGGATATAATGGAAAATTTATGGTCCAGATCAAAATGGCTTGAGAGTGCTTTACATTCTGACATAAGAAGACAAATGCGTCTGTTCAGGATGAAGTGATTTGGTTTTGGATGCTTTCTAATGTATTACACTTCTCTCTGTGTAGCTGACCGCGCTGCAGGCCAAGGTGCACTACCTGAGGTACCTCAGCGAACTCCGACTTTATGGAGGGAGGGAGTTCAAATCCATACTTTTGGTAAGGCTATTAATTCTGGGAAGTATTTGTTTGTTTTGGAACTGTATCTCTGCCACTGTTAAAATCTATTAGGATAACAGTTTGTCATAGCGGATGACTTGTAACTGTTGTATGCATACACGCTACTTTCTGTAGCAAGGCGAGAAGCAGACAGAGGTGACGCTGTTGGTGGGCCCACGTTACGGCATCAGTCATATCATCAACACCCGGACCAACCTAGTGGCCCTGTTGGCCGACTTCAGCCATGTCAACCGCATAGAGATCCTCACTGAAGATGAGACCAACGTCCGACTGGAGCTGCATGTTCTGGATGTCAGGGTGAGCACAGTTATTCCGCCCTACACAAATGATAGCATCTGTTGTTTTTCTTCCTTCCCTCCTTATGCCCTCCCTTTGCTTCTTTTTTTTTTTTTTAAGCCCATCACACTGATCATGGACTCCAGTGATGCAATGAACCTTGCCTGTCTAACAGCAGGCTACTACCGCCTCCTAGTGGATTCAAGGAGATCTATCTTCAGCATGCCCCACTCCAATAGCACAGGAGGGGATGACAATAGTGAGTTGTTATTAAATATGTGTGCATGTACCTGTGTGTGGTCAGAATTGGATGGATTTGCTACGAAACAATTGGCAAGGTCTTTGTCCTGGCCGAACACTCCATATAAACCATACAAGCAAGCTGAGAAGAAAAAGGCTTAAACATTTATGCTTTACAGTGCAGTATAAAACCTCAAAAGTATAATAGTGGAGCACTCAAAAAGTCTAGTAAAGAAGAGGCAGCCACTTTAAAATTTAATCAACATGAAATATATAACACCTAAAATAATAATACCATGTACTGCTGCGTTCTGCAGGTCAGGATCGTGTTCTGGAATGGCCATACAGCACATCTTTGGGGGACAACGAGGAGCCATCACCCAGCCAGGAAGAGGTCTACAACAGGGACTCTGAGTATTCAGACAATGGACGGAGAGAAAACAGCATCTCTCCTTACTTCCAGGAATCCCAAAACCCTGACAGAGACCTTGGGACATGGAGAAGTCCGTTGCCCCCTCCTCTCCCCCCCGCTACCAGACACAAACCTCAAGACTCACCTCGGAGCGCCAAAGTGTCATTTATTTTTGGGGGGAACCCATCCTTGAACCAGCCAAAGAACATAGGCTATGAAAGACTGTTGGAGAGCCCGGAGGTACCAGAGCACAGACCACCCTACTTGCACAACAACACAGACTGCCGTCCACAGGACAGGGTGCCGTTTCAGTTCAGTGGTCTGACGCATGTCTACAGTAACATCATAACTGAGGAAGGCGGTGAGGAGCCACTGCTAAGGGATCTGTTTTATCGTGACACAACGGATGATGCGGAGGATGACGATGATGCTTCCGGCGAAGAAGACTCCGCAGGAGGGACACCAGTGGGTGATGACAGAGGAGGTGGGGATAAAAACTGTGGCAACCAAGGAGGAGGGTTAGCCACTGCAGCTGGCAAAGCTTCCTTCCTCGCGCTTTCCGCCTCTTCCGATGACATCATCGACCTGACGTCACTGCCTCCTCCTGAGGGAGACCAGAGCGTCGACGAGGATGACGACGACACACTGCTGCAGACACTCAACCTTGCAATCGCAGCTCCGCCACCAGGCTTTCGGGACAGTTCAGACGAGGATACGGCGCCGGAAGGAAGGCCGCTAAGCACACGTGACAATGATGATATCCCAGTATCGTTAATTGACGCTGTTCCAACACACGGGGAGGGGGAAGGCAGCATGGGAGGGGAGAGAAGGCTGGACAACGCGGTCATGAATACTCTACAGGCACTGGAGGCTCTGTCTGTCTCCGAACAGAGGCCTCCGCCGCCACCACCACCACCCACCAGAAACAATCCAGGTCTGTTGAATTCTAATGCAAGTACAGTAATGTTTGATCACCATCATTTATGTCTTTAGCATTGGATTTTACTCACTGTGACTTGACCCAAATAAATCCTGTGTCTCAGTCTATGGTCTTCAGTCTCTCTCATTTGATATCATTAGACCACTAAAAATGTGTGGGATTTTAATTGTTCGTTTTACCACAGAAAAGTTCAGCATTATTGATTTGTATCTATTTGCTCTTTTTGCAGTTAGTTTTTGTCTTTCCTCTTTTGCCATTTAGCTTTAGTCTGTCTTGCCCACTTTAAGTAAGAAAATTCCCAAAACACATTCATGACATCCGCGCAGAAACTATTTGTTTAATAGGCCTTCTGATCAATTGCAAATATGGTCATAGATGTGAGCAATATTTATTACAGTACACATTTAAAAGCAGATAGCTTAGTTAGCTTCATAACCCATATTTAACTCTGTATCTCTTGTCTTCTAGGTGTTTACACGTCTCAAGGCCTCAGCCAAGAGTCGTCCTCCGATTCTGGCAATGAGACCAACTCCTCAGAGATGACTGAAATCTCAGAACTGGCTGCTACTCACAGGCTCAATGAGAGCCACATGCGTCTCCTGGTGGCCACAAGAGAAGGGTACCAACCTTTACTTGAGGAAAAGACAGAATTCCCCATCTTTCCCAGCACAGCAGGAACAATCCAGAAGAAAGCCCGTAGTCCAACACGACACCTTCAGCCTCCAGCAGTTCCTCCAAGACGAAGCCCCCTATTGGACACTGCATCATTAGGGCCGGACAGCTTGGTGGTGAGGTCCCAGACTAACCTCTCATGCACTCTACAGCGCCCAAGTTCTACCACACCAGGAGGCAAGCATCACAAAAAGTCTGCAGACTCCAGTGGGAAGTACAACACCTTCAGCACAAGGGAAGGGCATCGGAGTGAGAGTGGTGGGAGCCGCTGCCATCTTGAAATGGACCAGCGCACTTCATTCTGTGAGAGAGGGGAAAGTCAAACAAGACAGAGTTCTTTTTTGGCAGAAAATCCTGTAGCTGAGGGCGCAATGAACACTCTCCCCAATGACCATCACAGAATCCCCCGCCCTTCCTCCACTACCTCTGATCGCCTGTTAGATGTTGCCAACTCGGGGGACTGTGGTGCAGATAATAGCACTGCAACTGCTGAGCAAGATGAACATCTAGTTGTAGCATCATTGCTGTCCCCAACAAAAACATCCAGATCAGAGGGGACCGACCAGGGATCGGATACGCAAAATGATCATCCGCCGATTTCCAGACAGCAGAGTGTTGCACGGTTGTGTGAGTACCATCTAGCAAAAAGGATTTCAAATTTGCAAGGAGAAGCCCACAGTTCACTACAGGGTTCTCTGTGCTCATCACTGGATGCTGGTGGCAGCACAAACAGTAGTGCCTGTGCCACCCCGACTGACTCGCCTCTTGGCCCTGGTGCGGTTGAATCAAAACGACAGCGCTTGCAAAGGCACCAACTTTCTAGTTCCTCCTCCTCATTACTCAGGGTGCTAAACTATGAAGATAACAAACCTGGAATTCCTCGTGGCGTCCCTAGCCAGAGCACTCCGGGAAAGGACCTCCACCCTCATGCAGACCCTGCCCTCCTTCGGAAAATGCTGCCCAACATTTACCCTCCTGCTGCTGGGGCTGAACCAGGCCGCCCCTCCTCAGCCACACCGTCTAAGCATAAAGAGACCACAGGTACTGGGAGCAAGAGGCCCCACAATGATCTGCATGCTAAACAACAGGCCTGTTTTAAGGGCCTGAACCAGAAGGAAGGAAGTGAGGCCTACAGACAACTAATTAACTATCTAACAGTCAGCCAGATGCATCAGGGAGGGAAGCTGCACAGTGCAGGCATGGGAGGGGCAGTAAAAAAGGACACCAGGCGCTTTATCACTAGTAACCCTCAGCTTGTCGAAATGGTTAAGAATAGGGGGAACACCATTGCTCGTTGCCCATGTATGCCTTCGTCCATATCATCCCCATTCCTCAGCCCAAATGTAGTAAACCCTAATGCCACCCCAGTGCAGCTGGCAAATAAAAATCTACAAACATACCATTCTGCAACACTACCTGCCAAACTCAAGAGAAGTTCTGACATGCATGCTCAGAGACTGAATGACATGAATGAGAGTTTAGATTTCAGGCGAGCTACTGCCGAGAGGAGAAGCTCTTTTTCTGGCTTGGAAAGTGAACTAGAGAGGAGTGGTATGGACCCAGAGCACTTCCTGTCTCTTTATAAGAGAGAGGGCTGTATCAGTCGTGATGGGGCATTCAATACAGGTGGAAACCGTGAGGGTGGGGGTAACACTAACCGTCCTCCACCTCGGTCAAGAAGCCAACCTAGTAGCAGCACTGAGGACTGGTTCAGATCAGACCCGAGGGCAAAGCATGCAGTTCGTCAGTCTCCTCAGTCTCGTCCTAATGATTCTCTTTGTTTCTCTGCTGCCCCCAGTGTAAGTGGCCAACGAGCAGAACTCAACACCATCTCACTAGGAAGAGGAGACCACCCTTCTGCTTTTATCAGGCAGACATCTTCTGGCACTAGGGCTTGCATCACATCTCCAACTCCCAACCCACAATCTCCACCACCTCCCCCACCACCACCACCACCACCTCCTCCACCTCCTTTGTCTCATATCTCGATAGCCAACTCTAGCTCCAGCAAATCAGAATGCTTGCAGGATACCATCCATTCAGTCCAGTCCCGGCAAAACCACGTTCAGGCTGTTAACCCAACCCTACAGCAGACAGATCACTTCTGCAATAGCCTGCAACGGGGACGGGAGCTAAAGCGCAGCTCCAGCAACGTGACTGCCAGTTCTGGTAGTGTGGAGGTTCTGTTTGATAAGCCTGCTCGAAGCCGGAGCCAACAGCCGTTGTCACCATCTGTGCCCCAGCAAGGTGAGACCAAAGTCCAGCGGAGGTCAACAAGGAAACGGCTCTCCAAGAGCTACTCCCAGGGATCTGTTTCTGCCCACACATGCTGGTCTACAGGCTGTACAATAGACAGTAGAAGGGCGTCTGTGGCATTTCCATTGCAGAAAGATGCTAAACACATGAAGGGCTCTCAAAAACTGGATACCAGTCCCTGGAGATGCAATGGGCCTTTTAGCTATTGTTTCTTTAAACGTAAGACTGAGGGAGAAGAAGATGAGATTGAGTGGGAAAGGCCCAGAAGAAGCCGTGGTGAGAACGATTTTGAGAATGGCGGTGCCGCTGCATCAGCCATATTGCCCTGTGGCTCGGCAGTGGATGTGGCTGGGGAGCAGCTTTACGGTGAGGTCCTCAATAACATGAGCTTTAGCGACCGTCTCGCACGAATCAATGCACTCAAGGACCGCATGTATGGCTTCCCTTCCGGCTTCATTGACGTCCGCCGTGACGCCAGTGAGCTCATTGCACTGGTGAGATCCAGCATAGGTCGCTGTGATCGTGGACCCCAGATGCCTCTCCAGGACGTATCCCAGTTCAAGCAGCTCCTCTCTGTGGAGTCAAAAGAATTAGGCCGGGCATGTCGGAGGATGGCACAGGCCCACAGTAGTCCTGAGGAGATGCTGCTGGCTGTAACTTGTAGCTTTCAGGTGCTATGCTGTCTCTGCGAAGCTTGTATGTGTCTAGTTCGGGGGCTAGGAGCCTCAGCCTCACACCAACAGAGAGAGGTTGTGGCAAAGGTTGACGAGGTTGTCATGAACTTTATCTGTTTACTCAAAGCTGCTGAGGCTGCCACCGTGGGAGCACCGGGGGAGCACAGCATGAAAGCCCTGGTCCGCCACTCCAGTACCATGTCGGCCATAGCTAACGCACTCACCCGCTCCCTTAAAACGCTGCTTAGCAAGTAGAGCCTACTCTTTATTCTTTATAGTGTGGCCTACACAGTCAGTAGAAGTCTGTCTTTAAGCATCTTGTTATTTTGGGGTCTGCTGGAAAAGTCCTATATTTTTCATATAAGGTCTGGACATCTCCATATCAAAATCAAATCAAATTGCAGTTGCCGTTAAAGTAACAAAAAAATGAAGTACGATGCTGAAAAGCAGTCATATCTGACTACACTTGCTTTTTCTGATGACAATGTAATTGTATATTTACAACGCCATACTGTCACAGACCTTTGTAATGATATGTACCTAATAGATACCCTTTTACCTGTGCATTATGTAACTTATTTAAAAAAGAAATGTATATGATGTAAATACATACAATAATTATATTATTTGCCGTAGCAGTTTCAAGAAGCCAATGGTTGTTCAGTTTAATTTGCTCTTATATTTTTCAGGGCTGGAGTGAATTCAATTTCAGTTCAATCAGTTCATTAAGTGCAGTTTTACTACAGATATTTATAATGTACATGTAGAATTATAAGTAAACGTGTCACTGTCAGTCCAGTGATAAAACTGTTGCATCATTTTATCCACAAGATTCGACCTAATCTTTGGTTGAATTTCTGAATGACTATGTAAAAGTGAACTGAGTTCAGCCCTGTTGCGTTGCAATACAGTTTTCTTGCAAGATGAGAGGAACATTTGTTGGAAATTACTATAAAAATACTATTTATCTACCACTGCTTCATAATTAACCACATAGACTATTTTCAGCTAAGAATGACAAACAGTAAATAATAAACCATCCCCCCGAAAAATAAATATATTAAACTATAATAATGTGTTAATATTAACAATTTATACAATATTTTAATTTATTACGAGATTTGTCGGATTGATCACTGTGTTCATTATATCTACCAGTAATACTTTTTAAGTTTTAGTGTTTTATTATCATCTGTTTTGGAATGAGTTCTGTGCTTGAATGACTTATTATTCCACAACATGTATCAAGATGCAGTCATGTCTCTTGAGAAGAAATAAAATTCCTGTTTGTTTTTTTTTCAATAATCCACCATCCTATTAAAAAACATTTTACAGATATTTCTCTGTCTCTTATCATGTGTCGCTTGGTTTGAGTGGTTCGCTGTAACATCCAATAAGCACTGGTGTGTTCTGAGCGCTATTACATCTTAAAAGAAATAGACCACAGCTAGTAAGCTTAATGTTCATTTCATAACACTTTGTGACTTTTTGGATTAACCCTCCACTTCTCAAACTGAATGCACATCATGCACATTAGATTTTAAAATGTTTTCATATTTTTTATCTAGTTCCAGATATTTGGTTCTTCTTAAAAATGGACATAAAGAATTACTTTATTAGTACAGAAATGAATGCTGAGAACACATAAGTAATACATTGATTTGAAAATGAATACACGCTCTCTACATAATAAAATAAATGTTAAATAGACATGAGTGTATGTAGAAATGTAGACTTACAGTACTAAACGTAAAAATGTAAAAATCAAATGTTGATTTTTAGAGCTTCAGGATTTTTTAAGGATTCATATAGGCCTACTGATTTTCTTAACTTAACACTTTTATGCACGTATCATTATATTCATGCATGTATGCATGTATCATTATATTCCTTATGTGTTTACAGCATTCATTTCTGTGTTGATTAAGTCAGTTCTTGTCTCTCATAATGATTGAACTCATGACCTGTGTGTCCTCTTACCAAAGTTCTAACACTGACCTATGGCATCCAATACTAATTGTCAATTTAGTAGATTATTTGACATCTTCATTTTGGGTTTAAGACCTTAATATTTAGTGCATCTCAATGTCCCACAGCCTTGTGAACAGATCATAAGGTATGTATCATGTTGAGCTATCTATGAAGCTGTAAATGTTTGGGTTGGAGGTTGTATTTATTATTCAAATGACTGAGGAGAAACATGAAAAACTGATGACTGAGCTTGGGCTTGATCCTCCCATCTCTGATTGTCACGTTAGCATTATCCTGATAATCCTCAGGCTGAGAAACTTTTCTTTTGTTTATTTTGTTGTGCACCACTGAGGAGAATGCTTGGACATCCCAAGATTGTTTAGCCAGAGAGAGGAGCCAGGGTATATATATTGTGTATGAAAAAAATCTATCAATGCTATGTTTATGACATAAACATAAAGAACTGAATACACGTTTAACCCTGTATAGTGTGTGTCACGTGATCTATTTCCCAAGCAGCAGAGCACTGGGGGAGGACCATTGGTTCCTCATTTGCATATTGGGCGCGTGTTCTACACATGCTGCGACGTTCACCAATCAGGACGACACATGCAACAAACCACGCCCGCGCGGCACCTCGTCTCGCGCGCCTCAGCAGCATTGTATTTGCGGTAGAGCAGGCAAAAGTTGTCAGTCTCCATTGGCTTTTATAGCGGACTTTACAATCGCGTTTTTTGGTAGTATTTAGTTACATTTAAGCCAGGTAGTATTTGTAGTGGATGTTAGCGTCCTCGAAAACTAGATTGACGCCTTTAAAGCAGCTGCCGAGGTCACCAGCTGAGCCACACTACTACCAAAGGTTACGGTGGACAAGATAGTGCTGGGCGCCCTTTGGGGTTTAAAGTTTGGCTAGCAGTAGCATCACTTGCAGGTAGTTGGCTCCATATCTTAACAAGTTTGGTCACAATGGCAGCCGTGTGCCAGTCCCGACGTGCCTTGATGGAAATACCTGCTCCACAGCCCAAAATTGCAGGTAAGTGTGAAATATGACAGTTTTACATTTAAGCTGCGAACTTAGTTCTTTGTGCAGGACGCGCCACTTTGCTATCGTGCTAATGTTATCACAAGCGCGCGCCAACATGTTAACAATCATTTTAACATGGACCACGGCGTCACCTTTTAAAGTTCGAGCAAGACATTTTCAAATTGGAAACACCAGTCACTGTCAACCAGTTTTAATTTAACGTTATGTTTTGTTTTTACAGCTCGAATGAGAAGGTCCTATCTAGAAATTCTAAGTGCACGTTTGGCTCCATCCCCATTTCCAAGATGGAGAAACTCAACTTCAAACACAAAACGTGTGCACTCATGTAAGTACAAATCACATCTACTATCCATCTAATGTTACCTGCAAAACGGATTTGTGGTTGGTTTGTGAGCTGACTTTATAGGAAGCTCAATGGAAAAAGAAACTTAACGTTACAACGGAAATTGTGTTTAGTGTGAAGTGGAAAGACTGGGGGTTTTCAGTGTTCCCTCTTCTACCACTCCTGTTTCCCTTGCCTTTCAACGTTGGGGATTCTAAAAACTAGCAATGAAATTAAAATAACCAGTCTGTAAAGCTGTTCTTCTTTTATCTGACCATTGATAACATTTTGAAATTAAATGCCACTACTTGCCAACTGATGATTTGTCCCAATTACTGAAAATGCAAATCACTCAGGGATTGTTTGCCACAGCCCTTGTTCACTCTGGTTTTATTATTGTCTTTTATCCCTTTTGTTTTGCAGTGGACTTGTCCATTGGTGGGGTGTGGACTGGGAGGATAGAAGAGCAGCAGCAATGTGAGAAGATGGACGAGCACCATCTCTCCAAACAGCAGCTTGTACAGCTAATCAGATCCCTCATCTTAGTTGAACAGGTATCCATCCTGACCATTTTGCTCCACTGTATTCCTAAGATAAAGTTCTCAGCCAAAGCAGAATTTTAGTAGCCAAGATGTACAATGCAATATACTGAAACATGCAATGTAATCTGAAAAATAACGTATTGCATCCTAGAGCCAGGAGCCCAGGATCCTAGCATCCGACTTGAAGTATCTCCAGGAAGACCTGCAACTAAAGAAAGCAAATGTTTACCGGTCCATACCCTATTCACGGCTTGGCTCCAACAGGGATGCTCACTGCTACAGAAAAGCATATCCTCATCTGGTGGCCTTCAAAGTGAGTATCATTAGTGTTAAGCCATGTTTGTATAAATGATGACTTAGGGAAACCTGCAGATTTTTGTACTAGAAATGTTCTGGTGTACTGTCTTCTCATTTTCAGGAAAGTGATGCATTTCATTTTTGATTTATAGTTATTGGCTCTTCATCATCTTCATCTCTAAGCATACTGTTGTTATTCTTTTCTCATTGAGCTTTTAGTATTCATAAAGTCCATTTTTAATCACTGGTATATTAAAAACTGCAACTCCATATGTTACCTGGCTCTGTAAGCCGTGTGTTTCATTGTGTCATTCTAAGCCGTTACCTCCTTATCTTCCCCCTCAGGTTTCGTGTCAGGAGTGGGGCCAAGTTCTTCTGAGGAACAAAGAGTGGGACGCTGTGTTGGAGCACACTTTGTTGGCATGGCGCTACACAAGTGAGTTGCCACAGTGGGATACAGCAAACCATAATGCTCTGCAAGAACAGTGTTACAGCATTTTGGCAGCTCACAGCCTCACTGCTCTCCAACACTACCACCCTGGACCAGACAGAGGACGCGAGCTGCTCCGAAGGTAACACCTTAGTATGTAGAGGCTTGTGAACAGTCCACATACAGATCTTAAACAGTACATACGTTGATAGTGTGTCAATATTCACACCAATTATATATCGTTATAATCAGATTAAGTGAAAACTCAACAAGGAAATGATAACGTTAACCGTTCAGTTTGGTTGCTCAACCCAGCTGTTCTCAACCAGGGTGCCACGGCCCTGTAGGGTGCCATCTGGCTTTCTCAGGGGTGGCGTAAAAAGTTTGAGCCTTTAAGCAGAGAGGGATGCGTAACCAGGGAGTATTTTGGATGGAGCGCAGAGCAGCTTTCTTAAAAGTTAAAACGTCACCTTATCTCCAGTTTCTCGCTGGTCTCACTCACAGCACAAGTTTGAAGCATGCCTAAGTCTGTCTCTGCGTCACTGCAGTACAAGCAGTACCCTACATGCAGATGAACGGCGCCGCTCCCAGAAGTGCACATTATTCTGTGGACCTTTTGCTGGCAGAGCTCTGGGCACTGCCTCTTTTCTTTTTGGAGTGAGCAATGTGCGTGGAGTTGGAACCAAAAGCTCTGAGCAACGAGCGGAAATTTCCTCGTCAATGTCAGGGTCAGCAAACGAGGACTACGTCACCATGCAGTACAAACTTAGCATACAGTGTCTTTCAGTACAGCGGCATGTATGCCTTCCAAGTATGAGCAGTCTGTGTACACAAGCTAATTCAACCTCAAAGGGCTTTACAGGTATCAAAACAGGAGGTACAAAAACATCACAAATATAAATAAAAAAGCCAGGAATAAGAAATGTAAAATCGGCTACTATCATCTTATCCTGTTCTCTCTGAGGCGGATGATGTTGCAGTCTTGCATGTCCCTCTGGTATTTAATTCTGGCTCAGAGCTCATCCAGCTAATTTTCTTCTGACTGGATGTTAAAGTTACTTTTTTGCCCTGGATTGGTACACCAGCCCCTAAAGAACTTGTTTCTGGTACCACTTTCTTTACCAGCCAGTTGACCGGTCGGGCCAATCCTCAAAAAAGTAAGCCAACGGCGTGCGTCTGCTCTGTTCTCCATGACTGGCAGAGGCGGGCTTGTTTATTTCATAGGTGCTCAATGATAAAACAACCTACGAGTTGAAACTCAAAGTAAAATCCATTGCTTTTTTTTTTAGAAAACATACCTGGGTTGAAAATGATGACTCATTATAAAAGTAACATATCTCATTTGGGGAATTGCTGACTGTGTGGCGAGAGACAGAGGAGGATACGATTTAAGTTGTAAATGTACAGTGTAGTGTTCACTGTTTAGCAGGAGAGGAAAATCTGTAATTGTACTCAGTCAGTTGTTATAGAAAACAAGAAGCATTTGATAACTGGCCTATTTATAGATTATAATTTTTTTCATTCAGGTGTTTTGCAGCTGTATATTTTCAATCAGGGTTGAAACGGTCTGCATTTTATTTGATCAGTCAGTTTTAATAAAAGTACTTCTAACATCTCACATGTGGCTTTGACATACAACTCAACATTAAGCCCACTTCATAGAAAATATTAGTGTTTGTATAATGTGTATCTCGTCCTTCAGCCTGAAAATACAGAGATATGATTTTTGGTCCTTATCGCCCAGCCCTTCTAACAGATGGCTTTTCTGTTTCTGTCTCTAGGTTGAATATGGCTCAGTTGCACAGCCAGTCAATTGTGCCATGTACTCAGGAGTTGCAGAGGATTATGGGATGTGTTGATGACTCCTCCATGGACACAAAATAACACAAGAAACACTATCTGACCAGCTGGCTGAACCCTAGTAAAAAGTAGAGGACCTAAATTATGTATATGTGGTACAGGGCCAAAAACATTTTACATGGTAGTGTTTGGAAAAACCACTACAGTATTCTTCCAAAGGGCATGGTATCAACCTCCAATCTGCCAGATAATGCTGGTTTCAAAATGTAATAAAAACTACCTCCTAAATGGTTAAAAATGCAATAAAATCTCTTAATCACATTGCATTTTTATATCAATTGGAAAGTATTGTTAGGAATGTAACAATTGTTGCATGGCAGACATGTTGGTCATTGTAACATTATGTCCATATGTTGACTAACCTTGACAAAAACATGTTTTCTTTTTAGAGGAATATTATCATTTTGAGAAATGTTGCGTTCAGTTGGTGCTAGCAGCAATATCAAAATATTAGTATAGTGTTTGAACCTTGTATGGAATGACTTGAATTGACCATTGAAATGTTAAAGTATGAAATGGCCTTGTTGCTGTAATGGTGTGTGTGTATTTATGTCCTTGTTACTTTTGACAATACTTGAAATTGTGGCCTTTGCCGTCTTTGACAATAGTTATGTATTATATGAATGTCTTGTTTATAGAGAATTGTTGGTCACTGATTGCACTCTTTTCAGTCATTTGTCCTGAAAACTTGAAATTTTTTGATAAAATAGATTTTCCTAATTACAATAAAGTCTTTACTATTGAAAAGCTTGTCTGTTATGTTTCTGGCCTCGTTAATAATACATGAATGCATTGCTCTAATCTTCAGGTACTTGAAGTAAGAAGTTGGTGTTGCATGGTAGCTCTTCGTTAAACGCAGTAACTGCAAAGATTGAGCTGGTGACCATGCAGTTACCAGAGAAACTACCATTTTACCAAAAATGTAATCTGCACCAAAACTTGCTGATGTGACAAGCTGTGCTGCTTTATATTTTTGGATTTTGGCCAATTAGTAGGAATTAAAGTGACAGTTTTTTGTTTTGTTTGGGTGGGGTGTAATAGAATGTTTCTCAACATTACAAATCTGAATGCTCCCATTATAGTTTTGTAGTTAGGCCAGTGTTTGTCTGAAGTTCATCAGCAGGCTGGGTACCTTGATTAGTCGGCGGGGACAGCTGATTTGTAGACAGTGGTGTTAAAGCACCCTGATTGGATCCTGCTGCCTCTTAAAGATGGGTCACTTAGTAGATAAAAGGATTAAAGAATCAATCATTTGTCCACTCTGGCATTGTGAGTCCTGCTGCCTAAGTTACCATTGTACACCACTAGGTGGAGCTCACATTGCAGGATTTACCAACATCCAGTGTCACTGTCATCAGTGAGTTTAGTGACTTCAAATGAAAAGCAATGCTAATACCACTTAAACAGCTGTTGCCATGGTACTATTACATATTTTTTAAATGCTATTAAGGGTTCAAGCTAATGAAGTGGGGATTGAAAGGGTGAAAAGCTGTTGGCTGACATGCAGATTTCCTGCTGTGCAATTTCTATGTCAGCATTAGCTGTAATATTACTTTATTACGCATTAAGGGGTATGTATAGTGATATTGTTGTCCTTTGAGGATTTTGATCTGGTATGATAGCTAAAAGTTTTGTATTGGAATACGCTGTAACTTTATTTGGTTGTGTTGATCAGGATTAATACAACTATTTGTCAAGGGATTGCAGAGTGGAACGTAGTAATGTTAAAGCCATGACCACTCACTATCTACAAATGTGGCCAACCCACTTACATACATTTGTAGTGTTAATTTAATTTGTAATGTGTATATTGAAGATTAATTTGGTTGGGCTGATGGTGGCTCAGACTCAACAATAGTTTTTTCTTGAGACAGAGAGAAACTGTCTTGCTCTGTTTTTGCCTCTAATTACAGAACAAAATATCAATAGTCTAATGGGGGATGGTACTACATTGTGTTTGTCAATGTCATCACAACAAATTAGCTATTATCATAGCTTGTTCATAGAGGAAAAAATTGTAGCAACATCATAGAAATGTGCATGTTCCAGTGAAGACAAGGGGGTATTTGAGCATTTGAGAAAAAAAAAATGGGGAACCTGTTGTTTGCTACCTTTCCTTCACCTTTTGGAAAATGCCTACTGCAGTAGTAACGCAACATCATTTTTGTGTTTAACACATTTTATTGATTTTTGCCAATAAAAAGAATTTTGAACAAGCCGTTCAAATCTTGAATGTACAAATGGTATAACACAGCAATATAGCGATAAGTCCAACAACTATTCAGTGGAAACCCAAACTTTGTTGACCAATAAGGGAGGCACTCCATACAGGCAGAACCATATGTCTTTATCATATCATCCAGCCATCCATCCATCCATCCATCCATCCATTCCTCCATCCATTCATCCACCGCGGGCCCCGCAGGGTCATGTGACTCTGTACTCTGGTTACCAATAACCAATAGTGGAAGTACGTCTCTTTACACTACAATATAGTCGTCACTATAAGGTTTCAAATTTTGCAAAATCTGGAACAGCTCCAACTGTTACTTACAGATTTTACCATGAAATCTATGTCACACCCCGTTGGAGAAATTTTCAGACATATCTTCGTTTCCTGTTCAGAAATACCCCCAGAATGGCCACAACCCTAATCTCACAAATTGCTACCAAAACCATCCCAAAAAGCGCCATGTTAATCAGTTCACTTCAATATTTGTTTCAGCCGACATTAATGATAAAAATTTCCTTTTCGTACATAGAAACATGTTGACAATTGCCACTCTATATCCCTATAAATTTAACTTTTTAAGGTTAATTGTTTAGTAGCAGAACTAGTAGATAGTTCACATATGAGATTACACCTCTAAGAAAATGTTTTTTAAAGATTCCTTGGGCTAGTTTAGAGGCTACCAAGTCATCTTTAGCAAAAATCGGAATCTAATGCGCAAGAAGTGTTTAGTTGTAAGCATTTTAGCCTACTGATCTTGGCACTGTAGAAGAAATAATCCTTTAAAGAGGTCCAAGGCACACTGAAGCAGTGTGGACGTTAAATGCTATTATGATGATGTGCAAAAGATAAAAAAAAACAAAAAAAAAATCAAAGTATTACTGCTCCCCTGTGTCCTGGAAGTTTTTTTTTTAAGGTTGCCTTCACTGCAGTCCTGTGATCAGAGAGATACCAGCTCCAAAGGCAGATCTCCCTGTTTGCTCGCCTCTCCTCATAGTTGTTGCCGTTTCATAGTGCAGTAAATCCTGTAGTTTGGGGTATTTATAGTGTAGATGTCTACGCTATAAATACCCCAAACAGTGCTCCATTCACCTTATCCAAAATCAGCAATAGTTTATGTTCCCAATAAATTGTCTCACTAGAGGCTAGCCCATGAGTGAGAATGTAATTTCATTTGCTCATAGATAATGTTGCACTTCTGTATTAATGGTATGATAACCGATATATCTACGCAGCTAACAATAAACTATGGAGTTTAATGCGAGGCTTGGATTGTCGGGGCTATTTCATCAAGTAGTTTTGGTGCTTTAACCTAACCAACCCTTCACCATAGCTGTGTAAGATCAGGTAACTGTGTTGTTTTGGCAATGGTGATACCTAACAGTTCTAGAAGGCACTGTCAAATGATGTTGTCCTGCCACTAGGGGTGTCAAGACAAGAAAACGCTGTGTGATGGAGGACATTTACTTACTACATATTTTGTCTTTTAATTTGGAGGATTTGTTGAGTTTGTAATGGTTTAAAAGTTTTCAGTTAAAACATTAAAACGTATAGCATCTCCTGACTTAACAAGTTAACAAGAACTACCTGAATGTACCATTAAGATAACTGACTGACATACAGGTTGAATAGAAGATCCTGTGGGCTCCAAAAGAAAAAAAAACATGTGAATCCGAGGATCCTATGGAGTTAAATGGCTTTTTCCACTTATCATTTCATCATTTTTCTAAAATCTGGAGTTTGACATAGGCAGCACCTGGAGTTCAAGTGTGTTCCAGAAGAGCTAAGGGAAATGTAGAAAATCACAAACTGCAGAAATAGATGGGGCCGGGTGAAAAAAAATAAAAGCAAAAGTAAGTAACAACACATCCAACTCATCCCAAAATAGCTCCTGCAATGCCCGGGACATCACAGATGGATTGTGTTGCCTGTAGAATGACTAATTCCCACTTGGTAGAACGTGAGGCTTACATCTGTGCTTCTTATTTCATCTCCAGCCATCTAATCTGAGGGTCTGATTTATACCTGGGATGCCAGGTGAGTGTAATTACCGCTAATTAACTAGCTGTGAGGATAGATATCCAGCACTACTGAGTCCCAAGGAGTTACAGAGGCGACTGAGAGTGAACGCAGTGACAGAGTGTTTGGACATGACTTGAATCGTCTTACACAGCTAAATTCCTCTCGTAGAAAACTGTACTGACATTCAAACATCTGTCGCTGCAGCTCGGGCAAACAGCTTAAAGAAAGTGAGAGAGAGCATTTTGATGCCAGAATTACAACGATAAATCCGAAATCCTACGCAGGTACCAAGGACACTGATAAGAACAGTAGGGACAAAATTGCTGTCACAGAAATGGAGATGACCTTTACAGTCTGATGTTCTTAAAGTTTAATAGTGTCTTACAAAAGTAAGCTCCTTCCACTGAGTAACCAGTGCGTTGGTTCTAATTAGGAGAGCTGTGGGCCTCTTATTGTGTTTCCCAGATGATCACTTAGATGCACGGCACTGACTATAAGTGTTCATTGTTTTTTCCATTTGTGGCCTAATAGGCCACTTTGGAAGAAAATGCCACTGATTGTAAGAAGAACATTGAAATCAATTTGAGTGGTGAATATTCATTGCTGTCTGAAAAAGGATTAAATAAGCAGGGCAATGGAATTCACAAGGGATTTTTTTGGAAGTACAACAAAAATAAGTGGATGAAATTTAATTTAAACTGTGTGAGCATCTGAATAAGGTCCCCTTAAGCATTCGTCTGCATTCATTGTGCATTCGAAATCTAAATTGGTTAAAGACCTTGTTCACGACTTGTCAGAGAAAAATCACATGCATTCAGGCTTTTGCTACTTTTTCAGTGGGAGCACAGTAGCCACAATTCAAAACCAGTTTAGAAATAATATGTAGTGTGGTACCGGGACTAATGTGAGCCAGCAGAACTCTACTGAAAGCCAGAGTTTGGAACCAGTAATGCAATGCTTGGGTTGTCAATGGTTAAAGGAATAGTTTCACATTTTGAGAAATATTTGTATTCACATTTGCAATAATTCAAGTGTAAAAACAACAATTTGTGGTAACGCTGTACAGGACTATTTGCCTGTTTTATGATACTGTTTTAAGATACTGTGTGACACGTTAATTAGTGAACATAAGAGATGCTACACGGGCGGTCTGTCCCCCCTCTGTTCCCAGTCTTTGTGCTAAGCTAAGCTAATCAACTGCTAGCTCCAGCTGCATATTAAATAATGGACCCGCAGACATGTGAGGTATCAATCTTTTCACGTAGCTTATGGCAGGGAGGCGAATGAGCATTTTTCTCCAAATGTCAAATTATTCTTTTAATCAAGTCACAGTCACTGAGTCATCAATCTAAAATATCTTGACTTGCTACTTCATGTTCAAACAATCATTTTCAGATTTCTCCTAGGACTGCATTTTGCATTTCAAATTGGAAAGGCCCTATGCAAATGTAATCAGAGGCCTCTCTGTCAGCTGCACTTCAAATCTCACACAATTGGACACCACCCACTCCTTTTCCTTTACTAATATGCCAATTTCTATTTCATTGGGGTTCGAGTCTTTGGTTTAAAAATATTTTTTAGCACGGATGCAACATTCCATTTATACTCATTTTGTGGATATTTCAAGTGTGTGAGCCCAGTATTTTTGATTTAAGAGCAGTTTGGTTTTTCCAGCTAAGGTAGAGCGAGGCAATTTGTTGGGTGGCAAAAGATCAAGAGAAATGAGTGAGCTCTGTCAAATCCTTAAAACTAGTCCAATTTGAATCCATTGGATGCGTAGTATTTTAAAAAGACATCTGCAGCTGTGTTTTACATTGCTTTTCTGGTATATCTTTTGCTTTAAGACCCAGTGGAGAGAAGCAGACAAAATGGTAGTGAAGAGATGATGAATTAAATGTAACAAAGGTCATGTTTGAGCACATGGTCTGCATTATTATCCAGGGACCAATATTCCTCTCCTGCTCAATACAAATTAAGTAAGTTGTTTTTAGCCCAGAACAAGTCAAGTTATGTTACTCTCTCTCTCTCTCTCTGTCTCTCTCTCTCTCTCTCTGTGGTAACTTGGCGGATATCTAAAATTGAATGAACTTTACTTGCTCAGGGACTCAGATATTTATGTGACGTGGACACTTAGTACATTAAAATGTCTTTGACCACTGACAAAGAGTGAGCATCATTCAGCGGGATGTATTTCTGACGGGGTACATGTCCACATCACGGCACTGTCAAAAGTAATTACTTCAAGCGGTTTTAGATGACCTATAAAAGGTTTGGCTCCCAAATCTCTCAACTGCAAATGTTTGAAAGTGCAGGTGTATTCTGCGTGCACGGTGCCCCTCAGGTCATTGGAAGCAGGTGCTCATGAAGAAAGAGCATGTTAAATACACGTGAAGTTATTAATTACAAGCCTGATCTTTTAACAAGGTGCTTCTGTATTTTGGCTTTGCTAGTCGGGGCACGGCTGTCGAAGCATTTCTTCTTTTGCTTGTCTTCGCTCAGTGTCTTCCTCCCTCACCTTCTCTCGTCCAAGGTGGCCGTGGAGTGGGGCAAGGGGGGCAACTGTCCCATTGCAAAACAGTGACAACAAGTTTGAAAGCTTTTGTTTT
Source organism: Etheostoma spectabile (assembly GCF_008692095.1). NCBI lineage: Eukaryota > Metazoa > Chordata > Actinopteri > Perciformes > Percidae > Etheostoma > Etheostoma spectabile. The sequence goes on from NC_045756.1 coordinate 5,928,519, forward strand.
TCCCATACAATTATGACAGTTATTCATTTTTTATTTGTATTTGTTTATTTATATTACATCCACTGCTGGTCAGCAAGTAGCATATGTTTTGTGCCCGGAGCCCAAATACTAAGATGAGAATGCAAATGCACCATGGCAGTCACATAAAGGAATTAAAGGATTGTTAGTTTTCTCTTGACCTTTGTCTCTCGCAAACCAGTAGCAAAGACATTTAGCAAAGTTTCTGCCCCTTCCTCTGCAACCCAATCGTCTACAAACTACTGTACATTCCAAATGCATCTTTTTTCTGCACTAGTAATTAAATTTCATGGTAAACACAATGCCGGCTGCACATGTTTACATTGCACCGACTTGGAAAATGGGCAATGGCAGTGTTCAGTTCCAATGTAGTGCAGCGTTAGGCGGCGTAGCAGAGGACACCTGAACCATGTGGCTTTTAGTCTCAAGCATACATCGATCAGTCTTTAGTTGAGGCTGTAATAACAACATTGAATAATTGTGGTGGCAGGGCGTGTTTCCAGGAACATGTGGATGTGAACGTTTTTTGATAATACACTGAAGACAAACAAAATTGAAATAGTTTCATGTAAATGTGATTGGCTGGAGGTACGGGTGTCCATTACAGCTTGCAAAAGTTACATTTTTATAATAGCCAGTATGATTAGAACATTTGCATTTGCTTGGAAGGGATGCACATTTTGCACATCTTATTCTTGTTGCTATGGTTTTGGATGTAATTTAATGCCAGGTACAGTAAGATATGAGCACATAATATGTTGGAATGCATGACAATAATACTGTGTTGTGTACGTTTTGGCATGGGAGCAAATGTGACTTTGTTTGTTCTCTGGTGGCACTGCTGTAAATCATCTGGCATCTGACTGTTTAAAGAGGAGGGAGGACAGTGGGCTAGAAAGCCAGCAGCTGGTGGCTGGCACTCATCAACACACGTTCAACCCTTGCAAGTACAGTATGTGATGATCATTTGGAGCTATGGTTGGCCTTAGCATGGGTGACGTCCCATATAGGTTTCTAAAGGCATGTTTTAAATCATGGGTTCAGGTTGATTGCTAACTGCTGACTTTGTTACTCATTCATGAAAAGATTTTGGGAAATGAGCTGGAGCCTGGCTGACTTAAACTTACATTAACATTTAATTGCCACAAAGATACATGTTGGAACCGCTCATAACCTATCTTATTGATTTTGTACTAAAACGGAGAGGTTGGTTGGTGTTGCCATTGACTTCAACGCTGCAGAGGAAATTACTAGACTTGGCTTTTAAAATTTAGCTGCAGAGACTGGCGCTAAATTGGCCTTTTTAAATAAAGCCAAGTCGAGTTTAGTGTTTTGAATGAGAAAAGCTTTATCACAAAACATTTTTCTCAGACAAACAGTGGGCATGAATAAAGAACAATACAAGGGAACGCACTGAAGAAAAAAAAAACGCAGCAGAATTCCTGCTGCCATCTCCCTCTCAATTACAGTATGGGCTGTGTTTGTGTGTGAGTGAAAGGCCACAGAGATGGACAGGATAATGGTGGATAGTGGGGTCTTAAAATGACAGGAGAGCCACTGACCAGCCCCCAGGGGCTGCATCCCATCCCAGGGTCATGTGTCATTAGCACAGTCTGATTTGAAACAGCCGAGTAGCGGAGAGAGCGATGCTGTTTTCATGGCTGAGTGGAAAGCACTTGCGGCCTGCTCCTGTCCTTAATTCGCCTCTTTCCAAAGGAATAAACTCCATCCGGGCAGCATCGTGCAGGCAGAAGATTCCTCCCACTCACTCGGCTACACAGCCAGATGCTTGGGAAGATCCAGTCACCTTATTTTGATAAAGTTTACATTGGGTTGTATGAGTTTTCATTTGATTGGGAGCATACAGACAATCATTATTTGCATGAACTGGCGTATGTTAGGGTTAATTTAACACATTTTAGCAGGTTTTAGCACAGCTACATCAGATGTGTGAATGAACTACAATCTTTCCAGTCAATTATTGTCAAGTACAAAGTAATGCAAGTGAACTAGCTTTGCAAATACAGTCTGCAAACAACACAGTTAGAGATGGAGTCTGCATTTGCTGTCCATCTTTCTCAGTCATGGCGACGGTCCTATTTAAATTTAGATTGTGAGTCACACTGATAGGCGTGAAAGATCTGGAGTGAAAGCTAAATTACTGCCACAGAACCTGAACGCGAAAGCGCTGACGGTGCTGAAAGTAGAACACAAAAGTAGAGAGCTGTCAAGCTTTGAAATTACACAGCAAGCTGGGTGAAAAGATGATTACGGGCAATTATGCAGCAGCAAATGCCCTCTAAGGGGAGACCTTCTGCATTTCAGAGGTTGGCTGGAACGGACACACAAATAGCAACACAGAGGAGCATCTGCTGTGTTTGTTAATGGCAGCTGTCACATCTCACATGAATACAATAACATGGGAATGGTTCTTCTGTATAATTAAAACAATAGATTGTGTATCATTAAGCGCTAACTCACTCCTGCATGATTGGCATCATAATCCTCTCATTACTCAACAATAATCTCATCGGTGCTTTCAGTCAAAGGTTAGGTTTGACATCACTAAAAAACACTGATGGAATGTAACTAGTTACTCAAGTACTCAGTACACTACTTGTACTGTGTGTAACATTTTAATTTTGCCGTGGTCCACTACATCTTAGCGAAATTGATGCCACAAAATATGATAGCAGTAGCTATAAAATAGTTCAAATAAGATTAAATTTAAACTCTCAGCTATTATGTTAAGACATTGTTAACATGTTGTAAAAACGGATATTATAGAATGTATAATAATATATTACTTAGGGCTATCACACTATATTCACTGTACAAGTACATTTGTAGAAGGAATTTGTTTTGGTGTCTGTACAGCACCATAAAGACATAATAAAGATGAGAATTTAAAATAAAATACGTTCAAACAATTATAAATAAATTGATAAATGTTGACTGCACAGTGGGTGACATTTTAAATGCAGTACCTTTTTTTTTTTTTTAAGGCGGTGCTACTTTTAAATAGGATCCAGATCCATTTTCCATCACTGGTAAACACTTAGTGTTCTTCCTCCTTGTTGTCATCCAGGCCACATGTTAGATCACCATTCCCATGTTTATAGAGCATCTATGAAATCCAGTATCTCATCAACTTTACTTTCTTCTTGGATGCTCAGCCAAAATATTGAAAGTGACTTCAATCGTATCCACAAGAAACATGAGAAACTTGGAGATGGCCACCCGCTAAACTAAGACATAAAACAACTTCAAGCATACCATAATCTCCTTAAAGACCACCACATCCATGCTTTTGATTGAGGTTGTGTGCGGATATTTTTGCTGTATTAACATATCGCTTTTTGGTGCGCAGTGTCGCCCACGCTCATTTGTGGGTGGTTGATATCATTTTCCAAGAATTATAGACTTGCATGAGAGGCATGCGTATGAAATTCAGATCAAGGTGTACTTTGCAAAACACGGTCTAATTTGGAATTTATATACGTGCTATAATTAAGGTTAAGTGTTTGTTTTTAGAGCTGACGTTCCTATATTTTTGATTTAATACGAAACAGAAACTGACATATTATTTATTTTTAGCATATTACAGGCATTTAAAGTCATATTTAAAGTCATACGTAATAGACACAAGGTGTGATTCTATTTTTAATATGGGTAGATCAAAACACACTGAAATAAAGCAACTAAAACCAAACAAAGAAAGCTTTTTTCAGCACTAGCAGTTGTAAAAAAACATATGTATGAACGGCATTTCCCCATAGGAACATCATTTTAAACATATCGGTCTTGCTGTTACAGATATTTTTGGATGGATTATTATGGAGAAGAATTATGTCTTTGATCAGCATCCTCTCGTTTGAACTTTTTTAAACTCACTTTGAGAATTCATCTCAGCTTTTACTTCAGAGAGGCCACACAAACTGAACATTAATCACAAAAAATAGCATAAACATCTCACTGTTTTCTCCGCTCCCAGCTACATCTTTCATGTTTTCAAACGGATTGTGTGTGTTTCAGCCCTCCCTGCACGCCAGTCTTCCTTCCCAGACAGGAAGTCATTACAGGGGCTCTCACCCCATCACAGATGGCCATTTAACACATCGCTGGCAACTGCAAATGAACCAGGAGCAGCGGCCGCTTGACTAGACCTGGGCGACTTTGCACAAATGTTTATCTCTCGCTCACCTGCTGTGCTGGGATGGGAGGTGCACTTCAACCTTGGCTCGATGTTCACTTTGTTTATTTATTTCTATTTGTTTGTCACAGGGAGCAGACACTTTTTTAAATTCAGTCTAAAGTTGGTGGTGCAGTTGCGGCGGGATGTTTTCCACCACCTTTTGTTTCTTGATACCTTGCAGAACAAACAACATTTAGCATGGTTTCCAAGAAAAGCTTGGATGAGAACTTTTTCCTATGTTTATCTTCTGTTTTGTATTTTCTTTTTTCTTTTTAGGAGCAGGGAAAAGAGCTGATGCACGACGGGCATTTTTCTTCAATCCTCTTTTGCTGCCCCATCAAAATTTGTAATAGCTGTGTGGAGCTGCCTTAGCCTTTGGTGTGTTTGGAGTTCCATTGGTGATAAAACAGATAAAGCCGACTTGACAAGTTAAAAATGAGAAAGCAATTGTGGCTGACACCCTGGAGACAGCTGTCGTCTCTCCCTCTCTTCAGCCTCTTCCTTCCTCTCTCTTGCTATGTTCTATGTACTATCTCTACTGAGTAAAATATTAACGAAGATACCTCTTGAGGATGTTTGCAAGTGCTGAGCAATACGACTGTAGCCAGGCTATTAAGGAGGAGAGCCTAAGCACTGAGGAGGGTAAACACAAGGCCTATTCATTAGTCCCTTCCTATTATTCAACCACTTTGGATTCAACACAGAATATGCACTTCCCCTGTGTGGTACAGGATGTTGTTGATGTAGATACTGTGACTACCTACATCATGAGGGTCTGTTTTCGTGCATATGTTAAACTTTGTGTGGATAAACGAACAGCAGAATGAACAGACCTCGCGTGTGAAGGAATTCACATGAGAGAGGGGAAAGTGTGTGTGTGTGTGTGTGTGGGGGGGGGTTGATAGAGTAGTGCTGGCAAGGCTGGGTGTCTAAATCACGGCTTGGAATGGACCCTTGGCGTGGCGATTGGCTGTCACAGCTACAGATGGAGGACAGTGCCCACAGGAAAAGGATAAACTGTCGGATAAGCGCACGGTGAGGTAAAGGGCTGGCAGACAGGCTCTTCGGGGGGGGAGTCAAGAGGGAACAGGCAACAGATGAATCCTCATCTGTGTTCAGAGGTAGGCAGGGACAGCAGAGTGAGGACAAGCCAAACAAACACTGCGGTGTGGCTTTACCTCTCCGAAGGAACACTTAAGTTCATTTTGACATTTCCCTTTTTACTGAGGAAGGGATGCACTGCTGTAATAATTAACTGATGAGATGGGATGAGTGGCATCAATTTGCTCCTTCAGAAATGGAGACCAATGCAGCAGCTGTAGTAGTACCAGCAGCGTAGTGTTTATTTAATCAATACAAAATGAAAAAACAGCAAATGCCATGATTGACTGAAATCTCCTGTAAAAGAAATGACCAGAACTATTATGTATGAGTGAAGGTTGGGCAGACATGTGAGCGGAATGCTAAAATCTGGGAGACTACATCAGACTGATGATCTCCCACCATGGGGTACCACTCACAAACTCTGGCCATTTACTCATGGATGCACATGCTTCATTAGCTGACCTTTGGCCATGTAGCCGGCCAGTGCATAAGCCAGAGGGAGGCATTCCAGATGAGGGCAGACAAGTGATTGAGAAGGTTTTATGCAAATGCTTAACACAACCTAGGTTTTCCTCACCTTTTTGCTGTCGTGCAAACACATAATTCACGTATGCACACTCTCACAATCCTCATACTTTAAGAGCTTTAGGGTAATTTTATTGCCTAACATTTTAACATGATGTGAAATCTAACTACAGCAGTGCAGGCGACAGTGTGTGATATGTATGTGTTCATCAGAGACTCAGAGTTGCCCCCCACTCAATATAAAGAGTGTATGACACCCTGAAGTTCATCTGAAAGATAGGTAGTATGGTAAAATGTGTCCTTAAGAAGAAGTAATGATATCTCTTCAGTAATACAAAGGGATCTTTAAATGAATCCAAATACAAATAGCTCCCAGATTGACAGAGGCCTATCTGCTATTCCCACAGCCTGTTTTGGGTTAAGTGGCTTTTCCATCTAAGTCCAAGCTGCATGGAGTTGGCTTTTGAAAGATGGTGTGTATGTGAGTGTCTCTTTGTAATATAAAGGGAATTACAGAGCCATCTATTGTCGCTGCATGCGATAAAGGGACCTTAAAGTGTTACTTCCTTCCTGAAGATAAGTATAAAAAGAGATAACATAATAAAAGAAAAAATACAATTAAAGAAATACCTGAAGCAAGTCAATTATTGTTTTTTTGTCACAACATTTTTCTTCAGTATTTACCAAATTGGGGTCACTTCTTATAGAACCAAACAATGGTAAGAAAGAAAAGGCATTTTTTTGTATACAGTGTTAAATTCAACACAAATTGTATTGATTGTTTTATGGCGGACAACACAAAAAATAACACATCCACATGTCAAAGTGTGGACTTAAAGAGAGACGTAACTGAGGGTACTGCCTCGTCTTTTTGGATTTCTGTGCTTTAATTTACTTCTTTTTGTACTTGTCTTTATGTACAGTATTTTTATTTACTACTCTCAGTACGACTTGCTGACCACGATGGACATGCGTGTGCTTCCATTTGTACATCATCAAATCTCGTCTTCATTTCAGATGAAAACACATAAATAAGAAAGTCAGGATAAAAGCTTGCCCTCAATGGATTGTGTTGTCAAGCTGTTTATAGCCCAACAGACTGCTGATAAACCATCTCTACCAGGGAACTCTTCCTGTGGGTGTGTGACTGTTGTTGATCCTCTCATGTATTTTCACTTCACCCCAGTTTCTTACTTACAACTTAACCTTTGTGTTTTTGACCTGTTTCTAAGTGTTTTATATCAGAAATATTAGATTTTTTTCAACCAAATTGCCCAAAAGTAACATGGATGATTCCATACAATGTTCTTCAGGTAAAATTAATGGTTACTTTCATTGAATTTTTGGGGTGTTTTATTTGATCTTATAGCATTAGAATTTTTTTTTTTTGTGTAATGGTTTCAAAACAGTACTTGGACTAAACTTTGACATATACCCACCTGTGATCCACTCAACATCCTCAGATCTTACCCATTAGTCAAAATAATTCCTAATTTCTGCTTTTTTAACTAAAAACGTATGTGTAATTTGAAACAAATGAGGTTTCTCGACCATGAATTCTAGGAATAAGTGTAAAACCTGTAAATTTTTAAACCAGCTCAGGTTTTAAAAAAAAAAGTGACAAATGGTTAACGGGAAGACAACACAAGGGTTAAGAAAGTAACTTCTTGATTTTCAGGTTAAATACCTGCCTTCATAGTGTTGACATACCGTATAAAATGCCATCACAAGCAACTGCATAAGAAAAATCCTCTTCATCAATCCTCTACTTGTAATTCTTATAATATCTTCCAAAATACCAAATTTAGGTTAAATTTCTAGCTGTCAGGTGTGACTGTTAGGCTAACAGTGGATGTAACCATCTTGAAAACATGACTCCAAGTCAAAATAATGGAAGATCAAAAAAGTCCTGTAAAATCCAGACATACAACAAACTAGAAATTGCAAAAATGAATCTATGATAATAAAAAAAACTAGGAATTGTTATAATACAATGGCTCATCATTGGAGAATTTATATATCATTGCATATCATAGTTTTAAAGAGACAGTAGTGGAAGAAGTATTCACATCCTTTACTTAAATAAAAGTACTAATACCACAGTGTAAAAAATACTCTTTTACAAGTAAAAGTCCTGCATTGAAAATGTAACTTAAGTGAAAGTATGTAAGTATCATCAGGAAAATGTACTTAAAGTATTAAAAGTAAAAGTGCGCAAGTAAATCCTCACATTTTAGAAACTGGAAGTGATCAAAACTTTTCTGTCAACCAACTAAGTGTTTAACTTGCTAATCATTTCAGCTGTACTTGTAGGTCTTTATATTTTTGCGTAGTTTAATTAATACTAAACATGTGTTTTGTGTGCCAAAAAATTGTAATGTAATGTAGTGGAACATCTAAAATGTAGTGGAGTAGAAGTAGAACGTGGCATGAAAAGAAAAGCCTCAAGTAAAGTAGGAGTACCTCCATGTTGTACTTAAGTACAGTATTGAGTAAATGTACTTGGTTACATTCTACCACTGTGAATAGATTTAAAGGGCTAATTAACAGGCAGAAGAGCATAAAATGGAATCCATTGAGACCTGGACTCTTTCTACAGCAACCTAAAAAAACATTCTGGGGAGCACCTGGCAGCTCCACCTAGATGACCAATCATGGGGCCCTGCACCTGGCTCTGCAACCGTCTGAAAGTGTCCCCTCTGTGTCGCTGACTGCTGAGCTTAACCAACCAGTTGTAAAGGTGCATCATGAGGAACATTTACAACTGCTACTTTATTCAGGATTTTGACATTATGCACGGATACATATAAGAAGTCACTTGTAATCACACCTACTTCCTGTGCTAAATGTGTTCCCAGCAGGAGTTCTTTGTATGCCCTAGAACACTGTAGGTACAGTCATAAGGCTGACTCTAATACATGCTCACATGCGTTTGGCTACTGTTGTAGCTCTAGGATGGATTTTATCATTAGTCAGGTCAAAAGGAATGCAGGTTTAAGTGGTCAAAAGCACGTGTTGCTAAAACTGAATCAGCCCTCAATAACCACTGGCTCAGACTTTGTTTATGCATGAATTCTCACTTGTCTCAATAGTAGCTAAACAAAGCTTCGCACAAGTTCAATCAGGAAGATTGCCTCATTCAAATATCTGTGCCTTCTCATCAGTTCATGCTTCCTCAAGCAAAATGTTCTTCCCACAAACCACAGCTGCACAGCTAGAGATTAGAGTTGTAGACCGGAGTTGATTCCGAGGTGTAGGATCAGACATGTTGTAATCATGCTTTACATTAAAACATTTAATGTCATATCAGAGGAGGAGTGAATCAGTATTTCTCTTCTTAACTGGATGAGATCTTTGTGTTTTAACACGCACCCAATTACTTTCTACTGGTGAGCCAAACTTGAAGGGGAACATTACCTTCGGACGCACTTAGCATGTAACTAACCTAGCATAAGTATGTTAAATACACATCAGTTGACAATTTTAGTAATCTGTTGTAGGCACTGTAATTTCACTCAAGCGCTTCTTTCCCGAGAGTAACTATGAATACCAGATATTTTCAACTTTTTTTTGCAATACACTAGTGATACATCCACGCTTTGATGACGGAGAACAAGTTTTAAGCAACAAAAATAGCCACCAGTTATTCCTGAATCCCAATCCATACCTTATTCTAGTAGCATTAATATAAAAAAAAAAATGTTTGCAGTTTCTTAGGTTTCACAAAATACCAGCAAGGCATCCATTCCCAGCATTATTGTCATGGGATAAAGGGTTTTCTCTTCTTTTTTTTGCCAGCTGTAGATGTTGATAACACACACACACACACACACACACACACACACACACACACACACACACACACACACACACACACACACACACACAAACAGTGCATCAGTCTGGACACTTACTCCAGCCTCCCTCGGCTGCATTGTATGTCAGAAGATAGGATGAGCAATATTCTTAGACCAAGAAATGAATCCACAGAGATTTCTTTGCGGCTTGTCCAGATAATCCTGTTGGTCAAAGAAAAAGAAACCCTCTGCTTTCGCTTGAGGCGTCTGGGGGAGTTCTCTGAAGAGCCAGTTTTCATTTCAATTGCGGTCTACAAAATCGCCGCCTGTTTACCATGCTCGGATCGAGTTTGAAGATATGGAATGAATGGCTGACTAGCTCAAGTACAAAGCACTTCAGGTAAATCGGCAAAAAATCAATTCAAGGATACACTTTCTTTTTTGGATTAATTGAATTGATATGGATTCAATTGAATGGATTCAATTAATTGAAAGGAAAAGAAAGGAAATCACCTTTCAAACATTCCCTTCTGCATTTGACTGCCCAGGGATGAGTAAATACAAATCTCTGTCATTATTTAAGTCCCCTTGGGCTGTCAGCAACCAAACCACTTAGATCTAAACTTAAAAAACGATTGTCGTCTGAATGCTGAAGAAAAACTGAATCAATTTCCTTATCAGACATGTTTTTATATTGGGATAGTTTATGTGTGTGTGTGTGTGTGTGTGTTTTGAGCATGCATGCAGTGTTTGTGTGTGACAAGACACTGAGTTGCTCTCATTCCTAGAAACCCCCCAGGCACTGGGGAGCATCTGCAGCCCTCTCTTTTCCATATGCCCTGTGCCTCTCAGTCTCTCTCAATCATTAATTCAGGGTAATTATGTATTAACAAGCCACCATTACTTATTTTTCCTCAGATCAGCTTGATATGTCATCCCTTTTTCATGATTTCAGCATCAGAAGTGTCATGTAGAAAAGGGGAATGTCGGACCCAAATGCAGAGACTGCAGACACACGAGTAAGCTCGAGGATTTACTTTAATGAAAATCCAAACAAACAAAATGAGTCCTGGATACAGCAGGCGAAAAAGGGTAGACTATGAACTAACCACAGGCAAAATACAATGGCAAGAACAGGCAGAATCCCAAAAAACAGGTACAGTGGCAAGCAATCCACTGATTGAGGCAAGCAAGATACACGGAACAGCAAAACCATGACATGGGTTAGACTTACACAGCTCACATGGAATCCCTTACAATGATCTGACACAGACGAAAGATTACACAGAGACTAGTAAAGAAGGGTTTACAAGGGACAGGTGACACAAGGGCTGGGAAACAGGTGAAAGACATCCGACAATCACAAAGGTGGGAAAACCAAAAGACAGGAAGTAAAACAACATACAACACATAAGGGACAAGAGAGACTACAAAATATAACAGGAAATGGAAAACCAACAGAAAACATTAAGACAACTAAACACAGAAACTTGACACTGGACAAGACGTGACAAGAATGGCACCTCTAATTATGTAGGCAAACCTGTCTCAGGTGGACGGTTTTGCATGATGACTCTACTGATACAGTTTCTGTAGAGATCCATGATTTTTCCATTAGAAAAATGTGTTACTTAGATTATCCCTTTGAACATTCTCAGTGTGGGTACAGAAGGAGGTGGAGTTCAATTCTTACAAAAATGTCACCCTGAATTCGGGCTGATTAGGCCACAGCTGATGTCACTTTCTATATGCTACAACCCTGTTTCCCCTACCGAGTGGGCCGAACAAGCCTCATATGGCTGCTTTAAATGTAAGAGAGATGAGGGTGGAATAGATATAATTGTAATCTAATCAAACGTTTATTTTCCTGATGTATAGTGTGTACCAACGTGCTGCAGAACCACGTATAATCTACACTTGGTTGTGTGCTCATCTCCCCAAAGTTTGTGACACTGTGATGGAAATCCTCCCCAGTTGGCATTGGGAACAGACCTCCCTTGAGCAGGAAGGGGGTTCACTGTGTTGCACAGACACACAACAATTGGACAGATGCTTGGAAACATGGGGGCCTGAGCACAGCATCCTCCAGTTGAAGGGTGGTCTCCTTAATCACCACCACACCCTGCTGCTCTGTTGTTTTGGCAAAACAATGTAGAAACAGACAGAGCAAACTTGATTAGATATGTTCTGTTGGGAATGAGATTTACAAGCTTCAAGCTGATTTTTTGGGGTATCTGACACTGACACTAGATCACAGGACATTGCATGACATCAATGTGCTCCTGAACAATAGAGTACACTATCACCTTAATTAAAATCATACCTTATTAAGAGTTGTCATTGAGTGAAAGTTTGATGCATGAATATTCTCAAACCTTGCTAATCCGGTGCATCATCCGGCAGTGGTAAAAGTCCCAATGGTCTTCTGCATATTAGTACATGAGGGTTTATTCATTACAAATTGATAAACCCTCATGTTCTAATATTAATTGAAATTAAATTACTTCTGCATTAATATCAAGTATATGCCTTTCCATTTGGTTCCAGCACATTATATAACATAGTTGGCACAGTTTGCTTCACAAGGGTCCAAATAGAAGATGACTGACAGCAGTGCAGTGAAACCTCTTCAGCCATGAATAAGCCATGCTGTAACACAAATTGCAACCAAGCCGACTGTCAGCTTGCTGGTGATTATTTATTTGGGTGGGGCTACAGACACTGAGGGCTTTCGCTCACACACACAAGCAATAATGTTGTCTGGCTTGGGGCTTTAAGCTTCGTCTCCAAAAAAAAGACTGTTGTTGCTTAACATGAATTAGAAAAGCAAGGGGCGACCTCTAGCTCACCCAGTAAGAGTGTGCTCCACATGTAGGCTGAGGCATTTGCAGGGGCCCGGGTTAGAGTCCGACCTGCGGCCCCATCTTTCTCCAACCTTTCCTGTCTATCCACTGTCACTCTGAAATAAGAATGTGATTTTACATTCAAATTTTACAAGAAGGCCTACGTGCATGAATTACTTTTTTCATACACATAATAAAACGGCCTGCTTATATAATATACAGCAAATATAAATAAGTGCATGCATATAAACAGTGGCAGCATCCTATTGTTTGGCCTATTTTAGTCGCGTTGTCGCCATCTGCTGGACTGGACCAGTGGAGCTGGCAACGGTTATGTGTTATGTCCTAAGAGGCTACCGTACTGCGGCTCGACGTAAACAAGGAAATGCTCAAACTCTTCTTGCATTCACTCAAATGTTAGACCTTATTTAATATTTTACTGTTTATAACTTGTCACAGCATATTTTTTTTCAAATAAAAGTAAGCACCTAATTAATTTGCTCATTTCAAATCTTTAATAATAATGTATTAAGCTTGCTGACTCTTCATCGATATTTTTGACTGGTGGGGGCCGACGCACGTGCCGTTTCCACTGGCTAGCTTCATCCAGCGTGTTGAAGGCGTCGGAACAGTGAGGAGGCCTCGACAAGAAACACGTATGTTTGGTAACTTGTTTTCACCATGAAACGTACAACGAGCTTATTAAAAAACTTGGTGTGCAGCACGAAGTTTAGGCTAGCAGAACTGGCTACAAAACGAGCCGGAATGGCATGGCAGTGCATGAGAAGATGGCGTCGCGGCTCTGGGGTTTGACGAAGCCCAGCAACGGGTGAGTGTTTTCATAATTGTTTGTTAAATAGCAGCAATAATATGTTTTGTTAGTTAACTATGACTGTTACACGCACATGCACACGCACATGTTACGTTACTTAGCGTGTCCAAATAGGTTGTTACCCTCGCTGCCACCACCGGTAAGCCACAGCAGCCTGCACGAAGGTGAAATCCAGCCCTGGCAGGTGTATTGAACCTGCGTCAGAACATACCCGCTTCACATTTGCTTTCTTGTTGGGCTGAGCGTCGGTGAATTTGCTTTGTAATATTTGTCGCCATGAAATTCCTACTTCTGGGTTGCCATATTATTGTGTTGCCGTAGCAACCTGCCACACGTGGCTTTGTTGTTTTCATTAACACAACCAGTAATGGAAATGTCAGTCAAGCAGTCACTCCCACACGTTTCTCATAAGGGAGATCAAGTGAAAACACTTGTGCAGGTTTATCATGGGTGTGGTTTTAATTTTAGTTTTAATTTTAATTTTTTTTTTATTTGAAAAAAACAAAAGGGGACAATACATATTAATGAACATTTTCACAAATGTAATATGCCAGATTGTAGCCTTAGGCTAATTTCCATCTGCAGACCCCTGCAGGTTGATGGTACACAAAAAATAATAAAGCATACAAATACACATACACAGGCTATATATGAGAAACGGGACAAGAACATGATCACACATGTCAGAACAGACAGTAACAAAAAGAATGGAGACATAGGACATATAGAGACAAAAAAACATCGACTATATTACACAAACCACAATTTTGCACATGCCCTGTCTAACCTGATATGGCACTGACCCATATAACACCACCCTATTGCACTGACCCACATTTTTAATAATGCAGTAACTCTGTTTTACGTCTGATATATGAAAATTCACTAAACAATTGAGGATGAAGTGAAATGTGTGGCTGTATAGTGTATATATAGTCCTAAATTTGAGAATATATAATACCTCACCTGTCCACTGTGTACCCTCTGTGAGTTTGTCAGCTTTTGCATGTAACATTTCACATAACATGCATAACATTTCACATAACATTAACCTCAGCTTTAAATATTTAAAGTGTTATCTTACCTTAAAATGAATTTTATGATCTCAACAGAATGTGCTTGACCTTTTGAGTAATGATTGGCGGGTTTGAGGCGTCTTACTTGCTCAGTTTCTTTTTCAAGGAAAACTCCTCCTTGTTAGGGAGATTTGAAAAGTGTAAGCAATAATTATTTTCTTTTAATGGTTTTTCGGTGTTTACGGCTGTTTTTAATTAAAAAGAGGTTGACCTTTAGGAAGCTGTAGAACTTGGTAATACTTCTTTTTAAAGAGAACGTGTTTAATGAATTCCGTGGTTGTGTGGAAATTTGAGCTCATGTGAGAAATTGATGTATTCTTTTTCACAGAGTAAGTAGCAATAGACTTTCACCATGTTTGAAATACCATACCATCTGCTTCTCTCTGCGCCACATCTGGCCACATCTGCAGGATTTTCTTCAGCGCACGTACAGCCCCTGCAATCCACTGTATTGAGTCTACCTGTTTAAGTATTGGGGAGTTTTTCTGTATCTTAAGCAAGGACAGAGGGCCTTGTATAATGTACAGATTATAAAGCCCCTCGAGGCAAATTTGTGATTTTCAACATTGGGCTGTATAAATAAAATTGACTTGCCCACCAGCTCTCAATCTGAAGTTTGAACCATGCACAATTCACAAAATCGTTTGTTTGGAAAACCTCTATGAAAAATCTAATTCATGCTGCTTGAGTGTGACAAATAGCAGTTTGGTGTTTTTGTTGACAAACCGTACACTGTCCAGAACATTACAAGTGTCACACACACAGCCTTAGAGAAAGGGGGCAAAAAAAATGTGACATTGTAATGAGACATAAGAAGTTATAGTGTTCTTGTCCATAACAGGGAATGAAAATGATGATGTTGCAAGCAAGGAAGCAGAACTCTCTCGCTATGCTGTTTCAGCACTTGACCAGCAGAAGCTACATGCATTTGGTGAGTCCCAAACTTGCTTGTTGCTCCCATGTGGCTCTATCAAAGTAAGACTGGATATGTAGAGAGAACCTAATTAAATAGACACAGTATGTGGGAGATGGAGTTGGAGTGATCCATCTCCCAAAGGGCTCAGAATAGGAACCCAAAGCAAAGGCTTATTCAATTGTATCACTGTAGCAGCTCAGGAGTGCTCAAGTGTATTTTGAGGTGGCAATTTTAAACAATGGGCCGACCTGAAAGGATGAGCTACAGGAGTCTGACTCACTGGACAAACTAGAGTGTCCTAGTGTGCTGTAATGAGTTGCAGGGGTTTGACTTGCTTTGCTAGCAGTAGTTCTTTGACTCAAATGACAAACCACAGGGATCAGGCAGAGACGGCTTCTGAATGCTTCGTCCTCTTCCACCAAATCCTTCTACTCATCAGGTTAGCCAGCTTCCCCGGTGTCCTGTCATCTTTGGTAGTATAAAAACACTGCCACTGATAACGTTGATGTTTCTCAGTGCTGGGCTTCTCTCTCAGAAGGACACCAAAGACACGGTGCCCTAACTCAAATTCCAAGATATATTGACTTTTAACTTTAATAAGCGAGCACCAATGAAGTGTGGGGCACATATCCAGTATCCAGTCATGTACTTTTTTTAAAATTTAAAACGTAAATATAACAGTTATCACACAATAGAAAAGTACTAAGAAGCATTATTAAGGGCCGAGCCCCACAGGGAAAGACAGCATCAGCAAGGCCAGACAGGGTTATTTAAAATCTAAACTAAGATACTGTGTGTAACCTGGCCTTAAGTCCTTGTTTGAAGAGCTAAACAATGCTCAGGCATTGGACAACAGTTAATTCATTGTTCTCTTCTCCATGTTATTTGTTCGTATACTGTCCAAGCAACATACTGGTGTTTTTGCACACTCAGAATACCGTATAACAACACCACATGGTTGAAAAGGTCAGGTGCATGTTCATGTGGTGTTGGTGACACCTGTTGTTTTGCTGGGGTGCTAACCTAAAGGGGCGCTAGGCAGTTTTGGCCATGTCTTTGCTGTTTTCTCTTGCTTTTTGCTTGCAGGTTTCTCTAAAGATAGACACAGAGGAGACTAGCTGAACTTTAGAAAGCATGGAGAATCAATAGGGACGAGTGTTGCGTTTGTGTCTGGCTCTGAAATCCTGTTCGTTGTTGTAAAATACCCTTCTGCCGTCTAGTGTTTCTTCTTTTTGCCGTTTAACTGCAAATGACTGGTGAAAAAAGTTGTTGTTATAAGTTATTGTTATTACACTTTAAATAAATCCTTTAAATTTAACCATATGGCCTTAGCAATAAACAAGCTTTTCGTTTCGTTTTGTTTTCGTTTAAAATACTATTTCAGTTGCACTTTTGATTAGAGGACACATCTGCTGTAATGCACAGTTTATATAAATAAACAGTTAATTTTGTTCTGTTAGAAAACAAAATGGTAATCTTATCAAATCGTGAGTTGAGTGTATTGTTACATCACTAGTTCATCGCTTTCTGGCTTCAACATTTGGGCTCGTCTGTGTATTAGATGAGGGTGCTACCTCTACTTTGAGCAATTTAAAGCTTGTTTTTTTAGCACAGTCCATAGTGGGATTGTAAATATTAGAAGGATAAGTCTCGGGTCAGAAAAAACGACCTTAACTGAAGCTTTTCCAGCAGTTGTTACATAATCTTTTCATTTGAGGAAAGAAAGCCCTTTTTTTCATTATTCCCACAACATGAAATTAGTTTTTAGGAAACATTGTGAGTTTTTAACCATGGCCAGCACTAACACTGGGAATTCAAATAACCATGACTAATCAATGTTGTTAGTTTGCAAGACATGACGTTCCTGTGGTTATAGAGTTGTGTAATCATACTGCTGTTACAGTTATCTTCAAACATTTCCCCACGTGCTTTCGTTGATGAAAAAGCATTGGTGAGTGAGAGCTGCTAACCTTGGCTGTGATGGATTGCTGTTCATTTCAGACAGCTTATGATTATGGCTGCCCCTGCCCCTGGTTTGTGAATGGGGTCATGTATCTGCTGGGTCTTTATTTCACACCCTCGTACTCCCCAGTTCCCTCCCACAATTCATCTCTGGGAGTTTAATTCACTCCTGCTGGGAGCACGTGTGCAGATGTGATTCTGACAGGGAAGACCATTAGAAGCACTGTAATGCCATTTTTGGCAAGAGAAAGATCGAGGCATCCATTATGCTGTTCTTTCTTTATTTAGTAGCAACTTCATCAGGAAACTCTTGTCATTTAAGGACAAAGAAAGCAGGGCATTTTTTATTTATTTTTTAAAGACTAGTTGCCAGCAGGAGAAAAATAGAGCAACATTTCCAGTCTTCCTTCTTTGTCACTGCTGTATCATGATGATAAATTAAGCAACAAATCACAGATTGTCATTTTCTTTTTCTTTGGCTTGTGTCCCCTTTTGTAAAACAAATTGGGCAGCCTTTTTAACCCTGAATTAAACATTTTATTTTTTTGCTCAATAAAATTGCACTCATAAAACACAGCGCTGAAGTGAAGATTTTTTAACATGCTAAATGTAGCCTGGCTGTAAGAAAATTGGTTGCTAAAACCAAATGGAAGAAAGCTAAAATGTGTGTATGTGTCATCATGACTTATCTTTGACTATGTCAATGGCCATATATTTTCAAATTTAAGGCCATGATATCTATGTTTATTATCTTTTATATCAGAAGAGTGGCTTTTTGACAGCATTAACACACAGTATTCTTCTGTTGACATGAAAATAAACTGCCCGTACCAAATGAGCATCTGTATGTCTCCCCACACACTCTACTCACTCTAAGTGCCATCTCCTGAAATTGCTGCTTGCTCATAGCAGTCTTTTTTCTCGTGACGTGATCTGGTAATCCATCTTCAAAGTCGTCGTCGCCCCCCCCCCCCCCCCCCCCCCCCCCCCCCCCCCCCCCCCCCTCCTGGTTTAACGTAGGCGGATGTGCTGTACCCCGAATATCATATGCATGAAAAATTTGCCATCCCTGCATTTTTTTGCTTCGTATGTTGTTGTGCAGCAGTTGATGGATTGAATGTGTCATTTGGTGCAGTGCCCAGGGCAAGAGGCATGCTTTTGGAGGTTGGGGTTTGTCCCTGAGAGTCAGGGAACTGGAGACTGGAAAGTAAAGGCCAAAGACCTGGCCGCTTTGTTCGCCTTAACTACTGTTACCTGACAGGGACACAAATTCACAAGAGACGGACGTGTCTCTAGATTATATCAGCGGAACACAAATATATATTATATATATTTGTTTTTAGATTGATTGACTAGTCTTTTAATCCATCAAAGGTCGATAAAACTTTCCAGAACCCAAGGTGACATATTAGAATTGCTTGTTTTGATTTCCGTACTTGAAAATCAATCACCAAATGAAATACATTTTGTGTGAACTAATCTGTCCACAGCTACTTTAATTTGATCAAATCCAGCACTACAGATTTGATCAAATCCATACTGTAACACCGCATTAAACTGCAGAGCCCTTTTGTTTTGCAAAATGTTCTATTCAGGGATGGACCCGGACTCCGAGCGGGCATGTCAGATTCAGAGTGTGGCCGTGACTCGCTGTTGTGAGCAGGCAATGGGCAAGGCAGCCTTCAGCACTTATAGGTCCTGATATTATTTCAACAGGCTCTCAGTGGTGTGGAGAGTCATTGCAGTGGTTGAGAGCTAATGGGCCAGATGTAAGAGCCACCTGGCCAACGCCAGACCTCCGTATGTTGCCGTTGATAGAGCCAGTCATGCAGAGCGGAGGTTCTGCTGTCTGCCGCTCACTGTTTCTCCGACACAAGGCTTATTGCAGCTCATTTAGAAGAGCAACTGTGCTCATCACCGTTACATTCTTTAGCAACTTCTTTTGTGCGGAAGTGTGGAATCAGAGCAGACATTTAACCGTGATGCTTTTGGTTGTTATAACTTAAAGCCATTATTCATATTTCTTTTCTTATTATCATGACCTTAACACAGCTTGACCTGTAAAAATAGAGGTTACGGTGCAGAGCTCTGAAACCACATTTCATCAGTCTGAATCAGCCTGCAGGCAACGTGTGAATGCACTCCAAATTTCTGTCTATACATACCCGAGACGCACACATGCTGCTATATCTGGCATTTGGAATGAGCAGTGTTTTTTGGCAGTCCGCCCATTTAATTCATTTAACACTGAAGAAAACAGAGCACCTCTGGCAAACAGGGCAGTGGAAAATAGAGCCGTGAATCTTGATTGTGGAGGTAAATGAACAGATAGGTCTGGAGGTGTGTCATCTGTCTGTGAGCAGAGATGCATTAGTGTGGATACACCCCGTCACTCCTGTGTACCCAGTAACCTCACATAGAAAACAACATCAAGTGCAGGAAGCAGGTATTTCTTTTTGGATTTTTTCTCATCTACTATATCATGAGAATGTGAAGAATGTGTCTGCATATAGAGAAGATGTAAACAAAGATGCAATTCCTTTGACAAAGGCACAATTCAAGTGTAACTTCAGGCAAGCAATAATATTCTAGACAATGTAAGCAAGCGTGTGGTATGTATGTATACTTGTTTAAATATTCATTACAAATGGGCAGGAGTGGTGTGTGTCTGTAGTGTGATTTACACAAGCAATATGTTTGTGTCAGCGTAGAGGTCGACAGTACCCCCGAGCAAACTTCCAGAGCTGTGAAATGGAGATGATGCCTCCCACCAGTGATGAACTCTTGAACTGTTCAACTATTCTACTTCCTCTGACCAGTAAGAAGCTTTCACCAAAAGCACACACATTGCACAAGATGTATATCTAACTCAATGGACAATAATTGTATGGATCAAAATTAATAGTCAGAATTGAAAACGCAGCAGTATGGATTGATGCTTTTGTTACCAGATTATTGAAACTGCAAATGCACGATTTATAAATCTCACTCACTAATATGTGTGCATATGCACAGGCCTGATTAGCACTTTTCACAGCCATATGTGGACATGTCCTCAATGGGCCAAACAGCTGTGTCTGCTGCTCCAGTCCGTCAATAAAGAGAAAAAAGTGCCATAATATAGAATAACATTGGTGAGGTCCTTCAACCGTGTCAGAGCAGCCATCTTTCTGCGCTGTGTGTGTGTGTGTGTGTGTGTGTGTGTGTGTGTGTGTGTGTGTGTGTGTGTGTGTGTGTGTGTGTGTGTGTGTGTGTGTGTGTGTGTGTGTGTGTGTGTGTGTGTGTGTGTGTGTGTGTGTGTGTGTGTGTGTGTGTGTGTGTGTGTGTGTGTGTGTGTGTGTGTGTGTGTGTGTGTGTGTGGTAAATGACCTAAACTATCAGCAACAGCAACAACTCTGTATCTAAATCGGCATCAAAAAGTAATCAGCCATCATCTAGATTATTCACACACGGTGTCCTGCAAACAAATACCGTTGCTTTCTTATATACCTGTGATTGTTTCCTATTCTTCACCATAGCAGTGGTAGATCTGAAAAAGCTTACAGTAAATGGGTCATTTTTTAGGTTTGTAGACCGAAAAGAAAAATCACACAGTCGGTAATGGAAACAGCCTAAAAGAATAACGCTGCAGATCAGATGGGCTCTCTCTCACCTTATTTTCCTATCTCTACTTCACTATATCAAACTCGGCTTGATCTAGAAAACAGTTTGTACTCGGTTTGTAGTATGCATTTGATACGCTTTTTCTTACCACATGTTCTTTTATCAATTTATGTATGGGAAATGGCATATTTAGTAGTTTTATGAATCATTTCTACGTTTGGTTGCTGGAATCCGTGATATTGCAGTCAATTTTCAATGTAACATTTTAAATATTTGTCTTTGCCTTAGTACCACTTGTTGTTGTGCACAGTCCTTACATATGTAAAGGCGTTAACTGCTGAAGGTGGAGAGTATGTTCTGTTTATCCAACTCAGCAGGCGAGGACTGGTGCCCACATTAACACATTAATTAATGATGAAATTATGACCTGATTCAATATTAATACTATTAATATAAAAAATAAATGGACTTCTTTGAAAATCTGAAAAGGTATGCACCTTATTGATCTATCTCTAAGAAAAAAAAGGCTTAAAAGAAAGTCAGATGGCACCAATGCCCTTCTTACCCCTCACAGCCCTTAAAGTGCTTCAGTCAAGAGAACAAACTGCTCTTTGGAGATGTGCACGGCGAGACATAAACACCAAGGTACATCGGCTCTGCGTGCATCTCTGGCACTCTATCACCCATCACTGTCTAGGCCTTCCTCTCAGTCTCTAAATCTGGAGCGACAGGGTGTCGCTGGGAAAACCCATTGAGCACACTGCGGGGCGATGGCTTCATGCCCTTCTTCATCATACCTTTGTTCCATCCTCCTCTCCAAGCCATGACAAGGTAGGGGACGAGTTATCACACCCGTCAGCTTTATGAGTCCCTGTCTGCCTGTGCCGTGGTAATAAAGTCATTGTGCTGCTTCTTCAAAATGGGGTGAGTCAGAGCAAGTGATGGGAAATTGGTCAGCAGAGTGTTGTTCAGGGGCAAAAAAGTACATTCTGCGCCAGTGGCTTCTTTGGATGCATTGTTGGTTTGATAAATAATAGGAGGAGAAAAGCCTCATTCCTCCAGAGCATTTTGCACCTGAGAAAATTCATAAATGCCCAAAATAGCCCTAAATCCCTCAAAGCTCAATACGAGGAGATTGTATATTTATTGTCCATAGTAAATTTTCTTATTTAAATTGGTCCATATTAAGACTTAAGGGATCTAGAGTAGTATTTACTCTCTGATGAAAATTAAAATCAGCAAATTACGTATGTATATTATTTAATACTGAATTATTCATAACCTGGCTATATATACACTGGTGTCAATCATATACTATAATCTACATGTCTCCTTTTTTGCGTTCAAAGTTCATATACAAAATGTTACAATATGACGGCTTGAAATGCCCACTAAGAGAATACTTTTATTTCAGCAGAGCTCTGGAGATATTTTATTTGAGAGACATGTTAGACAGAATCTGAACCCGGCAGCCTGCTGTGCACTGTGAGGAGTAGTAATTGTATGAGCAGTAATTGCACTCTCTGCATCTGCTAGGGAGAATTAGGGCCGGCATTGGGTCAGATGCCTTCCGCCTCAGGGAACATTTAGTCAGTCGCAGCGCATGTGAATGCTAGGTTCAACATATATGTAAAGTATGTAGAGTAGTGATAAGTAAATATCTTCCATCCAGTGTAGAGTCCATTCATACTGAGGATATTGACTAATATGAGATCATATCCACATGATCATATCCGTTTTGCAGAATGATTCTTCATGTTGCCTCTGACAGTGCACACAAAGTATTCAATTGCCATTTTGTGCAAAGCCCATCTCTGTCAGAGGTTTATTGAGAGGGTAGTTTGTCAAAAGCACTGCATTAATTGTAAACTTGCAGGGGGTGTTGTGCACCTGGAAATGAGGCCATTTGTATTACCTGTCCTCTTACTCATGAGAAGAAAAAAAACATTATAAAACTGGCTGACAATGACTGCACTGCTGGAAGTAATGCTACTGTACTGTACATACACTGGACACTGAGGATCTCTCGTGCTGGTACAGAAACAGTACTTGCATAATGCCTCTAAAGTGAATTGATTTTCATTTAAATCTTAAACACAAAGTGAATATCAATAACCAATGTAGTGCTGAAACAATAATGCAGTTTCAGGTGACAACTAGGAAAACAAAGATTTCCAATTTTGCTCTGTTTTATGTCATTGTGAATGGAATAGGTTTTGAACTGTTGATTGGACAAAAAAAACAACATTTGAAGATGTAACCTTGGTATCTGGGAACAGGTGATGGGCAATTCAGCCTTCATTTTTCACTTGAATTGATTACTTTAAACAATAATCAATAACTGGTTGCAGCCCTAAACCAATGGATGAAACTAATTTCTTTTTGGTCTAACAAGAACTAAAAAGCTTAAATAAGAATATGCCCTAAAACATAATCTCTCTTCTGATGAAACACACTTCAGTCAGTGTGTCTGACAGTTGAAGCTATCTCCCAAAAATAGAAGGCTCAAGTCCGTCACGCTGTCAAAGTATCAATCCTGGAGAAGTGCTACTGACAGATTAGGATGCTGCATTTACATAACTGTCACCTTCTGGACCAGAAAAATGCCACCAGTTCCTTACTTATTGTGTCTGCATGAGTTTCTAATTTAGGATTACCTTGAGGATTTATGTTATTTACAAATCTTAGTTGAGCATTATAAGAAGCCACAATAACAATGTATATTGTTTTTCTTGGTATTGTTACAGTATTTGATTTCGTTTTTTTCTTAATGCTGAATGGATTCCAAATGCCAGTGGCAATACATGCTCTACAAAGGGTGCTAGATTGGAGGCAATTGGAACAGCATCTAACTCAGTGGACCCAGCTGACTCAATCAGTTTGTTCATATCACTTTTGATGAAGTGGGACTGAAAAGCCACGGAAGATCATTTATGTTAGTCTGGCTTTGGAATGTGGAAGTTGTACTTCAAATCGGCGATGGCTGCAGTGTTTCCCTGCTAAAGCATTAACTTGTAGCTTTTCTGGAATGTAATGTGACCCTTAATGTGCTGAGTTAGATTTGTGTGGCGCAGAGCCAAAGGAATACATTTAATTACTGCAAGATTTCAACGGAATGTGCAGTCTGATTTCTTCAATAAGTCGATGGAAGCACAATGTGTATTTGCATCACATTATGTTACTTTGTTACTTCCACCTCCTTATTTACTTCCAATTTGTCATAGCATTTGACAAGGAAAAAAAGCTTCAGCATGCGGGGCGGGAACCCTTGTAGAGACTGAAAAGATTGATGCAAATTTACTTGTTCAGTCTCTGTCCTCTGCTGTTTCTTCTACAGCCTAAGATATTGTACATTAAAGAGAGAACAGGCAACCTGGGCAACTATCCATTCAAAGGCAGCACTCCAGTGTAGCACTGACGAGTGGAGGTGACTATTGAGGTCAATAGAAATGGCGCGTGGTGCTGGAAATGGTCCATAAAAGCTCTTTCTGACATGATAGACTAGCCCTGGATTCTTGCCAACAGACACTTTTTTCAAACTACAACCCTGTGGTGTCTGTCAAGGCTGAGGTCAATCCAGTGTGATTTAGGGTAATACAATATCCAAACTCCTATGTCTTTAATGGGAACACTAACCCAGTTAGTAAACAATTTCTTCTGGCAACAAAATGTGAAAATGATATGAAATGACATGATCAATTTTGTGTCAACTTCTTGACAAAATCTAATCTGGAACTGAAACTGCTTTAGAAAAAAAAACAAAGCCACTATAGGCTAGTTGTCTTGAACAGTGACAAAGTCTGTCTTACATGTTTGGCATCGTTTTGAAAACGAGGTTACTGTGAGCTGGCATGTCTCCATGCCCCTTCCCTGCACTCCTCCAAGGAGGAGTACAGCACATATGGCCCCCTGGGCGATATGGATGGGTCGCTGCAATCAAAGTGGGAGGACACGAGCACAAGAAGTATCCCATCTGTCATAATGTCCTCTCTCTCTAAAATGGATTAATAACGGTCGAGGAGAGAACAGTGAGCAGAATAAAAGCATCATAATTGTCTGCTACAGAAGGAGGGAATTCACAGGGTGCATGACAGATATAGATATGCATTTCTGATTTTGCAAAAATCTGATTTGTAGTGCTCCACTTGGGGAAATTTTGCTCCATAGGTCCCATAATGACATGAAAATTACGCTTTATGAGATTTTTTTAACATTAATATAAGTTCCACCAGCCAGCCTATGGTCCCCTAGTGGGTAGAAATAGCGATAAATGTAAACTTAGACCTGGGTATCCTGCTCTGCCTTTGAGAAAATGAAAGCTCAGATGGGTCAATCTGGAAGCTTGCTCCTTATGAGGTTATAAAGGGCAGCTTGTTCAGGGAGTCAGGGCAATGCCAGATATGATATAGAAATTAAACTTCAAACCACAGATCAATTTAGAAGCTCCAAACATACTGAGAGCTCAACACAAAGAGGCTTATAAAACATATTTTTGTCCTGCACAGGTCCCGCTGCCCATCAGTAGACATCCTTGTTTCAGCAGGCAGCATTTTCTTCATAGATGTTAGTATTTGCTCAGTCTAATATGTGATTTATGTGAGAGTAACAACATTTATACACACACTTGCACACCAGCAGCCTATATGCTAGCAGGAATAATGTAAGTGTTTATTCCACATAGAGTGGGGATGTGTGATCAGATCACAAGTGGTCATTTAGGAAGCATTTGGAGATTTTCTAGTGGCAGGTGTAAACATGCATGCTTAGAGCTGTCCACTTGTGTGTGTCCACTCAATCACTCAGATAGGATTTTATTAACAGGTCATATTGAATGAATACGGAACAGCTAACCGACCACAGTGTAAAATTGTTTTGAAAACTCAATTTATCTGAAATACTTCAATAATAATAATTTTCTATTCTTTTACAATACTTCTCTAGCTCCCAAGAGCTTTAGTAATGCAGAAATAATGCTGCGTTTATGGGAATATGTTGCAGTTCCTAATAAGTTCAAATCCAGCCTTGTACTACAGTAAACAACATTTACAGTATTGGTAAGTTCACAGGCTATGTAAAAAGAAACATTTATTCAAATAGAACAACTCAACCTAACCTGTAACCTCTGTAACACAATTTTATGATGGGACTTTGACTGGCTTTTTTCTAGGAAACCAATCTAGATGATCACCTTTCACCAAGACGCAGCAGAATGCCAACTCTACATTTTCCCACTTGCTCATGTCAACCCACTCACTTTATTCCTGTGTTTACGGTACATGTTCCACACTGTTTATATTTAACTGTATATAATGATAACTGTATATTTAACGGCTAACAGAAAATCCTAAGGTGACGCTGTCCACCCAACTGTGGTGCTGAATTCTTCACACAACATTCCATTGCCATTTATGTTTGTTTGAGTCAAATGTACAGTCTTGTTCCATCTATTAATTAAAATCATCAATATGTAGTTCATATGTATCTACATAGTTGGATTATGTCTTGAAAGGAGCATGATGGCACAATACAGGTTTGTAAGCATGTTCATGTAAACATGTTGACTTTAGTTATACTAATGCTAACATGGAATTGCTTTTTGCAAAGTAATGGGAAAAAATGAAATGGAAACATAACCGCTACTTCAGAAGAGTGCTACAGTACCTCTTTTGGGAATCAGTTTAATGGAAAAGATACAGTTTCTGCAACATTAAAAGTTTGACAAGACAGCTAACATACACTCTAAAGAGCAACCAAAGAATTGAAGAATCCAGGAATCCTGCAAATTGACATCAGGAAATGTGCAAAATGTGTTAACTTTTACCAACCTGGGCTGGCTGTTTTGATTTGACTCTCTGTGAGACTATCCAGCCTAGTGTATCTTGAAACCACTGGGAACAAAGATGCGTCAGTAAAACAAATATTATCTTCTTTCCCCTGGGATTCTCTGCCCACTTTAGATGGCTGGACCCTGCCAGAAAACCGTTTCAACTTCTACCTCAGATCAAACCCCTATCACTTACATTTTGATGTATGGCTGTCCATGCCCAGTCACAAACATTTGTAGATGTCACTTATGGAGATCCCATAGCCCATTTCCACCCAGCCCCAATCCATTCAAGAGTGCACTTGCCTGTTGCATCTGTCTGATCAGAGTCAGGAGGTGTAATATGCTGGTTCTCCTGGTAGAGTGCCACATATCCACCTTAATCATGAGGTGAATATTTTTAGTAGCCAAGATGGAGTCACAATAACAATAGGATCATAGCAGAGGGAAAATTCATATTCATTGAAGCCACTGTTATTGACTGTAAGCTACATTGAAGGGAGGCTTGGGCACAGTAATAGCACAGTGTGTGTGTGTGTGTGTGTGTGTGTGTGTGTGTGTGTGTGTGTGTGTGTGTGTGTGGGTGTGTGTGTGTGTGTGTGGTGTGTGTGTGTGTGGTGTGTGTGTGTGTGTGTGTGTGGTGTGATGTGTGTGTGAACACAGGAAATTAATACAGGAAAGGGAGAGGGAAATGTTTGTTTTGGGACATTTTTCAGTCACTGATAAATGTGCAGTGATTGTATTACAAGTAAGGTACTTTAATAACTGCCAATCAACTGAACAGAAGATTCTTGCAAAAAAAGTCTTAATATTTATTATATTATCAACAATGAGTGGAAGCACAACACTTTCTCTTTATTTAATGTGATGAATACCAAACACGGTAGGCATTTAAATGGTGTTTCCGCATTTTCCTAACATTATTGTAACAGTTAAGGAAGGCATGTGCTGCCCTCACATCAATTGTACAGACTGTACTAAAAGCGAAGGCAGACATATCGAATGTATTATAATTTTCAATTTTGACAAAGCCAAATTTCATATCTTCTCCGTGTAGGAAGCCGCCCACTCTGAGCACACATTTGGATGCTGCAATAATTCAGCCTCACATGGACAGCAGTGAGTATAGGTGAAAGAAAAGATACTAGAATGCCTGTCTTCTCTTCATCATTAAATTACACTTGGCATTTCAGCCATATGGACTAGCATTAACATTAGTCTTACTGTTTGACTATCCAGGTTTGAAGCCTTGAGCATCTCACATTCAAAGGTTCAATTTTAAAGCAGCCCCGCTGTGACTTGACACTTGATCAAGTTGCTGCCCGGCTTTAATGTTAAAGTGGACAGTCACTGCTGCTCGTTGGTTCCTTGTCTGCAGGGAATCAATAATTTTCATGACCGGTATTAAATTCTGTGCTAGTGATGAGCAAGAGCACCCAAAGATGAGACTGAGCCAGCAGCCGTCATCCAAGCCATAGTAGCATTTGGAAGTATACCCTCAACTACAAAGTGCATGGTGATACAAATCTCACACGAACACAGGAGATTTGGGCTGATTTATCCCCAATTTGCTCCTCCTAGTATTTTAAGTTAAGTTTGGCCTTTTTTATGTCAATGCATGATGCAGAATGTTTGCTTAGTTCAGTTCTTCACGAATACAAAACAACAAACCGTTGGCTGACTTACTGGGGCTTCCATATAGCTTTTAATTGAGTTTTGTCTTCTTAAGAGAGATGAGTTTGCCACTAATGCTATTTTGGGCCTGTTATGATTGTACATGATGGATTATACAAATGAACTTGATTTAATGTTGAGAAAGCTCTTGTCATTTTTAGTTCACCTTTCACCCATGCTCTTCCCACATGGTGCATCAGTCCAACAACAGCTGGGGACATTGATTACAAGCCCATGTATTTAACAAACCTAGAGAGTCAATCATTGAGGGTGAGGGTTACAGTTTGATGACTGCAAACTGGTGATGATATACCACCAGGCATAATTCCAAAAGCACAAAGCCAGAGAAAGACATGATGGATTGAGAAGAGTGGATGCTAGATGTAATGCTCGATCACAGTTAGACTGTGCAAATATCACAACGATCTGTGATATTTTCTGAGTTGACTGTAGATTTCTCTTCCTGTTCTGACATGGTTGTTGATTTCTTTCTTATTCGTTCAGTGTACAGAGTGCAACTTGTCAGAGACCATAATGAAGGAAATAAGGTCTCAAATAGTACCCACTCACCTAACTTTTGGTTTTGAATACCTTCTTATCTCCGACTTTACTCCTCAAGGTTGGCAGGTATTGTGCAGGAAAAATGACAGCTGTTCTAAAGTGTTGTTCAGCTAATCCAAGTGGTTGGACCCTGTTTGCATGTCCTTGATTATCCCTCTCCACAGTGATGTGCACATCTTGTAATTACCACACACCCACAGACTGATGCTCTGAATGATCAGACAGATCTTAAGACTAAATTAACAGCTCACATTCTGTAGGAGATAAGGGAAAGATTCTGCAGGAAACATAGATATATCTTTAACGTTGACAAGTCACTAGAATTGTTCATGTTTTTTTTTCACTTTCACTGTAAGAACAGCTTGATGCAACTGTGAATTTAGAGCTTTAATCGACATGTATCTTTTTTTCAACTTTGGTTTTAAGGAAATCGTGTGTTGCTTCCCCAAATTACTATAATCAGTTGTCAACAAGAGCACATTTATTTTATCCAGCATACTTTTTTCCTTTTCTTTCCTTTCCTCCCCCCCCCCCCCCCCCCCCCCCCCCCCCCCCCCTGTTGACAATACCTTAGTACCTAATAATTTCACCCACCCCCGTGGACATGGCCAGTGACAGCTTCTAATTAATAGTTCTTCAAAGCACATTTTTGGGATTGTTGTTGAAAAGTTCTTGGAGATTTTCACTTGACACCTCACCTTTAGTCCACTGTGCAAAAAAATAACCAATGTGCTAGTAAATGCTGTCAGCATTTGTGCAATTCCAAACCTATCAAAAGAACATCTTGATTTTCTGCAACATTTTGCCAAGTGAGATTACAATCCTCAACAGTTGGGAGCGTGAGAAATATATGGAGAACAGTGGGAGGCAAAAACAAGTAGTAAAAATTTGGAGCGATGAAAAGAGCATGATAAACAAAGAAGACTATAGGAGAGTATGAATAAGTAAGAAGACAGAAGGGAAAGATGAGGGGATGGAAATTAGTGGACAGCAGCTGGTGACGGTGAGGGGTCTTGTCTCGGAACACTGGTGTAAAGCGCTGACACCTGGCTGGCACGCAGAGCTCAGCAGGGCTAGCCGGTTCTGAGACCTTTTCCCAAGTAAAGCATCTCATTATAGGGACAGTTTTCTGAAATGTTTCACTCGGAACACACAAGATGTTAAGTACGCTTCAACATAGACAACATTGTATGTAGTGAGTGACAACAAGCTGTGTTAGGCAGTTAAAGCTAGACAACTTTATTAGGAAGAAATATTTCTGCATAGCATGATAGTAGAAGAATTAGTTAGTGAGAGTGTTAGGTAAAGTTAGGAACATGTTGAGCTTGCGTGATGGTAATGGAGTGAGGTTTTCTTCAGTTAAAACCTTAACTATTGTAAAACTTAAAGTTAGTTTTGCAGGCTGTTATTGTTAGTGCTAGCGACGTGACTCTATGGTGGACAGTGTTGTTCAGTTTGTTTTTTTTCTTCAAGACTCTTTACCTCCGTATGAGAAATATATTATTTATTGTCTTTTACCCAGAGTCTGGCAAACCTGCAGAGCAGCCACCCCACACTAAACTTACAACATAAGTCCATTTTTTACCTATATGACTCGCATTTTAATGCGCCTTTTGTTCATCACTTGTGAGTTATAGTTCAGTTATAAAATCCTACCACACAATTGAGAGTGGTGGCTGTCAGCACTGTTTCCATTCCCTCTGGTGGCTTTTGAGAAATATTATTAATGTACTTTGAAAACCTTGAAGGGAAACCATTCACACACCTTCATACACTGTGGCCGAGGCTGCCGTACAAGGTGCCTGTACCTGCTCATCAGATAAACACTCACACACATTTACACTCCGATGGTAAAGCATCGGGAGCAACTCTGGGTTCAGTGTCCACTCTACCACTGAGCCACAGCCGCACCTTTTTCCTGAGACCAAGTAAACGCTAGAGGAAAATTCAGTTGTAATTTAGAGTCATTACCTTTTATCTTTTAATGCACTCTAACTGTATGTTTAGCTTCCGCAAATGTAAAAGAGAGAGATTCTGCTTATTTATCCAAAAGCTCTCATTTTCAACTAATGGAATTGCTTTGATCAAACTTAAACATACAACGCGTTGAAAGAAAATGTGACTCTACCGGCTGTAAGTACAGAGTTGACCTTTATGTAAGGATGGCTAATGTTCCAATCTCTTTGCTTAATCCATTTTACAGGCTAAGACGCTGTAATCAGCCCAGAGCAGCCCATTGCTGATGCTTTGTCATCACGGATCCTGCTTACATTTTCAGTGGGTTGTCTACAAGCTCGGTGAAGTACAAAATAATTACCAGCACAAGTGGTGCACCACCTCTCTGTGTTGCACGCTCCTCATGGACTCACACGGGTAATTAAGTCTGTGAGTTGGAGATAAGAGAAAATAGACAAAAGACACTCAAACACATCTACCCCAAATGTATGCAGCACGCATTCCGTTTGTAATATACGTTGCAGTTACGACTAGTGGTAAAACTGCATAAAATTTAACTAACTTAATATCTAGAAATGAAATAACATGACAGTGTAGACAGGTGGCCCTTTACCAAACTGCAAGAGAAACTGAACAAAAGATGTGCTGTGGCTGGATTTAGCTGATTAATCATTGGTTAAGAGAGTTTAGATTTGACACAGTGTCTATTCACCACCTCCTGTGGGCAGAGATCACATTATCTTTGTGATCTCAACTTCATTTCGAATAAAAAAAATCCCAATTCTCAGGAAAGCCACACTTTGTGATGCAGGATGATAACATTTCTCCATGTAATCTCGTCTAGAACGGCTTTTAAGTTTTACCACATGAGCTAGAGGTCACCCCACAGGTTTAAATATTTGATACTTTGGAGGAATGACTTGATATTAAGCTTATTAAATCTCAGAAAAGGAATCACCTTGCACTAATCTACTAGATAGATGCATATTTTGCTGTAAGGGGTCAAGCACAATTGTCAAAAGCTCCTTTCCTCTATAGTTCAGCACGTTGTTATCAAGTGGTACAAACACAATCAAATACATGCAGCTGGGTCTAAAATCTACAGTACGCCTGCCCATCCAGTTTTTCTGCAGAATATATCCATAACATCTTCTGGGATCATCATGTCTCTTTGCTCTGAAACGAATGTTTCTTTGATGGTGCTTGTTTATTTTTATCCTGGCAGCATTAAATGGTACTACAGCAATCAAATATCCCAATTACATAAAGTTTAGGAGGAACTTGAGATCGATGATTGACAAAAAAAAAAAAAAAAAAAAAAAAAAAAGATTTGTCAAAATTGATGCAGCTGCAGAGGTCAAGATATACAGTATACAAGCCCCTATGATTCAAGCTTCAAGAACACGGAGTGCCTTCTAATATGCAGCTATAGCATATTTGAAAGATCCTCTTTAATTCTGAATTAT
This sequence comes from Etheostoma spectabile, assembly GCF_008692095.1. NCBI lineage: Eukaryota > Metazoa > Chordata > Actinopteri > Perciformes > Percidae > Etheostoma > Etheostoma spectabile. Next base: position 5,960,871 of record NC_045756.1, read on the forward strand.
CGCTGTCCTAATTTTCTAATTTAAGCTCCAATTAATACATTTGTTTTCCCCTTTAAATGTTCAACTTTAATCTCAGTTATTCTGAAAATAATCCGTTCATTTTAGCTGTCCTCTGGGATTCAACACACTGTAACACAGGCACACCCCCCACCGCCCTCTGCTATAGATTTGTTTTTCTTGTTTCAAGGTTGTAATGTTCAAGGCTGTAATGTGCAGTAACACAGATGTCACATTACTCTGTATAAGAGTTTATATACCTACTGTCACTTAAAAATAGGTTTAGTCTCTTCTCATTAGTCACAATCTGCATGGCTTTTAAGGCTCCATCCAACATAGCGTGTGCACACACACAACAACACACACACACACACACACCCACACACCACACACACACACACACACACACACACACACACACACACACACACACACACACTCTTGCACTACCTTTACCGTCATGTGCACACACAGGTCTCATGGCAGATAAATTATAGATCACAGCTTTGGGAAGATTTCAAAGAGGAAGACACACTGTATCTACCCTCACACATGCATGCACACACATAGGTACACTATACATTCCCTGTAGCTACACACCTACAGTATATTACAGAAAATATTCAAAGTGAGAGGAGGAGAAAAGAGACTGATGTTTTCTGTACAGTGAATAAACAGGGTGGAGAGTGTGGGAGGAAAAGATAAAGAGAGCTGATGGAAAAAGAAAACTGGGTAGAGAGAGAGAATGTGCCAACCCCTTTGACATATTATAGCCTTCACTGGCTGATTTTGCTGACATTGTGTCTTTGGTAACAAGGCAGCTGACGATATGACGATATGCCAGACATCTCGATACAGCACAAGTGTTCTCTCAACAGCAGCATTGCTGCAGAAAGGTCCTTCAAATGGGAACAGGAAGATGACTTCATACAGAGGACATTAAAAGAAACGGTGTCCTTCAACCCATCATGTTATTTCCACTAACCCCAACCGGCCCGTCAGACACCGCCTACCAAGAGCCTGGGTCTGTCCGAGGTTTCTGCCTAAAAGGAAGTTTTTCCTCGCCACTGTTGCACTGTTGCTTGCTCTGGAGGAAACTACTACAACTGTTGGGTCCTTGTAAATTTTGGAGTGTGGTCTAGACCTACTCTATCTGTAAAGTGTCTTGAGATAACTCTTGTTAATTGATACTATAAATAAAATTGAATTGAAATTGAATTGAATTTTCTAGAAAGTTAGTTTGTGATACCATTGCTTTTATGCAAAACAACCTCTTGATTTGATTAACTGATGAGGTATCTTTATCTTTATCTCCCCCCCCCCCACTCCAAAATAAGAAAAGAATCAAAGTTTGTATTGAATCGTGGGTCAAAAATTGTGATGTGAGTTTGGTGTATTGTTACCGCCCTAATCAGTTCACACACAACGCTTATTGCCGTGTTAACTCTAGCAGTGGGTGCATTTCTATCCAACAAGCTACTAAACGTAAACAAGCTAGGTAACGTTACATTATATTACACTAACATAGCAAACCTTTTGTCATGACTAATTTATTAATTACGCTGCATAATTTTAATTTGAGAAAAGAACAACTTCATCTGATGTCAATGTGAATAAAATAGCCCCGGACAGCCTACTTACTACATTCCACAACTAACATTACTAGCAGTATGTTCTCTCATTCTCCCATGCGGTCCGCCAGACTTGTGTGTAAAGTAGGCAATGGACAAAACAACTGTGAGGCAAGGGAGGGGGGGACTAAAAAATTTTCTAAACTTAAAAAGCAATTTTTGGGGTTTGTATTGTTTTACTACTTACGCAGATATACTATATATATATATATATATATATATATATTAAGTACAGTGGGGCTAAAAAGTCCATCACTTACACTTCAGAAATAACCGAAAACAAAAAAATGGCATCTGCAAAAGTTTGGGCACCCTGCAGAGTTAATACCTTGTACCCTGGATTTTGAGGTGTGTTTAGGATTATTATACCACAACTCCAGTGTCTGCCAGGTCTTTCTG
>NC_045756.1:5962907-5979915 GCF_008692095.1 Etheostoma spectabile
GCAGTCAAACGTGGGTTTGGACTTGCTTTCCTGCGAGCTGTTCTGTCTGATATTTTTCTTGGTTTTCCAGATCTTGCTTCAACTTCCACCGTTCCTGATGACGGCCATTTCTTAATTACATTCCGAAGAGAGCATAGTGGCATCTGAAAACGCTTAGCTATCTTCCTATAGCCTTCTCCTGCTTTGTGAACGTCAACTATTTTCAGTTTTAGTTTTCTAGACAACTGCTTAGAAGAACCCATGATCCTAAATCCGTGCTCACTAACCCCTCTAACCATCTCTATGAAGAGAATGAGTAATTCACAGTGATGGTACAAACCTTAATGATATTGAATTTGGTTTTCCTTGGTTGTTATAAATTTGTTTAATGTGAAGTTGAGTATGAATGAAACAGTTGATGTAACGAGTAGTGATTTAGTTGGAGAATTAAGTCTTGTGATAAATGAAGTTTAATTCACAATACTAAAAAGAACAGATTGTTATAAAAGAATGTCAGTGTCGCTGGATGCTAGCTCAGGCGGACCTAGAAGTATGTTATTGTTTACCATACTGATGATTAAAGGTTTATGAGTGACAATGGCTTTGTAGAGCTTGTACATCAGAATAAGTAGCAAGCAGATCATTATCGGCTAACTTGCAAACCTTCAGGATGGGCTTCTTAGTTGCAGCTTAATTGCTGCGGTTTTGAAAGCAGATGACACAGCGCCAGAGGAAAGATGAGGAAAGAGCTACATTAACTTTATTACAGTAAGCCCTCAAACTGGGAGAAAGTTCTTTATTCAATGCGGGTTGTGAGTTTTGAGGTCAGTACTTCCTTTAAAATAATGTTCAAGGAAAATAATTTGAGCTGCAGAAAAAGCTTTGGTTGAGCTTTATCCGATGAAATAACAGCCTGATTGGATGGTGTCTCAGTGACCTCATCAATAATTAGTTTTGGCTACTGTGAGTGCACAGTTAATGTACACTTCAAGGGAGTCTGGTTGAATACCAATCCTGCTATAATATTCTGCAAGTGTGTTTTAAGCATTTGAAAACCATGCCATTTCTTCCCTTCCACTGCATTTCCTTTGAATTATCTTTGCCACTGAATTACATGTCAAGCAGTGGCAAAATTGTGAAATATTCTTTGATGCAACTGATGCAGTTCGTCAAAGACACAGTTCCCAGGTGTGTTTTTTACAGATAAAGAATCTGCTATCTTGATATTGGAGGAAACCATTAAACATGGCTCGAGGGTGTGTTTAAAGTGTTTAGGGTGTTTACCGAGTGGCTCATGTGTGACTGGCTTGATGGTGAGGTCTGTGACATCTAATGGCTTTATTTGATGTGCTGTAAACGGTAGTGTTAGCTGTGTATTCATTTGCCTGAAAGCTTCACTAATAAGGCAGAAATAACTTAAATGGTTCCAAAATTTAGCATTTAGACTTTTTTGACTATTTTTAAAGATGTCCTATCTAACTAGAATGTATCACAACATACACCGTTTAGAACGGCAAGAAAAAAGCACAGTACAAAGGTCTAAAAGGCTTGCAGAGACAGAGTTCTTTTATGCCGTTATTGCCCATCTGAAAGCTGCAGGCAGGAGCAGTTTTAAAATGCAGGCTCCAGGGTGGACAGTTGCCATCTTGCCTCTGGCCTTATCAATGCTGGCATCTGACACTGGCAGCAGTGCTGGAGCTCAACCCTCCATTGAAGAAGAGGAGAGAGGGTCACATAGTTCCACTTTGCCCTTGGACAGTTCTAACAAAGACAATGTCTGAATGATATCTAAAAAGTAGGAAGTGAAAAGTAAACCTGCCCTTCATGAAGGATGCTAAGTGGAATTAAAAAGAATCCATGAAATAAATGTACATTGTATTGTATCCACAGCATGCCCATTTGTGCAGCTTGTCACCACAGAGTGAAAGAAAAATTAATATGATCAGAAAATAAAGAGGTTAAACTGTACCGTATATCATTCCATCCAAGAGATGAAATGTACTTAGGAAGTTTAATGGGATTGTGCTGAACTCCCTTAAACCCCAAAATGCTTACAAATTATGTTTCTGTTCTCTTTGGTAGCAGTCTACTATTATTGCATCTCCACAAGACAGTAGTGAAGGACATGACTCATGAATGTGGCTGGCTCGCTTACGATCTGGGGCTTCCAAATACCTTGGACAAAATCAGATTTAGCCTGTTGAACCGCCATACCGCTGTCACAATGCTAAATTCACTGTCTGCAATTTGCTTAAAAAAAAACTAACCTAAGGAAACGGTTTCTTCTCTACACGATGTTTAACAAATCCAATTTATTGCAGAAAGCTGACAATATTGTTACTTTTGTGCACTTAGTGCATTAAATGTTCCTCTAGGCCATGTCTAAACGTGTGAAAATGAGAAAGCATTGAAGTTCAGTGAGCGACAACAATGTTCTGACTGCCGTTTGTTGGAGATTAACCATGCAGGGTTGATCTTTTAGAACCTGCTGTAATGTCTGTGGGATATCAGCCCGTAGACCACCAGGTACAACAAAAGTTAATGGTGACTCTCGCGCTACCCACTTTTCAGCATAGCACACTCAAGTTAACCAGGAGACTGCTGAAACCTCGGGTTCTTTGCCAAGCAGTTTCATTCGTCTTAATTTCCATAATGTGCTTGTTATTGTCTGCATTCCTAGTGCTATGCAATATAGCCATAAGCAACAGCCTTGCTCTCTTGAGAATAAAGGAGGTACATAGCATGAAGGTTGTTAGTGCAAATAAGACTTTCTTTCTGTGCAGCGGTGCACAAGTCCGAAACAACCACCACTGTGCTTGGCATTTTAGTGTCCAGGGAACCTTAGGGGAATGTCATACTCAATGACTCAAACAAAGACTCACTCACATTTTAGAACAAAACTCTTTAAATGTACCTGGACCTCTCGTCTGTAGGAGATAAATTACATGGGTTTGTTAGAGATGTGTCTCAAGTGCATGTGGTTCCAGTTAGTCCTTTGGTATTTAATATGAGATTGTTCCTGTAACACTCCGTTAGTTATGGTGACTCTTTTGTGTTTTGCATTAGCTTTCATTTAGAGACTGTCCTCACCAGAAAAAATGATAGCATGGGTCATTTGTTCCAATGCTTAACACAGCCTCTTTTTTTTTAGACCTTGTATTCGTGTGAAGGCAGAAATAGCGCAATGTTATAGAATCACAAAACCTCTTACAGAAGAGGTCAGGGTGGATGGTTGAACCTAGAAAGTGTTTGCCTACCAGCAGTTTGTAACAATAAAGAAGCTTTTTCTGATCCTTAATCAAGTAGTTGTAATTGCCTAAACTTAATCAATCCTTAAACATAGAGCAGGTAGATCAAAAACTATCATATGAATTGTTTTTGTAACGACTGACATTTGTCCGTGTTGCCTACATATTATAGTGTTTGAAGCATATTTTTTCTCTTGGTTTTGTAATGAGTTGTGAGCATTGCGCAACTCCAAAAATGATCCATCTGTCATCCAGAATTGTTCTAACAAAAAGAGTATTACACTATATAAGATGGACATTTTTTGTAGTGTACAAACTATTTGTTAGCACCAGCGCAAACATGTGAACTGATATTTCTCAATAACGACCAAGATAGTGCCACCTGTCAGATATCTGGAGGTGCTTTTGATAAAAGCCTGTAGAAGGCATATTTCATACAGGGTGTTGTGCATCAGTTTTTCTCCGTCATGGGTCCTCCTCTTTCATTCACAGTGATCTATGTGATTTGCCACCCGCACGATTTTCCCCCCTCTTTCAGTTTAAGCTGTCATGTAGAATTCCCCTATTTTCCACCTCACTCAGTTGCCTGTTAGGCTCAGTAGGACTGCTTTGCTTTAGAGTGAATTATATAACCGGTATTTTTTTCTGCCTGACCTCTTTGGTTTGACTCACACATGTGTCTTTTGTTTTTATTTTAAAAGAACAGGTAGTTTTTCAGGGTGGTAAATTAGCGACTGACTTTGCCTTGTATACCAGCCACAGTGGCAGGTGGAGTGGTTTTCAGCGCCTGTCTGTGACATTGGTTTAAAAAATGTGGCAACATATCCTTGGTGTTAAGAGGCCCGCCGCCGAGCCAGCAGTGGCACCTGTTTAGAGCGAAGTAAAGAAAAAGAGAAGGTATTTTTCAAATAAGTAGTGAAGGTTTGTCCCCTAAATTGGCAGTTGATCAGATATACATTTAAATGCCCTCTGTGAATAGACAGTATTACATGTTGCCACTGGTAGGGGCAGCACATTACCATGTGACCTACTTTCACTAAACTACGGTGCCGTAAAGTCAAGACTCAATCCGATCTCCGTGATCTGCATAACGACAGTACAGTGGAACGTTTGCCTTTAACAGAACGACAGTAATAACCTAAGACACCATCATTACTGAAATTAAACTTATTTTGTTATATTTCCACTGAATAACGCATTCCATAAACCGAAACAGAGCACATGAACAGATGCGCAATAGTAGCTCACATATAAAATAGCACCCTCGTGAATTGGCCTACTGTTGCTAACGTACGTTCATAAATCCTACATAACATCGCCATCAGACTTACTTATTGATGCACGCACACAGTAGTATCCACAAAGTTAGTCCAATGAGGGGATAAAGGAAAGTGTGATAGCATTCCACGTTAATGCTTTTCCTCTCTCGCTTGGGGCCGCTGTGTCCAAGCCGAGGCGCAGAGCGTGACCTTACCGTTAATAGGCCAGGTAGAGCGAGCTACTATACTGACAGGGGAGAGAGAGAGACTATCACTTCAAATAAGTTGCACGTAAGGGGGAGAAAGTAGCTTCCACTTAAAGGAGAATTCCAGCCAATTTTTATGTTAATCTTGATCGCTGTAAATGTGCGAGTACTTTCAGTTGAAAACCCCCCTGCCTGAATCGGTGCAGGCAACACTGAGTAGCTACAGCTACATGTACAAGCTTCCTTCCGCCTTCCTCACCTGCCACAGCAGACAACAATCCCCCGTGCGCCGGGGGGAGTGGTGGGTGTCCTCCATGCCTTCGGTTACACATTGTAGTTTATTTGGAGGGTGGGGGTGAAGGCTGCCTGCCCGGCTAAGGAATCTACCACACAGATCGACACTGCCAAGACTCCTACTCACCAACACCAGATCAATCACGATGGTGGCTCTCTTCTTACGATGGACAAGGATATGACATCGTCCATCGGGACAACCCAATAGCCTACTTTACAGACGACCAGTTCATGCACTGTAATTACTGTCAAACCTACTCTAGTCTTCAGAAAACGCAAACAATTTCTTAAATTAAATTAGAGGCAATAAAAGACCATGAGTCATCCAAGTATCAAGTGCACTGCCATACAGCTGGCAAACATGGGACCCCAGGAGCAGAGTGTGGCAATAAAGGCTTTAATCAATTTTAATTGCTTATATTAATAAAATGTGTATTAATAATACAAAATAATATATTGAAGGAATTCAAAATATGCTAGTGCACTTTCTTTTATAAAGTTGAATTCTGGAAAAAGTGGCTGGTAAAAAAATATAAGCAAAAAAGTTAATTTCCCATCCTGTAGCTGTTATTAGTGGGCCAAATTGAACTGCAATGGAAATAATGTTTTTAATAAGATTTGCATACATTTGTGATTATTCTGCTGATTAGAATATAAGGGAGTGCAAATTAAAGTGAAATTTGAGGAGGTTTGTAATAACATCCATTAAGACTATGGTTTTACTAAGATCACAAGGTTAATAGTTTTACTGGAGTCCACATTAAAGTGGTAATCTGCAAGATTACCGCCGTAATCTTTCTTCATTTTTCATAGATACAGCCAAGCCCCAGCCCTTAAATATGAGGAATTATGTACTGTAGCTTGTTACCTGGTTACCTGTAGCAGGTTGCCTGTAAAGAAAGCAACCTGCTGTATTTCTTGTGGTGAACAGTTGGTTCTACACAACAGCAGTGTCTGTTTTCTCTTCATTGTGTCTGCTTATTGCAAAAACACAGTTTGCATCTGTAATACTAATACAAGTTACTAATACTAATGGGTCAGAAGGTCATTTTAGGGTTGGTAGGGTTTAAGGGTTGTAACGACAATCAAAAAACAAAACCTTCTTAGGTTAAAAATAAACAGCTGTTGCAGATTGATCCCCAAATGTTTTTCACAAGGAATTGAATGTCGTGAGGATGATTACATTCATTAAGACATTAAGTGTTGTTTCAAAAACAAATTAAACATTTACAAACATTTTCCTACATTTACATTACTGATGAGTATTTATCAAAAAATGTCAGTATCAAATAAATGTGTAAATATTGTGAGAAAACACCAATTGTCAACATCATGTACATACAGTCTTGAATTTGGTCAAAAATATTGTGACATTTGATTTTCTCCATATTGCCCAGCTCTACTTGTTTTCTCTCCAGTACTGACACACTCTCCATTCATGGCCTATAGATATTTAGTTGATGTAAATGTTTTTGCAACTATATTTTATGTTAACTAAACAAAAAGAAGACGATCTATGACAAAGCAGAATGTCAGTACGATATGCCTCAGTATAGCCATCCGGACTTGCCCTTTCATACATAGCAAACAACAGATTATGTCAGACCAATCTTAACTACTGGAAATACTTGTGTTTGGTTTAGGTGAGAGGTGGCTCCTGGCTAGAGCGGTACAACACGCCATGGTTGTGTAACCAGTTGGCAATTTGTTCATAACCAACCAAATATCTTGCCGTTTCTTGAATTTATTGACGATTCTGGCGTCTGACCAACAGAACTTCCTAAATCTAATCATCTCTTCAGTTTGGCCTTTTTGATGTCATCTTTGTGTATATGACCCTTCTTCTTCACCCTTGGATGTTTGTATTTTTCCGGTTTCGCGCCAGTCGCATTATAGAAACGTCATCAACATCATCTGCGAATCCTACAACTAATGACCCGCTCTATTCACACATGGGCTTGGACATTACACAGACGTTGTACTAGGGAGCTGGCAGAGTAAAGTCTGTTTAATCTCCGATCCAACTGATGTGGACAATTGTGTTCTTACATAAAGCCCCTCCGGGTAATGTCTAGATAAATTCATTGTTGCAGTGCATGTGTGAAAGGGGCTTGGGTCTTTCACACTAAAATACAGCAACCAATGTGCAGAAATGTTTCACTGAAATCAAGACTTTTAAATAGCAAAACAATTTTCTTCTAATTGCTATTTTTATAATCCAAAACAGCCATAGCTCTTGGGAGTTCTTTCATTCTCCTTCTCTTCATTTTCTGCATTGAAAGCCTGTTTCATTATCACCTTTACCAGTCTAGAGGTAAACGCATGCAGTGTGTGTGGGTGTGTGTGTGTGAGAAGATGATGGACATGCACACACACAGCATTGAATTAAGGGAGATCAAAAATATTGCTGCTCCTCAGAATTAAGTAAAAAAAAAAATTGGTATTGCTTGTAGTCCTGTGTGTTCATGTATTAGATTGTCTTTTACTTTTATATGTTATGTTTGACATGAATATTGCCCTACAGGGATAAATTAAGTTTATTGGTTTGAATTGAAAATGTAATTGAGTTCCCTTAAAATAGGCTTGAAAAAGTTTCCGATACAAAATCATTAGAGAGCCGTCCCCCTGCGAACTCCTGTAGCTGGTATTGCTTTGTAAGGCATCTTTGCTATCTTTAAATCCGAGGCCATATCTGTGCACCTGTGCTGAGTTGGGAATTGTGTCAGCAAAATGACAATAAAGATAACAAAAGCTTCAGAAAGCTCTATCTGAGATTCTGCTGAAAGGAGGATCCATGGGCCCAACTTGGCCTCCTGCCAAAACCACGAAGGGTTCCAAGGAATGTTAATAATTTGTATTTGATCAAAGTTAATATCATTTATGTTATTTTGAGAAAGACAGCTCATTACAAGCCGTATTAATAGCTTAAAAGCGTCTTGCTTGCAGAAATTCTATGAGGCTATTTTTCACTCATCACATTACGGAACTGTCAACACAAGAGACTTGTTCATTTCTTTTTAGTCTGTTGGCCACTGCCCATCTTACATTCAGGCCTCTAACCCATGCCAAAGAATTGAGGCTCTTTTCTACGATATTTTCAACTTTCTTCTACATATTATACTGTATTTATGTCACCCACAGAAAGGTATGACTTCTAATCTACATGGTGGCAACTACTCTTTAAATGTTAGAGCAAATATGCAGGTTGTGATGAAAACCTAGACAGAATGAGTTCTTTCCCAAATGCTGTAACATGTTGCAAGCATGCAGCCACCGAGATGTCACGCTAGCAATAACCAAGACACGTCTCAGCTGCGGCTGAGTTCATATACAGTATATTAAAGATGGCTCCAATTACTGTATGACATGCACTCAGTTTCTGGAGTGTTGATTTTGAGCTGAATTTGGAAACAAAACGCTAACCCGGTCTGTCATGTAATCTAAGCAGAGTGAAGCATTTTAACCACTGTCTGTTGCGTGCCATTCGACCAGCACACACTCAGGATTCAATAAGACATTATACTGCTTTTGAATTTAAAAAGCACGGAGTGTTTAAGTCTACAGTATTTAGTTTTTGGAATAGAAAAGCCCTTTTCATGGATTACAGTGGAACAAACTAAAAGTTTTTTCAAAGGTTAAAAAGATTACAGGTGTGATTAGTATCTTTAGTTGACATTTCAGTACCGTGTGCCTATCCTAATTCTTTAGACACTTTCTATTGCAATTAAATCAAAGCATTGCCTTAAATGACACAAAGCTATGCAACCTGATGATGTGTTTAGAGAGGACCCAATCGTAGGCAGAATTTACTTTTCCTTTAACTGTAGTGGGTAAATGACAGCGGAGCTACAGTACAATGTATAACGATATTCAAAGGTTAACTTGATAGTGGTGCTGATGAAATATTATGGGGACGTACAAATCACCAGGCTTCTTCATCTTGGGAGTTTTATGTAGAAAATGTATGCCATTGGGTTTGAGAAACTATGTTGGTATCATAACCAATTTAATGTAGGTAATTAAAACTATACAAAAATATATTTCGGAGCATGGCATACAATACCAGGCCAGTATCCCTTGGGGATTCTGCTCTTCAACATTTACTTCCAATGCCAACATTCAGTGCCAAAATACTACCTTTTGTAAAGTCTGTAATCCAAATAGGTTTTGATTGTTTTTGAAGCACTTGTTGACATTGTTGGTTTGTCCTCTCCCTGTACAAAAAGGGGTGCACTTTAAAACACATTAAAGGTCACACACACATCTGTTATTCTGATTGATATAATGAAGATTGAAGGGACTGTTGTGTTAATAGGAATCAAATCCAAGTGACCTTCACTGCAGTAACTCTAGGACTGATCCACTAGTACTTTCATGGTTCAAAGGATGGGTGATATCAGAGGGTGCATAAGATGCCTGAGGGCCCACAATAATGCAGCTCCACATTCTTTCCGGCTGATAGTTGCAACCCTCGTATGTCATAATAGCAGTTGTTACTACTGAAATTATTCAAAAAATAAAGAGCAATAGAATTGCAAGCCGGTAAAATTCTTGAGTGGTGTTGCTTTAGAACTGGTCAGAGGAAATTGTGCAAGAGAAAAAACTGCTGCACGGTGGTGTAGCTCGTTAAGTCAGGAATAAAACTCTGTAGGGACATCCAGTTAAATATTTCATCGTAGTCAGATGACCATGCAGTACAGTCCTTAAGCAGAAAATGTGTCATGATCAAGAACAGATAAAACGTGTCCTTCCTCTCCATGATATTCTAAAGGAAAGCCCTAAAACACACATCAACACCGAAAGGCTTGACATTAGCCACATAGACCCAGTGCTTCTTGTGTTATCTTTTTTTTTATTTTTACATTTGAGGATTTTGTGTGGATGATAACTGTCAAGTGATATAAACTAGCGGTGGTTTCCATCAATAATACATACGGTGGTAGCATAATTTGGACAAACTCAGCAAGACTTTTAACAAACTTTCAAGTTTTTTGAAGAATTGCCCACAATCAATAATGCAGGGGTCAGAAGGATAAAACGACATTGTAGTCACTAAAAAAGAGACAAATTAAAGTCTTAGGTATACTTTGGGTGTTGACCTTTTACTTTGTTGTGAAAGAACTACAGTTGATTATTTTGTTTATTACCCATATACAATTTAGAATTGTGGTTTACTGATTCCAAAAGGCATTTTTCATCATCACCTTTTCATTTTCATTATCAAAGGCTTTTCCCACAAATGCTAAAGGTCTGCTTCACCAAACAGGCACGAGCAGTGTTTCATCTTTCCCTCAGCCTGACAATCATCATTGGAAGCAAAAGGTCAGGATTGTGCAGGCTTTTATGACGATACCAACGAAAGCTTGTGAAAAGAGAGACACCATCCCTTGCTCCTATTTATTTGCTCATTTAACATTTCCTTTGTATACATTTACAGCCCCCGGACACTGTAAATGGCTGCCCACTGCTCCCTTGAGGGATGGGTTAAATGCAGAGAATGAATTTCACAACATGTATGTGTATGTGACAATAAAGTACCTTTACCTTTACCTAAATATTGGGGGAGGGTGGATATTCGTCATGTTTTAAAAACCTGACATAGATACAGATAAGTTAAGTAAAAAAGATAAGTAAACTGTAAACCAAACAAAAAAGTTAATTACCTTTCTCAGTGACTTTTTAAATGCTTTGTAGTCCTCCAAATCAAGTCACATCAGATAAGCAGCATTGGGCATTTTGTTATCAGATTGTCTTTATCTTTACTAGGAAAAATGACAGCATTTGTTGTCTCAATCTTGTTCTCTACACTTCTTGAGTGAAAGGCAAAAGTTACAGCAAGTGACCTTTCTTTGGTTGTACAAATAGTGTATTTTCTTTCTCAGTACCAAAGATGGAAGTAGTGTGACATTGTTATACTGCCCTAATCTTTTTGAGAAAAGGTCAAGGTGAATGGTTAGGTTTACAAAGTGCAGACTTTCACGTTGGAGTCTGCCGTTGTCATTCTGTCACCTAGCACCTAAATGTTGGATTCTTTTAAACCTTATCACCATCTTTCCCTAATCAAGTAGCTTTAGTTGGCTAAACTCAACCAAACCTTAACCCAAAAAATAAATCATTTACATAACTTTCTAACAGTTAAACTAATAACCTCTGCCAATATGGGTGCCAGATTAGAAAACACATATATAGGTTCATTTTGAAAGGCAATGACAAACAACCTACTGTGATGTATAGTTATAAGGACTTAACCTTCCCCAGTAAGCTGATTTCTTAAAGATGATGTTAAAAAAAAAAACGTTCCATAATCGAAAAACCTACAGTAACTGATAAACAACATGAATCATTGCAGAATTGTCCAAGCAGACTGGGTTGAAAAACTCTTAACATGAAAAATCAATTGAAACAAAATGTGCTTAAAGGCTCAGATTTTTAGAGAAAAGTCTTTGACAGAAACAGAAAAAGCAAACAATTGCTGAGTCTTCGTTGACTTGTGTGTTTTTGTTTTCGTGTGAGGAACCTGGACTGTGAGTCCAACATTATTGCTTTACAAATTTTATAATTGGTGCTTCTTCATTTGCTGTGAGGAAGCTGGGCAATCCATCATGTTCCGGTGTTCTTTTATATTTGCACCTGCTATTGCACACAGAGGATATTAAGAAGCAGAGCCGAACGAGCGATATATCCAGGACCCAAGCCAAAATTCATCCCACACACAAGGCTACAGCGTGCGGTTGATTTTCCATGAAAGAACATTAATTCGCTGCACTCCTGAGACACTCGGATTTCTACTGGCATCCTGAGGTCTGACAGAGTTGTTTAAACCCGTTTTCTAGTGAAAATTGCCACACAGCGAGAGGTAGTGGTGGCCGTTGGTGTGACAGGATTAGGCAGAAGCAGGGTGGGTATTTTGGAACAAGGCACCTGCAACTCTGGCTACCATACTGGACTTGTCTAATGATGTCAGCTTACATGGTCACCTAGGAAACCAACAAAGGACTCAAGCAGAAATAGCAAGGAAGGCTGAATTTCCCTGACTGACAGGGCTATGTAATGCTGTGCAGCATGCAAAATTAAAAACATGGCGCACTCTTTCTGGCTTGTTGAGTCTGCTGTTGAGCTGAAGGAGTCTTTAATGCTGTTCTTGTGCCTTCACTCTAGTGTACTCTGCACTGAAGACTCCCCCCTGGGTGTGTTGGAAGACGAGAGAAGGGGAAGAATGGATGTGAGGGAAAGGAGGAAGACATGGCCGGCTAATGCCTGCTTCTTCTTTAGTGGCCGCTTTCGATACCATCAAAATAAACACTGTACTTCAGAGGCCCAAGGCAGGCTTCCAACAGTGTTAGTTTTTCTTTCATGTGCATTTTGTTCATTTCTTCAAACACACCAAGAAAGCAGATGGATAGAAGAGTAGGATGATGGACTGTGAGACGTGCACACAGCCAAGCAGACAGGCCGTGTTCTGAGCACAGGGTCCACCTGGGATGTATCCTGTGTTGTGTTTCATAGGTCAGAACTCCCATGGTCTTTCCCCACAGGATGTTGAGGGATGGTACTCTGTCGTAGCCAAAAAAACAGGAACATGATGACCTAAATCTCTTCAATATAACTTTTAGGTGTTTCATTTTCCTTTGAATAGACATGCCTCTACTTCTACTTTAATTCCAATTATTTTCTTAAACTGATGACATGCCCTCACACTTTCAGGAGTATGCATTTGTTTCATCATTTGTTTGTTTTATGTCATCCTGTACTGTATCTCCTTTTGATATGGCTTAGGAAAAACTCAACCTTCCACCTCCATCCTAGGGGACAAAACACGCGGAGAATCAAGAGTTGACACTAGGAAAAGGGAGTTGTCTGCGGGGAAACAGGGAGACGCAGTGTGACTCTGTGCCAAATGTTTACAGGCAAGCTGACATAGTTAGAAGATGGAAAGGGCTGAAACGAGGCTGTCTCTCTCTGCACTCTTGGAGGAACGAAATCTAGGTCATCGCCACTGATGCATTGCAAAGCGAACTTCAAACAAACCTGGCCTTTAGCGTGATGGCTCTCCAAAGCTGTGTTACATGCCATCAGAGACCGATTGCAGTTTTCTGCCAAGAGCTGCCACAAAGTGATGTATAGAGTCATTCTTGATATGGAGAATAGGCACAAGCATTGCAGATTCTATCTGTCCATCTTTCCATTTGTTTGTGTATGAACATAGCTTACCATATAGTACAAAGAAATCATGCTTTTTGGTCTGGCTTTGTTACCAAGTAGTTGGCCTGTAGTTAGACCACATGCTAGGTTTCTAGTCCTCATCTGCCCTTCACTCGGAATTTCCTGAGGGAAGTCTTATCATCAATCATAGCCCTGGGAATTGTGGAAAAAATCTTTGTTCTTTTTCAATTGAAAGCTCGATCAGTTTATTTCAGGAGCAGCTGGTTGAAACAATAATGTTGTGTTGGAAATGAGCTGGTTGAACCAATATTGTTGCTTTGGAAAAGATTCTATTGGAGTCAGTTTCCTCAAAATGCATGGGATTTGACTTTTTTTGTCTCAATCTCAGATTTTATTCATTCATGTCAAATGAATAATTGGAAAAAGCAAAGAGAAAATGTAAAAACTTATGCCATAAACAATTTTCTGTTTTCCATCAAATCCAGTTGGGAAGACATTTGAGACTTAAGTGACTTTTCTAGTTCGCAAATCTTTTCAAAGGCCTTGTAGTGTCAATGCATTCTGTTTTCGTTGAGAAATTGCAAGCAATTAAAAAAAGCTTCCATTAGAAATGTATGAGCTTCAAGTCCAAATGAACTGAGAAAGAAAAAACAAAATCACAGCCATGTAGTTCAGGGGCAAGGGTGTTTTGTGCTTAACCTTGCAGAATCATTTTGGAATAATGTTTTATCATGTGCTACATTGTGTAAGCTATAATTAATGGAGACAAGGCACAGGTTGCAGGTTTACTCACTGTTGAGAATAGGAAGGCTTTCTGACTAAGTGTTATAATAAATGGTGTTTCCTGCTCTTTGGTAACACAAAGGCTGAGTGCTAAAGTGAATGTGGAAGTGCCAAAAGATGCACTTGCCTGAATTGCTGTTAGCAGCTCCAGAACAACTATACATAAGTCGATAGAAAATCTCCATTTTCTCTGCACACAGTGAGAAATGTGTCTCTTTCTGGAGTTGAACATTATTTTCAGAACAAGGGATTGGCAGTAAATACGTGCATGTAATCCAGCCTCACTGTTAACTCACCTACACCTGTTTCAAAGCTGTTTCTCCTTAATGGAAATCCAACATTCCTCACTGCTTGTTCACATTAGAAGCATTCAACAGGTGAAACATGGGTTGGCTTTCGTTGGGGAGCACTCAACACAAGGTTAGCGCTTAACTTAATTGTTTATCAAAATGCTTCTATAAAATAATCTATAATTTCCGGCATTTAAATCACACTTACCGTTACCTCCTGTCACCACCAGTTAACAATGGGTGTCGTCAATTCAACCGGGACTAAAATCAATAGAATTAGAACTTTAAACTTGGTGAGACTGACTACAAGAAGCAAGAGGCTTCCAAATATTAACTACCTACTCTGTTCCTCGTCTTCGCCAGTGGGTTTCAGTTCATTACTTTGTTAGACTCCAAATCCAGATAGTCATTCATCAAATATCTTTTGGAAAAAATTAGTTTACCGTTTTCTCCTTCCACTTAAGAAGAGAAACTGAGTAGTGCCCACTGTCCAAAGCTGATTAACAAAATTTAATGTAGTATTGTAAGGCTTTTGGCTCTGAAGACATACAATGGGACATGGATCTCTAACAGTATGGCTACCTTTTTGGAGCAGAATTATCTTACAGCAAGGCATTCCCAAAATAGATGGAGTAATGTACCAACCTCCCCGATCTTATGCCAATATAAACCAGTGGCGCTTATTCATCTTTGACAGTCTCACCGGTTGATATATGCCCCGTATAATATCTTAAATTGGATAATCCTGTACCTCACACACTTGAATGAGAGCATGGCACTCCCAAAGAACAGCAAGCAATGTTGTAAGATCAAGCTCTCCTGCCAGCTGTGTGGGAGGCATTATGCATTTTTGGAAACAGCAGCTGAATGGTCATTTATTTAGTTCCATGAGATGCCCACATTATTCTAATCCTGTACCAATAGGGCTTTTATTGTTTGTTGCTAGGAACATTGCCCATTTGTTGTGCCCCAAAATTCACTTGAATCCATATTAATCACTCCACTTGCAGCTCATTACTTCCTCGTCAGTATTAATGAGTATTTCCTGCTTCATCTTGAGGTACGCATATCAAATATGATCTAAGGTTTCAACATCAAGCACAGGCGTCTATATTTCCATTAAGTGAAGCATGATGTCCATATGAACAGAACCTTTTTGTTTCAGTGAACTGAATATCTTGTTTGGACCTCTTGATGCATCATTCATAAATCAAATTGCAAGGCCTGGATACCCTAGTTACCACTACAAAGCCAAACCGAGCTCACCGGGAATTACTTATTATTCATATCAGTCTTTTAACCCCAAAACAACATTTCAGAGAAACATGCAGGCCAGTGTAGATAGATCCAACCTGGTGCATTCACATTCCATTAAACATGCAAAAGCCAGAATAGGCTGGCTTTGAAGTTGTGACCCAGAGTTGAAGCAATAATAAACGTCCTTCACAAAGTCCAGTCAACCTCAGTTTCAAAATTACAAATTTCTTGTTCTTGTTTTGAAGTACTTTCACTAGGGATGGGACGGTATGGATTTATTTTCTACCGCGGTTGAAAATCAAGAAATTCCTGTGGTAGCGCGGTATACTGCACCCCCTTACGAGAGTAGCGTAAGTTAGAGCAAGAATTGCAAGGGGGCCGTAAGTGAGTGACGTCAGTGCCCGTGTAGTGACGGAGAGTAGCGTATGAGCGCTGCTGTGTGGAAAAGAGATAGCAAAGGATGGAAATGTAATGAATGTAAAGTGAATTAAAAGTGAACAATAAAACAAGCTAGAGATTTTCAAGACACGGTGGCTTTATCTGGGGTCAATACTGCCAGTAAAGTGAATGGCGTTACCTACAAAAAAACATTGGCTTAAACCTCAGCCTACAACACATGTTGCAGCCTGAGTGCAGCCCGTCTATCAGCTCAACAGGCAGAAAGCAGAAAGGGCGACACAGCAGTTTGCTAACTTGTTGCTCTCTCTACCAATATAAGCCGTTCAGTTTTAGGGTAGAAAACATGCATGCAGGCTGAAATTCAACCGTGCCGTTTTATCGGGATAAGGCTATAAACAGAAGGACACTCCGCTAACTGCTTGGCTATAGACTAACAACAGAGTGAAAAGTGTAGTTTCCCCTTGTGGGATTAATAAAGTATAATAAAAAAAAAAAAATTGTCCAATGGTAAATACTGCAGCGTTAACGTTACTTCAGCTGAAAAAGGAGAAATGTCTTTGTCATCCCTACCGTGTACTGTATGTTATGGGTCATGGAACATTGCCCTCCCCAACTCCAGAAAGGTCGGATTTGCTCCATCTTTTCACAAGTTTTGTTTAGAAAACCTTGAATCCACGTAAGACACAATGTCATCAGACACATACCATGTCATTATAATCAATGAATCCATGTCCTCAGACGCAGAGGTCGTGCAGCACGTGGAGGCCAATGTTATTTTGCCTTGATGACGGGGACAAGCTCAGACCTGCGGGAGGCGTCATGTGACTGCGGTAACCGTCCCAACCCTAACTTTCACTTAGTTTTCTAGTAACGGGTTACAGTAAGTCCCATCACCGATATTCAATACTGACTGTGATTCTGCTAAGTGGTATTTTCTTATTTGTCTGTCTTCTTTATATTGATCATTAGATAATTCATATATTTCAATTTTAAAGTTCGGTGGGCTCAGGATGTTATCGCTGCCTTTTGCAGATGATGTGGTCCTGATGGCATCATTAGCCTGTGACATTCAGCACTCTCTGGATCGGTTCGCAGCGGCTGGGATGAGGATCAGCACCTCTAAATCTGAG
>NC_045756.1:5979925-5980004 GCF_008692095.1 Etheostoma spectabile
ATGGTTCTCAGCAGGAAACCGATGGAGTGCCTTCTTCAGGTAGGGAATGACTCCTTACCCCAAGTGAAGGAGTTTAAAT
>NC_045756.1:5980014-5980128 GCF_008692095.1 Etheostoma spectabile
CTTGTTCGCAAGTGAGGGGACAATGGAGCAGGAGATTGGTCGGAGAATCGTCGCAGCGGGTGCGGAATTACATTCCATTTATCGCACCGTCGTGATGAAAAGAGAGCTGAGCCA
>NC_045756.1:5980138-5980426 GCF_008692095.1 Etheostoma spectabile
CCAAAGCTCTCGATCTACCGGTCAGTTTTCGTTCCTACCCTTACCTATGGTCATGAAGGCTGGGTCATGACCAAAAGAACGAGATCAAAATGGGTTTCCTCAGGAGGGGGGCTGGCGTCTCCCTTAGAGACAGGGTGAGAAGCTCAGTCATCCGTGAGGAGCTCGGAGTAGAGCTGCTGCTCCTTCGCATCGAAAGGAGCCAGTTGAGGTGGTTCGGGCATCTGGTAAGGATGCTTCCTGGGGGCCTCCCCTAGGGAGATGTTCCAGGCACGTCCAGCTGGGAGGAGG
>NC_045756.1:5980436-5996801 GCF_008692095.1 Etheostoma spectabile
GGGAAGACCCAGGACTAGGTGGAGGGATTATATCTCCACCCTGGCCGTGAACGCCTCGGTTAATGTGGCTCGGGAAAGGGAAGTTTGGGGTCCCCTGCTGGAGCTGCTCCCTCCGCGACTAGATACCGGATAAGCGGACGAAGATGGATGGATGTAATTTAATGCAAGCAAAGAAAGGAGTAAAGTATAGAAAGTAAAAATAATTGTAGAATTTGTAGAATAATTTGTAACTTCTTCACTTAGCTTTTATTAAGGACTATAATAACTTTACATCCAGTCTCATGTATAGCTCACATATTTTTGACTTTAAAGAAATAGTTTTTTGTTTTTTTTTGCTTTTACACAGAGCACAAATGTAAATCTGTGCTACACTTAATTTGTACAGGATCTTGAGGCTGCATCATCAAAACATCATTAGAGGGCTGCAAAGATCAAAGAATTCTGTTTATACGAAACTTCTTTGCATTAGAAAAATCTGTTCTGGCGGGACTATACAGAGCTTGGATTTTCTGTTTAATTTATCATTTGACAAATGCATTTTGAATCTATTAAATATGGCACTGGATTGCTTTTTTCAGGATATTTATTTTGAACAAATCTGCAAATGGTGACTTTTCTTCAGTTTATCCACATGTGGCTTAAAGAGTATTACTTAGGTATAGATAATGTTATGCAACTGAAGCCAATTGTGTAACATGGCTAATGTGGCTGACAGAAAAGTCAGTTCATTAGCACCTTTTTAAATCTTTTCTAATGACAGCAGGTTATTCCCCCTGCTTGCACTCTAAACTCTATCCCTTTACTCTAAAGGGTGTACTTTTCTGCAAGTAAAAAGTTTAAAGAGCTTCAAAAACTCAATCAAAGAAAGCACCTTCATCTAAGCACCGCAGCTTTGTCTTAACCCCTTGTAGACCTTTCAGGTCGTCATGCAGGGACCGGGGTTGAGGTGGCTGGCTTACAGGGAGTGTCTTTGGGCCCAGGGAAGATCTGCCAATGCTACCGTTTGTTTTCTTTAGTTTGACCCTTGATGCAAAACACATATTTGCTCTCAATTGGCTTCATAATGTTCATGCAGCCCAATTAAAAGTGAACCTTGGCGGGAAACAAAAGTCACTTTGACGTTTGGCATTTTTGGAGAAAATCATATTGAATTCTCCTTTGACTGTGACTTAGGCAAAGCATTACAGTTCATACCTATGAAGAAAACCTAGCAACAAAAGCTGATATGAGCTTTAAATTTGACTTTGACGAGCGTGACTAACAGCTATCATTATCCATTTCCTTTTACCTGTAATATTGCTTTGCTGTTTTCTTTGGATTATATTCTCGCTCCTTATGAACCTCTCTGCAGTTTACTTTACAGAGGACAGAGATCTACACTTTCAGGAATTCAATGTGGTTATTTGGTGCAGTACACGTCCGAGGCATTTTACCCCAATTGTCCCCCTGTTGTTCTGTTTGTTTGGGCGGGTGAGGCGAGGCCATTCAGAAGAGCTAACGAATAAAAACACTTGGAGAGTAAATAGTGGATCCCTGACAAGAATTACCATTTTGAGCTGTCAGATGTAGGCTAGGAGGGCTATAAAAATATCTGCAACCAGTCGTACCTCTGCTAGGGCATGCAACTATTTATTTTTGGAAAGTAGGTAGTCAGTTCAGTGACTTTTTATTACATAAGGCTAGAAAGTGGCTGTTAGTGAGGAAAAGAAAAAAAAGTCCTAGGTTGGATTTTGTTATAGACCACTGAATGTGTCTTTATCACTATTTTTAAGATGTTTGCTAACACGACTCGACATAGCGGAGGCGAACCAAACGAACATATTCTTTCTGGTTGTGAGCAAGCTCCACAAAAGCCTGAACTAAACAAAAATGTTATATATATAAATGCCTCGCTTCGCAGTTGAATGGACCATGCAGTATGAAATGAATAGACTCCCACAGCTGACATGACACGGAAATTTTTACTGTCAGAGAAATCCATGTCCATCATGCATAAATTGTCTGGTCTGTCTTTGTTTGGCCCAGCAAGGGGTTCATTGTGGCTATGCAACACCTAATGTGTTGCTTTCCCTAACATGCTGAAAGAGACATGACTTGGACAGATGTTTGAACTTGTTGCCTCAACAATACTTCAAACTGATCTGGGTGCAACAGACTGCAAGTGCTGTCACATCCAAGAGCTCTGTTGATTGATAAGATAAGCATACTCAAATTAGCTTTGAGGTCTTGAAAAACATTTTTTTTTAATAATGTAAGACAGCATTATTTTTACAAAAAAAAGCCCTTTGATATGGTGCTAAAATGGTGCTACGACTTTCCACGAATGTCCAAAACACGTGCCTCAGCAGAAGCACTGTGTTACCACATTCAAACTTTTTCCAAGTTGAGTCCAATTACATCTCCTCTGGAGAGCTGAACTGAATTGGAGATGAGCGGTGAATAATGAATCAACTGTGTGATGACATCACCCCCAAAAACACACACACACACACATACAACATCTCTGCGCAAGAGGTTATGTCCTCTTGCTGCCAGAAATTATTCACTTGAAAATGTTTTTGCTACAAATCATACAAGCCTATTATTAGAGGAATCTGACAGTGTAGTGTGTGTGTGCAAGTTCAACTCATCCACTGTAAAAGGTGCAGTTTAAATGTATTTGTTCCTGTGTTTTTGTTCACAGTTTTTTCCAAATGTGAGCTTTTAGAGCTTTATTGGTTTAATAGGAAGGGTCATGCTTGGTTAATCTGTGTGGCACACTATAATAACTGACATGTTGAGGTGGTTTCTGCTCAGTCCTGTTGGTACTCTTGTTTTGTAGGCAGTAATTGGAGAAGGGCTTGGAGCCTTCCTTCAGTGACCTCATTACCCCAATTAAATTTGTAGCCTTCCCTGAAAACAGTCCGTCTTACAAAGTGATGTTTGATTATCACTCTCAGTCCAAATGAGGTTGAAATATACAGCTGAGGAATCCGTGCTGGGAACTATGGCTGCACCTTTTTACAGTTTACTGTAGTAGGTTAATCAGAAAGCCTTTGAAAACGCTGTAGTTATACACCACATAAATGATGTTAAGGGTGCTGGTTGGGATGCTCATATCTAAACAAGTGACTCCAGGATTATTTCCACAAATAATCACAGCCTCTAGTTTGTTTGCAGTAGACGGAAAGACTCTGTCGCACCTGCGTCTTTGTCTTATAAAAGGTAGAAACATGTTAGGTTGTGTATTTCTAATAAATAAAACCTAGCCAGATCCATATTACAATCCGACCCAGTGCATAGGAACTTTACACCATTTGATTGTGTTTATTGGGTGTCTGAATTTTTAGTATTTTCTCAGTTCATTTCTAGTGTCCCTATATAGAGGCAATTGAATAGCATACATGTGCCTTTACCCTTGGTTTATTTTGTCATGTACCGTGACTTTGCTAAGTATCAGGATTTCAACATTGTTTAAAGCCAGTTGAGTGTACAGTATGCTGTGGTTTCTTAAAGTAGGGTTGCACCAACACTGCTTTTGTTTTGTACATGTGATCAGAGATGACCTCAGTTCTAATGTGGTTTAGGGTTCATTTGAGTCATTAGAAAAGATGCTTTTATTAAAATTTCACCTCATCTCATCATCTTTCCTTTTAAAGTAAAAGTCAGGGAGATGCTGTTTTCACCACAACTTTATGAAAAGTTTCATTCCAAAGTGTTACATCTCCACACTTGCAAGACAAACTTAACTTCAAATTAATGGTTCAAATAAATCTGTCAAATTGTACGATTCACAAACTGAGTTTCACTTTTATGTAGTTTATGATTTTGTAATAACACATGCCATGTTTTCCACACAGTACATGAGTAGATGTGTCATTTTTAATTGGAACAGTATAAAGCTTCATCCTGTTGTCAAATGAAAATAAATTCCTAAATTGTCAGTTTTTGAGAAGTTTAGAAAACAGCCTTGTTTTGATCTCGGCAATGTTTTTGAGTTAATAAAATGGATTTTGAGAGTGAATCGTGAAACTATTAACCTATGGGGGAGCATAACTGGACAAATCCAAAATGCACTATAAAGACTTTACAATATTTTACATTACAGACCTTAAAAGATATGAAAAACGTCAGGAATTTTGAATGTTGCATTTATTTTAACACCCCACCCGTGGTCTTCCGGGCTGTTGTCCAAATCCTCAAACCAGGAGAAAAAGTGCAGCAAACAATCAACCCTCACTAGACAGTCCTAAAGTTGCACACTAAGGGGTTGATTGAGTTGAGGCCATTTGCGGACGGCAACCTCAGATAGAAGGGGGAATGAATGCCGTGTTTGTCCACTTCTTTGCTCATTAAGGGACCTCTATTCAGCCATGGTCTGTATATGACAAAGAAAGCTCACAAGTGCACATTTTCAGTCCGAGGAGGGTGGTTTTTCTCCTCCTCAAAGCCCTCCCCTCATCGAAATTCGCCTCACAGAAGCACTGTGCCAGAGGCCAAAGTCTTGACAGGGGTGGCCCAGTGAGAGGGAAATCAAACAAGGCCCTTTTTTCGGCAGGGAGGCTTACCTGCCAGTTCTTAATCTGCACCACACCTTTCCAGTTCAGGAAGAAAGGCAGCCTTACTGTTCATTCATCATCTTTAGTGATTCAGGGTTATGTCTCTTGCCTGTTGGATGTGAGTCCTTGGTTACTCATAAATACTGGTAATACCTGAACTGTGCAGATTGAAATCCTTTCAGGCTTTTCAGTGGACTTGTCACATTCATCTTGGTGTGTAGTTAATACTGTACAGGAAACATATATGGTGATGAATGTTGATACAATGGGCTGAATACTGGTATCAGATGTGAATATACTGCCCAGTAATGTAAACTCAGCCCACTGGCAGACCTAATTTTAAAAATTACATTTCTCAGTTGAGATCTGTTTGTCAGTGCGATTGGCCAGTTTTCTCTTGGATCAAAATGTAATGAAAACACGACTGGCTTTATAAGCCTAAAGTAGACAAGGGACATACAGTATAGGGAACATTTCAACCAGTTTCTGTTGAAAATGAAGGTGGTGTGTGCAAGGTCAAGCATAGCTACATTGCATTACCTGTCATTTGAATGGCCTTCCTAGTTATAGTACTATTATTCCACAATATTGGACTTATACTAGTTCCTCTACATTACCATAAATCACACTGAAGATTTTCTATAACAATGTACATAATGTAAGTCATTTATTCTCACAGCATTCTTAAAATCAATTTGCAAATGTGGTAAAATAATTTAAATCTTGTTCCCAAAGCATTTTATTTTTCACTTTAATTTCAGCAATTTGATACAAAAGATATTATTATTTTGAAACAAGAAAGAATGGTGTCATCTGAAAAACTGATGTCTAATCTCTATAACATATTTGCATATTACGTTTAGAGGGAAAGCTATTTTGTCCAAGATTACGTTTGATTTTAACATATAACAAATGTTTCTAATTCAAGTCCGCGTAGACAGTGGGTTGTCAGTGGATATGGGTTGTCATGATCACAAAACAATTGCGCAAATGTGTTTTTTTTTCATGCTCACCAGAAATGAAGAAACAATCATATTTTCTAAAACGTCCTCTTTTTTTTTTAGATTTCCATAGAAATGAAACATAATGTTTTGACTCAGTTTAAGAGTGTTTTCACAGTGCATGTCAGACCTTTTCTGTTCTTTCCATTGGGCGGCAGTGCGTCTATCCTTAAAGTTGTGCAGCACTGCATTGACCGCTTGCCGCTCTAGTCAGCACTCTCTACAACCAGGTAAAGGTAATAACCGCATGGCGAGTTTATTTCTCAAAATAGGAGCATAATGAGGATGACTTTCCTCTTGGGCGTTTGTTGGGAAGGTTTCAGTCAGTGCGCCATGCAGAGGATGAAGACTCTGGAGAGGAACGCGGGTCCAACCACGGACGTTCACGTTGGTACGAGAGTCAAGCCAGACAGAATAAGCAAACAACGCCTCTGATGTGTTCTTCAAAATAAAAGCCGTCCAGGAAAATCCATTTGTATTGAGAACAGCCCTATGTCCCAAAGAGAAAGCTAGTAGTTCGTTAAAACAGAGATAGGATCAGATTTAGAAAATAGGCTACACCCGCGTCCTAGTTGTTACCATGTCACGGACCAGTGAAGACAAACGCGTTATAATTTGATGACACATAGGGTGCTTTTATTTTGATGGCATATCTCCTCGTGTCCTGGGCTGTATTGTCAGTTTATGCTTACTTGACGCATCTCGCATTGAGTGAGAGAGAGAGAGAGAGAGAGAAAGAGAGAGACAGAGCGTGCGCGAGAGAGAGAGAGCATTCGATGTGTCTTTTTCTGAACATCACTTTGGAAATTTGCGCTCGTGTAGTCCTGCTTAAAGCGGTGCTCACCTGCCGGGGCTGCGTGGCTGTCCGCGGCTTAGTAACTGATTTAATAGGATAATCAGGCTAATTGCCTCCTCTGATATTGCCTTCATTGATTCTGTCGACCATTCCCCTAATCACTGTCATGATTGTCTTCATTTTCTTGTCTCTCGCTCTTTCAAAGTGACCGGCTGCAGGTGTTTTAATGCTGTGATTTGCGCCAGTCCAGGCTGGCAATATGTAATTTTGGGATAGACGCAGCGTTTTTGGAGAAGTGGACTATTTCACAGCTGCGATTCCTTGGTTTCTTTTAAAACGTTGAAGGCTTTACTCTGTAGACCAGAACAGATCCTGGTACACCGTGATGGTGTGGGGCTATCAGAACTGACAGCAGAGTGTACGCTATCATTTGGAAACTGCTTGTGGGTAAGTTCAATTTGTGTTTTTATCTGTACGTTTCCAAAGTTGGTCAGATGCTTGTGCTGCCTTCTGTGGATATGTTTAAACCAGTTTGCGGGCGCCAACGATTCATTTAGATGACGCTGACATTTCATGTAGGCCCGGGTACAAAGATTTACATCACTTATCGACGCGCTTCAACAAACGGATTCATGATCTCCTAATATGCGGCACTTAAATGCGCATTTGGAGTGAACGGGTTGCCCCAGTTACGCATGGATCCCAGTCAGTCTTAATGCTTTAGTTGCGGATGGAGCCTCTTCAGTGGAAGTGCTTACAGCTGCAGTACGACAGCGAAGTGCACTGCTGAAGTAGTCTGTATTATTTAGTAAAACACAATTATCCAGGCACAGCGGTTACGGTGTCGGTGGAGACAGCTTTTGATTTTCACAACGTTATTTGTGTTTAACTGTGCGCATTTGAATGTCGCTCTGGTGAGTCAGCAATGTGTTTGTGTGCTTGTGTATGTGCACCTGTGGGGAGTGCGCGATTGTATGCTCATGTCAGTAGGTGTATGCGAATTTGTGCACATGTGCTTGTCACTTTGTGCGTGCACACAGAGCGCGCCGCGTGTCAGAGGAGTTTGGCAAGAACCGGGGCTCAGTTTATTTCCCATTATTTCTGCTGAGTGATTGCTTGGCGAGTCAGTTCTCTGTGCCTCTCCTCAGCATTTGCTAGTATTTCAACGCCTGCCCCCTGCTTCCCTCCCCTGCTTGGATGGATGATGGCCTATGATTGTCCAGATGGATATTGGAGCTCCACTCTGGCTCTGACCAGATTGGGGACTGCCAGTTAAACATATTTGGGAATCAGAAAGTGATACTGCTATAAAGTTAGAACAAATGCTGGCATAGAAAAGGGGGGAAATCTTTCTTCTCCTTCTTCACCCGCTACAGAGATGGGTTACAGAAGGTACTGTAGCCCTGCAAGTTGCTTCTCACCATTTTATCAAGCAATGACTGCTGCAGAGATGCATCTTTTCTCATGTCTTTTTGTAAATCTATTAGAAACCAATACCTCATCTAAGACCAAGGCCTACTGGCAGTGTAAGCATTACATTCAGCCAGCACCTCATCAATCGCGTACGGTTGTCTATTTTGTCAACAGTAATATTTGCTCCCCATTTACACTGCTCCAAAAACTACTGGCTTTGTGCTCTGCTCTATACCTTCCCACTCCAATTTTGTCTCGACATTTTGTGCTTCAGGTGATATCTTCTTGGTTTATGATGCTATTTTAATAACATCTTTATTCATCTCCAACATTTGGTGTTAAGCTTTGCCACAGGAGCAACCAAGAGCACATGAATTTATAGGTAAGTGGCAGTGGCCACTTAACGGAAGCCCTGCAGCTACATATTGAGCTGAGTCGAGTGCTCTCACACAGAAATTGATTTAGACAGAGATTATGTCATCAAGCATTGGCACTTTTTTATGCTGGTCAAGTTTACCCAGCGGCATTGCATTCCTCTTCTGCTCCCTGATGAATTAAGTGTAGGTTTAAAGAGCATGTTAATGCACCACTAACGCCGTCATTTCATTGTCAGGTTAATTTCAAGTGCAGTTTTGAATACTTGATCAGTATTAAAAAGCATTTGGACTCTGACACTGCATTTGATTAGATAAAAGAAGAAGAAACTTTATTATTTGTCACATACAATCATACAGTGAAGTGTAGTGAAATTCAATTTCTGCATGTAACCCATCCTAAGCATTAGGAGCAGTGGACAGCCACAGACGGGGGAGCAGCTTGGGGCTCAGTGTCTTGCTCAAGACATGTGACCGTAGGAGCCTGTGATCGACCTCCAATCTTGTGGTTGAGGGCCGACCCAATCTATCTCTGAACCACAGCCGCCTACATAATAATACTCTAAACATAAGAAACCCTATAGTTGAATTTGCACATGTGAACATCAAAGCTGCACAAACAATTTTTGTCTCAGTACAATGAGTTCATTTGTAATTAACAGTCTCTCCCATAATAACTAATATTTAATCTTCTTTTCCTATTTTCATGAGGCAAACCCCACTCAAACTGATAAGTGCTAAAACACACCTTGACAAGCATTTGCAAATAGCACTTGACCCTGTTCAGCTTGCAGTGCTCTCTCTAGCAGACAGAAGGATCTGAAGACATCACAAGCTTTTCCCCTTCCTGTCTTGATTGATACCTTTTAATTTTCCAGGAGCTGTCACCAAGGCCTATTGGTCTTGGCTTTGCAATCAGGGGGGTGGGTAGGCAAAGGCTTTCAAATGAAAGAGTTCATTAATATAGTGGGAAATAAGGGTTGTCTCGCTGTGCAATATTGGCTCCGTGTGAGGAGCAATTGATGAGGATTTGTGAGGAAGAATGTTGGAGTGTTGGAGTGAAGGGCCACCTCAATCAGGGCTATTACATTACATTAATAAGGCTTGAGGGAAAATGAAAATACAGAGAGATGATCCAGCTTGTGTGTTGGCGTATGTGTGCAAATGTCATACTTCAGCATGAGCACCTTCCATTCTTCCTCGGTACTGCTGTGTAGACTTATTGGCTGTTGTGAAATCTGAGCATTAGATGCTGTCGACTACATGCATAGCAGACATGCTCTCAGTTAAATCTTTTGAAAATCCAATTCCCTTGAAGATGAGATCCCTCTTTCCCCACGCCTTGTTCCATTTTCCATCGCAATCATTGGGCATCGATCTGATTCAAAGCTATTTATTTTTGTTGCAGCCATCATGTCATGAATTGACAAGTATGGTAGATCACAGATTACACTATGTCTGGGCATGTCTCCTCACCCATAAAAAGGAGATTCATAACTGGGTGAATACCAAAATTTCAATCTATCAACGTTATGCATTTTCGGGCTTCAGTATTTTCAGGTACAACTTTTCAGTCATTGTTCTAGCTAAGCTACAGTAAAGTGCCAGATTACAGTGGGATACCTTACTTTAAAGCACTGGCTTGTGGCCTTTTGGCTTGTGATCCCTCAAAAAAGAAGTAGTGTTTATTTGTGACCCCGATCACAGTTTTTGGAACATTTGTCAGGTTTCTTTTCCCTATCAAACTTCTCACATTTAAAGATATTATTTTAGAGGCCTGATGGGTTAACAAAGAACTAGTAAATTAGAAACATGTATATTGTTTTCCTGTCATGTTAATTATCTGGAGATCCCTCAATTTGGAAATCTCTGCCTGGTGGACCTCAGCAAACTTTAACTCTTTCTACACATTTAAAAAAGGGTCATTGTTTACAATTTACAAATAACTGTAACCACGATGCAAGTCAAGCCAAATCAAGAGTTCAACAGAACTTTTCTTTGTTCTCTAATCAGTGTCCTGCGGAAATAGGAAACTCAACAAATGTGTCCCTTTCAGAAAACATAGCAACCACTGATGGGAACCGAGGCTGTATGGAAAAATAAATGGCTTTTAAAATTGGCCCCCCATTCACTTTGTGGCCTTTCAGCCTTATGTGTGCCCTTCCCTGCTGTTATTCAGTGGAGAGATATCAAAAAGAATGGTCTTCTCTGCAAATCATTTTCATGGGCCACTTATTTTTCAGACCTTGACTTGAATGCTTTCCTGTATGGATGTGAACTTTGCCGCTGTAATGCTAGCTTTATTTACTCTCCGCATGTAATGGCATTCATATCCAAACAGAGTTATGCTTAATGCCACAATAAAAGCACGGTAATGGCATCATTTCAAACTGTCTCTTTACATTGCTCTTGAAAAAATACATATGCAAGCTTGTGTGTGTGTGTGTGTGTGTGTGTGTGTGTGTGTGTTTGGGGGATCAAAGCATAAAGATGACCGGAGTCAAATGCAATTTAAAAGCGCTTTATTTTCCCATTTGTTACTGCAAAAAATAAAAGGACCTCGGCTCAGACAGTGTAGCACACCCGGGAGCTTAAATTTTGTGCAGGTCAATTGTACCACAGCTAGAATGAAGACTAAGGCACTGAACTACTTGTGTTACGCTGATGAAAAGGCCATCTAAGGCATGATCAGTTACCTCAGTATACATTATTTTTCTTTGCTAGGGGCAAGTGATGTTCAAAATGTATGTTTTTTCACTCCGTTTTAATCAGCGATAAAATGAGAAGCCCATTGCTATAAGCAAGAGAGTGGAATTATCATTTTTATTCTTTCTCTTCAGACCCACTGTCATCGTGCCATGTCTGGAGGTGATCCTCAGAGGCCCATCCAGCCTAGAAAGATGAAGTTGATGTGTTTTAGATAGCTTTTAGAGAGATGTGGATAGAGGATGGAAATTGCATGCCAGGGAAAGCAAAATGAGCAATTTTTCCTCCCATTTCTCCTTCTCTCTTCATCGGATCTATGCTTACTCATTCATGAAGGCTTTGTTGTGACATTTCATACGTTGGCGTGAAGATAAAAAAAATCGCAAAAAAATGCCAATTGGCGGGGGGACTGTGCAAGCCAATGCATTTGCAGCAATAACTGCATAGTAGAAGAGACACGTCCATCTGATGTTTAGTAAACTGACCCATTTTCTTTGATTGTCCCCCTTTTATAGCGCTCCTTACTGTATTATATGAGCTTTGAAATGTACAACCAACATTAATAAATTTGTACATTTTGACCCAGTTCAGCATGGCTGAACACCCTCAGTCACAGCATCATCTATATATTCAAACAGCAATTCCAGTAATAATCCAGTCCCCAGTTTGGCTAATGATGGTAATAATTTTATGCTGCTACGACATCCTTTTCATTACAACTGAGGGGGTTACTGTTGTTCCTCTTTCCCAGCCAGAGCGTGGCTCTTGTTCCCCCCTGCAGGACCAGACCGACAGAGACTGGCTCGCAACAGGGTTCTTGATTTATGGGCCACTTTATAAGAAGGGCCTGGGGACGCAGCACTCCTTGTCCTCCGATATTGAATCTCTGCTGCCTAGCATGGAGATGTGGGTCGTCCGTTATTGTGTGAAAGCTTATTTGCATTGTGCTGTTAAGCTCTCAGTGGTAACTACAGCATGTCTGCCCACCTTAGCACTTAAGTTTATTTTTGCTTGCAGGGCTGTTTGGGTCAGACATGTAAGGGACATTTTTGGAAGGAAAGGTGCAGTGAAGGCAAATAGCTTTCACATCGACATGTTTGTGTGCGTGTCTACTTTTGCAATGTAGCATAACATTTAAACAGTCTGACCTATGAGGAAATGGATACTGCATTTGATCCAAATTTCACCGGAAAAAACAGACCGCCTGCCATAACACAATATAGTATGAAATATAGTTGAAAGCCAAATGCGGCATATCCATCATTATCCTTAGCATTGTGCATTCACTAAAAATGGAAGCTGTACTTTCAAGCAGTGCACAACGACAAAACAGATCAGATCAATTGACTGTACAATTTCAAGCACATTTTCTGTTAGAAGAAATACTTTGATTACTCCTTTAAAGGCTTTGTTAGTTTAATTGCTGTTGGCTGGATTGTATATTTGCTCTGTTTTGGCTCAAGCTGATTCTTGGTTGGTTTGATTAAAGTATGTTTAGCAGCCTTAATCAATGTAGTTGCTATAGGGTAGGCCTTTATTAACTTGTGTTAATAATTTGACAATTCTTTCATTTACCCTTAAATCTGCCCATGGTTCTGCAGCTTAGACAAGACCAGTTTTCTGCTTATTTGATTTGGCAAACTACAAAAACTGCCAGAGCAATATTTCTAATTTTTATACCTTTTACTTACTACATTTTCTATTGTTTAAGAACATTTACGTTAGAAATGTTACTGGTCCATTATTATGTTTCTGTCTAAACCCTAAGATGCTCTGCAGTTCTCGAGGATCTTGACCATCCTGCTTTCTTCAAAGACAAACCAAAAAAAAAGACATACCCTATTGACTATTTTCTGGTGTTATACTGTAAAATATGCAGGGTTCTTTTACTTTCTGAAAGCCAGAGCTCTATGAAGAACTCAGACTTTGATGCTCTCCAATGAATAGCATTAGCATACAGTAGAGTTAACTAGAGACTTGTCGGTTCAGTAGCGGATCAGTGTCAGTGTCACAGATTTAAATGTAGATTTAAATGTGTGTTGAGTAAAAAATGTGTATTAGAGGTTGTGTGTGAGAGATGAAGAGAGGACTGCTTCAGCCCGTGTGTATCTCATCGCTGCTTTCCGAAGTCTCAACCTTGGCTTGATGAATTTTTTATTTCCTATAGCATTGGGAATGTTTCTCTGAAATACACCGCCTGCTGCTACAGTTTTATGCAGTTAATGTAAGCCTTGAGATCTTAGTATCATTCAGCAGCTATTGTAGCATGCTTCCTCCTGAGGTGAATCCCGTTTCAGACCTTGAACTCTGACCGTGTTTGAGAGTTTGATTGACACCTGCAGTACAGATCAAGCAGCCTTGGGGGGACTTGAGACACATCCTGCTACAAGAATAAAGTTGGTGAATGAGCCACAATTTTTTTTTTTACCTCAACATAAGTGTACAGAGGCTGTTCTGATAGTATAAAGCAAGCATAGAAAAATGTGACAGCATCTCAGTACTGTAACAATTTTTTTTTTAACAGAGTTTACAAGAAAAGCGTTAAGAGGCTGAGAGCATCCTTTCAAAGAATGCCAATGATCTGCGACGTAGATAGAGCAGAATCGTCTGCATCCATTTATCATTGTGTGAATCATCACTGTGCTCTTTCGCTATATATTCATATAGATCAGCATTAATTCAAAACTTTTAGACAGGTAGAATAGCAGCTTTAGGGCTCGTAGCAGCTCAGAGTGAACAAACAACGCTTTAACAACCCCAATAATTGTCAGTGTTTTTGAAAAATCAACATCCATTAACAGTGGGAAATTTGCTGTGTAAATGCAACAAATTGGTTTCATCTTTTAAATCACATCAACACACTTTATTATAGACAGTTATAGAGACAGTCAACTCAGTAAAACTCAGATGTTAATCACTGTGATGTCAAAATATGGATAGTTTGAACAAGATTCTTCAGCTACCCGAATAATCCCCAATAATTTGCTTCTCTGTGTTTATCAATGCTCTGCTGCTTGGCACCATCTCATGATACTGCCTCTCATGGTTTGTCTTCTCCTCACTCTCTATTCTTCAACCTTTTCTAGCATTCATTCCTCCTGTCTCTCCCTTTCACCTCTTCCTCTCAGAGATTCCAGCTAGCTCTCTCTTGGTCCTCTTAGCCCTGGCCTGGAATATCCAGAGAGAGCTCAGTTTATTTAATGTCATCCTTATTTTCCTGACAGTCAGGCAGGATAAAGGATCTAGTTAGCAGGCAGCTCAGGTAATAGTACTAAGAATCGGACGTGACTGGAAAGAACGTTTGTATGTGTGTGCACGGGCCTGTGTGTGCACATTTGTGTGTCCATAGAATTCATTTAAAGGGCATTTTTCCAAGCTGACTGGTGGCTAACAGCTCCCAAGACCAAACATCAGAAATATAAATTGTACATTATATACTGTATCTGCCATATTTCACCCACAGAGAACAGTTTCTGCCACTGCTATGTAGTTCCCTCACTGTTAAAGTCAAATGGCAGCTCAGTTGGCTGTTGTTTTTTTGGTCATTTGTTGAGTTTAACATTCCCATAGTTTTTTTAATTGATTTATTGATTAAAGTGATGTTGGGTAATTGTACACTGCAAGTGCATAGCAAGTACAACCCAGAGACACAGGGGTTTGTATTTCCAGGTTCTGTACATAATGTAGCCTAGCTTTGTTGCTGTTTTTGTAGGCTTTGAAACAGCATTTAGACCATAATGTAGGGGACCACCAAGCTCTACTAAGAATTGCTTTGTCCTCACCACGCAGAGACAAATTAGCCACTGACGAAAATACACAATTGCATAACATTGCTACAGACGGTGTGTCTTTCATTGCTTTGTATTCATCTGTTGATTGTGCCCTTGATGCGTTGTGCGGTTTTTATTCTCACTGTTGTCATGCAGGAACTCGACTAGGTGCATATTTTTACACTAAGCAGAAGAAACATTTATTCAAAGACATTTACGGTGTTAAACATATCTAGAGATGTCGATTGTGTAACCTGTGCAACCTCTTCTCTCTCTCCTATGCGTGTATGTCAAGAACATGGCGGCTTGTGGTTGCAGGGTTATTAGATAATCCAAAATGGAATAATTCAGTGAGGAGAGCTCAGACTTGTGTGGGTGTGTGCATGCGTCAGCCAAGGGTGTAAGGGCTCGAAAAGTGTTCCTCACAAATAGAAATGTTAATAACTCACCAAGCAGAGTACATATCAATTTCCCAACTGGAGGTAGGAGGAAAGGGGCAGAGGGGTGACATGGTGAGATACAGTAGTTGGGGGTGGGGTGGGGTGGGGTAATGACAGAGAGAGAGCGGGTGTAAATTCATACTACAACAGATATAAAGCATTGTATAGTATAGTATATATATATACATTGCGGGGCGGCTGTGGCTCAGTGGTAGAGCGGTTGCCTGCCAATCGCAAGGTTGGTGGTTCGATCCCCGCCCCTGCAGTCATTGTCGAAGTGTCCTTGGGCAAGACACTGGACCCCGAGTTGCCCCCGGTGCTGCGCATCGGAGTGAGTGTGTATGAATGTATATCTGATGAGCAGGTGGCACCTTGTACGGCAGCCCCGGCCACAGTGTATGAATGTGTGTGAATGGTGAATGTTTCCTGTAGATGTAAAAGCGCTTTGAGCAGTTGTTAAGACTGGAAAAGCGCTATATAAATACAGCACATTTACATTTACATACTTCTAATTATTTATTCAGTTCCAATTTGGGTCTGGATCAAGGTGTGTGTGACCCATAATGCTACTTATATTTAAGAGCTCATATAAGAATTTGTCAAAAATAAGGTATAGCAAAGAAAACTAGTTTAATCCAATTATTACCGATTAAATCAAATCATTCCAAATTTTCTGGCACTCTAATGACAGTACTAAACACTGTTGCCAAGAAAATAAGAAATAATTTCATAATTGTGACACCCATGAGCGCCTGGCTCAGCTAGTGTTTGTGTGAGGACTAAACTCAACACTGGAAGAACAAGCAAAGAAGAAGCAAAATGTCAAAGCTTTACACTTCAATTCAATCAAAATTCCAAAGCCCAGAAGTGAAATGTTTTCCAAACAAGCGGGAGAAGTGTTGGCACATATACGGAGGTCTGTTATTGCCTCTTGCTGTCAGTTGTTGTTTGTATCTGATATGGGTAACATCCTACAAAGTCATCCAGAAACATCCGATGTGAGCAGTGGTTCCGAATTGAGCACAAGGGCCTTCAGTGTGACCAGCCCGAGAAAATGTGTGAGCAAGAGAGACTTGAAATGAGAGATCCGTGTAAATCGTCATCTCAATATCTACCTGGCAAGTTTTAGTAAAGCAGTAAAGCCTCAGTCGTCGAATGCTGAAATTGTTTGTGTGCAATTGTGAGATGGAGATGCATTCCTCTGAGCCAACTGTGAGCGGCGAGAGTGTTGAGAGAGTGCCCCATTTCTCTTGCTGAACCCTCCTCGAAAGTAATTGAATTTTGGATGAATCCGCTGAGGGGTAAACTGACCTCCTTTGTCGGGGGG
>NC_045756.1:5996811-6030862 GCF_008692095.1 Etheostoma spectabile
GGGGATTCCTGAGGAAAAAACAATCAAAGAATGAGAGGCAGGTGACAGCACCTTTTGGATGAGCTTTTGTTTAAAGAATGGCACACTATGAGATGCTTGACAGGATAAGCTTTCATTGTGGGATTTTTTTTTTTTTTTTGGACATCTAGTATACATTCATTTGTTGAAGGGTGATAACTCTTCTTGCTTTTTTTCTGCTCTATTGTGTTCCTGATCATATCTTTGACAGTTAGACAGCTGCACTGAATTTTTCACTTCTCACTGGCTAATAACCATGTGCCAAGAAGTAAGACGATAGCGACAATAATACATTGACACCCGTTTTATGAATACTGATAACAAATGGAGTGTTTGACCTTGATAAGCCATCTAGTGGCTCAATTCTTCAAACAGGTGGCCATCTTCTTAAATCGCTCCATCGGCATCAGAAGCAGGGAATCGAAGATAAAGCACATGGTCAGACTTAACCATAACATTTAGTGTTTTTTGGGGAAACACTGCAGACATCTAGCAGTACAGAAGCAGAATTAAATCCCTGCAATGTTTTTTTATTCATTCCTGGTGGCTACAAGCTCTCTCAGACTCCATCTTGAACAATCAGAACACTTTCCCTTTTCTTGCCAGCCGATCCCAGCTGATGAAGAGACTCAATTCATCATTAAAATACTGACTGATAGAACTGTAGCAGCACTCCAGCTTGAGCTTAGGGACTGATGTTAGTAACCAAAAGTACCATACCAACAAAGGGGAATGTGCATTTACAGTTTAATCATAATTCAGCAGGTCATGTGATGACAGTGACAATAAAGAAATTGGGATGAGGACCTTTTTTTTAGAGCCAAAACAAGTGTATACCGTCACAGACAAAAGACTGAAAACAGCCATCATGGACATGAAGCAAGCGAAAGAATTAAGCGATTGGTAAAGAAACCTCAATGCAAATAACAACCGCATTGACATGTGGCGGGCAATCATGTATTACAAAAGTGAGAATGCCTGCATCAATATGTGCGTGGCTGCCAGATTAGCTTAACACCTCTTACGCTCGCTTTGATCTCCTCAACAGAGCCAACCATTAAAGCCCTTTCCTCAGAGGACCTGGCACTTGTGTATACAGCGGACATGAGAAAGACCCCGCTGAGGGTGAATGCGAAGCTTGCTGTGTACTAAGAACGTGAGTCCAACATTTAGCTGTTGTCTTCACATCATGGACACATCTCTCTTTCTGGAGAGCATCACCTGCTACAGTAGACCAATCATTGTCCTTTAACCTGAGACGTCTGCAATGTCATGCCTCGACAATTACCCAGCTGTGGCATTCACCCCCATATTTCTGAAGTACTTTGA
The DNA here is from genome assembly GCF_008692095.1 of Etheostoma spectabile. NCBI lineage: Eukaryota > Metazoa > Chordata > Actinopteri > Perciformes > Percidae > Etheostoma > Etheostoma spectabile. The sequence continues at coordinate 5,998,159 of NC_045756.1, forward strand.
GAAGCTAGTTGTGTAGTATGTCAAAGATCTCCAACTGAATTGCACTTGATAGCAAGTAGATAAGCAAGATGTCCACTCAGCTCTCACAACTCAAAAAACACCTTTGTCTGAATGTTGCAAATAACTGCACATAATTAGATTCTCGACTTTCTCACCTTCGGACCACTGATAGGTTTATATTGGAAGATACATCTCCAGAAAATACTACTAAATACAGGTATTGTGGGGTCCAGATTCCCTAAAACGTCGTGCAAGCATGCAAGAACTAGCCTGCTGCAGGGCATGCGGCATTTTGCCGCTTAGCCACTCTCAAAGTTCAACTTTTGACACGCTATAACTTTTGACGGTGCACTGTGACGTGTATTCACGTGTAAAAGCAAACATAGAATACACATGGGTCCACAAACGAAACATGGACGAGAGGTTGATTTTGGTCCTCATTGATCTCCCAGAGCACCTTGGATGCAAACTATGCTAGGGTGCAGACTTCCTCCATAACAGGCATGCCAGATGTGTAGCTTGTTGTAGCCTCTTAATTTTAATCATTCAGGTTTGTTTTAGCTATGTGAAATCAACATGGACATGTCTCCACTGAAATACAATCATAACTATGTTACATTTTTTCTTACTTTGGTGGATTTTTCAAATCATAATTTGCATTTGCATGTGAGGTAAAATATGTTTGGACTAATGGACACAAGTCATATTTGTTTTTATTAAAGTCCACATGTAGGTAGTTACTGTATATGGGTAGGTATACCTTTACACAGAATAACTACCCATTTCTAAGTGTGTACACTCTAGTTTTGGAGGAATTAATTACACATTTGCATTAAACAAAGTTTTTTCCAGAGAATGAATGAATTAATGTATGATTTTAGACTCATAGCTTAGCTTTATTATACCCAACTGTAATAACTGCAGACCTCTTACTTATGTATGTAAACATGCAATGACACATAGAGTTGAAATGTAAAAACATTTTAGAAATGAAAAACCATTCATAACCCATCAGGGAAATCGTAGGCCCAACTCTCATCAGCAGACTGTCAAATTGCTCCCTGTTGAGCCAAAATTACTCGTGGAACCGGTCCCAGTGAAAGCGGAGCCCCTTCACCAGCGGAATTCCCCCAACCGCTCTCTGGACCTGAGGGTCTCGTGCACCCACACCCTTCTTGCTGCTTCCTTATTCCGTATATCCTCACAACCAGGGCAAGTGCCAAGGCTTTCTTTTGGTTCAAAGACAGAAACCTCTTCGCCACCAACTCCCTACTGGAATCGCTGTGTATCCCACACAATGTCACACGTACCACACGTCTGATGTAAACACAGGACGCAGACATGAGGTGCATTCAAATATTGCCGCAAGTACGAACTAATTGTAGAAAGTCTTGCCTATTTCGCGTTGAGCCCGGCTGCAAGCACAGCAAATATATTTTTGGAATAGGATGCAACCAGGCGGCTAGCTCAGCGCATGCTGCGTGAATGGCCCATCAGTCAGTTCATCCTGTCGCTCTTCTAGCAGGAGATACAGAGGGATCTGCTGACTACAAGGCAGCTTCCTCCCTCAGGCTGCAAGTCTCCTTGCTTTAAGTCCCCCACTCCACCACCAAGGAATACTCAAATATCACTCATCTCACGTACCTCTGCTCTACATATTCCACAACTGGCATTAAATAATATTGAACCAGAGCTGAAGCAATCAGTCGATTGACATTACATTAATCAGCAGCTATTTAGTTAATTAAGTCATTTGTCAATAAAAACAACAAAACAGAACATATCCTTGTGCCAGCATATGCATTGTGAGGATTTGCTGCTTTTAATTTGTCTTTTGTGGTAATAAACTTAATATATTTGGGTCTTGGATTGTTGGTCAGGCAAAACAAGACATTTGAAGACATTGTCTTGGGCTTTGCCAAATTGTGATGGGCATTTTCTCTGACATTTTAATGACCAAAGTTTTCTTTGATCAATTTAGAAAATAATCTACAGATTAGGCTAATCGATAATAAAAATAACCATAAATTGTAGGGAGTTCCTCTTTTTAAATAATAATTTAACACTGGGATATGTTTCAGGGTAATATTTTTACAGTTTAGTATATAGATGGTGTAGCATTACTCTTTTCCTTTTGCGTAACCAGTGTTATCTAATATGCCACCATGTACAGTATATAGCGATATTTCTCACTCATCTATTTTTGCACTAGCTTTGTATTTTAACAATCAATGAGCAGCTGCAATTTAGCATATTAGTTGCATATAGTGCTTTTCTGTACTTTTAATAAGTTTGTTTCATTTGTTAATATACTGGTATTTCAAATCTATTGTTACCATTAAACATATACCGCTATGCCCTATACTTCTACATTGTCAATAGAAAGGACGCAAATAACATAACTAACCTTTGTAGGAGAAAAACAAAAACCTGCAAGATGAGTGTCCATAGAATTGGCTTTGAGAAAACAGCTGCACACAAGCTTGAAGCAAAGCATTATGCCATGTTTTCATGTGAGAACATATTTAATCCCATAATCCACAATTTTGGTTGTTGCACACATGCAGGCATAGTGTATGATCAGTGTACCCAATAGAATATTACTTACTGTATTTTCTCTTCAGTATAGTTGGTATTCATTACCCTGCATTGCAACAGCACATTGTTACCTTTTCAGTGTTAATAAGTGCTTGCTTTAGTGTAGTCCAGGATATCGCTGTAAAATGGAGGAATACCGAGCAGAGCTGGTGACTCAATTGTTTCCTCTGTTTTGAAACCAAAGAAAGACGCCACAGCTTTTGTGCTAATGTAGCAGACTAGCGCCCAACATGGAAAACTAATTAAAAAGATAAGATGTGTGTGTGGTGACGTTTAGCTATTCTGAGATGGCATTGGTTGCAGAAAGCTACTGGGCTGATGACAATAGGCCTTTGACGAGGAGAACACGGCAAGGTCGCCATGTTTGGCTACTGGCCAGTTTCGCATGCCACTGCAAGTGTCTCCACGGTTAGTGTGGCTTTTGAGGGTTTCCCCGCAAAGGCTTTGTGAACTCTATGTGAAGCATCTTTGTTGCAACTGAAATGCCAATGGAAGCGCTCTTGTAGCCTACATGGGCATCTTGTCGATCCATAGCAGAGATGGCACTTTAGCCTGTAGCAAGGAGGGGAATTAGTAGCCAAACAAAAAGAAAAGATTATACAGTCACATGGAGGGGTCTAAGGAGAAAGTGTATCCTTGAAGAAGAATTTTAGCTGGCTAAATATGACTATACACTGACTTTAGACTAGTCCTATTTTATAGTGGATAAAATTTGATTTTAATGAGCTTTTTTGTCAAAGTGTATTCGCTTTTCTGATTGACTAGAATGTCTGCATTATTATCAAATAAAGCAGATGATTCTCACCGTGCAGCCTTATTATTTTCCTTAATAAATGCTGATAGCTAGAACTAATGTCAACTGTCACCTGGTTTGTGGAAGCTTTCAAATATTAATTCCAAGGTACTGTATGTACTGGAGATACTGTTTCTAAATTACCAGGCTTCTCTGTGATACTGTGTTTGACTGACATCAAGTAAAGTGTCATGTAATTCCCATTATTATCCTCATTATCGTTAATACAATCTACAATTTTGGTAGTTCTCTGTATATTATGCCATTTTCAGTTCTGTCTACACTCTCATTCTGCTTTACTCTGTGAAAAGCTGGATGTTAACATAGAGATATCCTGATCTGAGTGGGGACCTGATTATGTCATGTTTGTTGGGAGAAGAGGCATCTCTATCAGGGACTTGATAGAGATGCCTCTTACCATTTGTAGCATCAACAGCCTCCCCCTGATTATACAGTAAATCCCTGAAGTGCCAATGGTGTAAATAAAGCAGAGGCTGACAAACACTTTGGTGAACATAATTTTCACGTAGGGGTGTTAGATCTTTTACAGCTGACCTTTAACTCTTGTAAAAGTGAAAGTGTAAAGAACTTTCAGTTCCTTTTTATATTTGAGTGTTGGTCGAGCTTCGCTCTCTTTTTTATGTAGATGGATGGATTTAGTGTATTCACAGGCTGTCTCAGTACAGAATATTAAACCAAGTTTTTGTTTCCTTGTAGGACTGGTAAAAAATGAAAGCTCCCATTCCTCTTTTGATCCTGCTTCAAGCCATTGTGGTCCATTGCCTGAAAGTGGTGTCGAAGAGAGGCTCAGGTAAGTCTTGTCTTTCTACTACAACTACAATCTTTTCCTTTTGTTTTAATGATGACTGTCCTGAAAAAAAAAAACACAAGAGAAAATGCTGCATAGTGTCTATTTTACTTCAGCTACAAAACTCAGTATAGATTTGAATCCCTGGAACATGGCAAGATGTTAAGGCTCTTCTTTTTACCTGAAAGCACACGTTTTAGTCAACAGCAGAAGGATCACATGGCGTTGTGCTCTTTTACGTGCAGACTCCAACCAGTCTTTTAACAGCTTGATTTTCAAGTCCACAAACACTCAATTCAATTTGAGGTTCTGTGAGTGACGATGGAATATTTTGTCATTGATCTTTGCAGATCAATTGCATGGTGTTGTCTTGTTTTTTTATTTGTTGTAGAAGATGATGAGAACACAGACTTGTTTATTCTTGAAAGGTTTGCGACGTACCTCTTAATAACATAATAATGAGGGATCATATTAAACTTTGTGCAGTTACAATGCACATACTCGGATTGCCTGTCAGTGTGTACGATTCACAATTAGTCTGTTTGGTCATCATCTGTAGCTCAAGTCAGATTTTAAACAGTGCAGACTGGAGTTAATTACGTTCTTGTTTTGGCTTTGTTTGTTTTTTTGAATAGGTGCTTGCTTGCTATTGGACGCAATTCATTTATAATTTTTTTTTATAATTTTTTTTTTGTTCGGTATTACCAAACATAGCCAGTAGATGCAATGAACATTACTGCGTTCAGTAGTATTGTGGTATTGCAGAGACGATATGAACCGATGATGTTGTGACGTGCATTAACGTTTACATGTCTTAAATGGGCCTGATAGGTGCGAAGGTCAAGTGTGAATGAGTTTATGAGTGAGTTGCTCTGGATCCGTGAAGCAAGTTTCATCTGAAAGGATGCAGCTGTGGTCCTTTTTATGGAATGGCCAAGTATTTACTTAGTTGTGGTACAAATACTGCGTGGCTTTTGAGACTCAACAATACTTACTTTCTACAAAAGGATACATACAAGGTAGGGGAACAATCCTCATTGGCTAACATGAAACATAAAGGAAGTCTTTTGCAGTCTGTTGTTTTTTTTTCTATCCAGAGGCTGCTTGCGTCTGGGTTTTTTACGCATGCATATTAGACACAGGTGCAGGAATGGCCCAAGGCTCATCAAAGGGTTTTCTGCTTTTCCAGCAATGGTCCCTACGGGCTATCTCATCGGATGCTTCACGAGCCATTGCCTGGGGCAAGGATTTGAAATGTGTCCACTGATAAATGAACACCCCATCCGAGCCAGACCTCCATCCTTTGTTCTTTCTCTTTTAGCTTGTACGGCTTTATTAGAAGCCATGCTGGTTGCAAGTTAGTAGAGCACAAAAGTAATGGGGATTCTGGGCAATGAGAGCCAGTTTAAATTTGCATTACATTTATTTTTATGGAATGGAAAGGAACAGCGGGGCCAGGAAGGTGAATATCTTGGTGTCATAGCAGGTATATTTTGAAGAAATGTTTTTCAGGGTTTAGGGTTCCTTTGTTAATGAGATAAAACTTTTCCATTTTGTTTGGTCATATTTCCATTGCATATGGGATGATACCAGGCTCATAGTCTCCTTTAAAACCTCAAATGCAGTTTGGATTTCTGCACTACGTGCATGTGATATACTTCACTGTGAAAGGCCTGTTTAAGCAGGGCCTAACAATATGTGACAATTTCAGCTATTTTCAAGATTGCAAGAGTTTACTTGTAATGTTTGTATTTTTCTTATCCTAGCCAAATACTTTGACATTAATTCCATTTAAATCAAAAGCCTTAAAAGCCTCTTTTTATCTACAATGTTTTTAGGAAAATATGGAGATCAAGTTGAAATTGATAAATCAAATTACTGATTTAATCTCCAGTAAGACAAACTGAGCTGCTCCAAACTCTGTAAACATGTAGTGTTCTTCATCTGTACCTTCATTAAAGAAAATTCACTGTAGACAATCAAACCTGGAAGTGTCAGCCCATTAAAGGAAATGAAATGGCTTGATTGACTCCCTCAGGAACAATGAATCCACTATCTCACTCGCGTTCTCTTTCACCGGGCTCACACTTACATCCAAACACACACAATCGACTCCCGAAACCCCTGCACAGTGCTGCATATGCGCTGCTATTATCTGTAGATGATTACATTCAAAACACCCTTTTTGAGTAATGCTTTTTCTGCATTTGTACTCGGGATGGAACAGCGCAAAAACATACGATGCATATCTGCCACACTAATCCTCAACATGCATAAGTAGAACATATCCATTTGTCCTCTGCTGTGGATGCTCTTTGTTAGAATGCTGATATGGCCGGGACGGTTGGGCGAACCGAATAATTATGTATATTTTTGCTTAATACAGCATATCAAGTTAGATGTTGAAGGAAATCCCCACTCTTGGATGCTCTCACATGGTTTGTGTGATTGTATACTATCGGTCAGTGATGTTCAACCCATGATGTACAATTCATTCCAGGCGATATATTTAACTCCATGACATGTTTTCATCAACAAGCTTGTTTTGGCTGCATTGCATTCTGCTTTAATGAGCCTTTTGTTTGTGTAGAAGTTAGTTGTCAGCTTCTTATTGTCAAAATCATTTTCTTGCTCTTTGACTATGATTGTGCTGACACCAAAATAGACCAGATCTTGTTCTGAGTGAGGCTATGATTGCTATATGTGTGAAAATGCAGTAGTAGTGGGCTTGTTGCATTCCCAGTGGGAAAATCTGCATGGGAACAAGTGATGCAACTATTGTCAAATTGGCCTTCAGCAAGACGCTTAACAATGGTTTGCTTCTTTCTGTAGAGCAACACTACTATGCTTCCCTGTGTGAATGTGGTGTTGCTGTAAAGGAGCAAGTGGTCAGTAAAACCTCTTAAAAGCAAAAATAAAAACACACTAAACGGATGATTTGATGATATCTTCACACTTTACATATTGAAATATGTTGCACTGACTAATGAAATTGCAGGGTCACAGGCTGCTGACCTCTTTTGTATACCCTTACTTTCCTCATCAATCATCACTTAGTGCCTAACTGCTGACATTTAAAGCTAAAAAAATGCTAGAACAATTACATTTGGAGGTTAACATACCTCACCTTTTGGCAAAAATTAGTCAGTATGAAGAAATCTGTTTTTCAAAAGTGAGTAATATCTCTCTCTGGATTTGCGTGATCCAAATCATGTCTATCATCCAAGTCTAGCTTTGTTGGTCTTTTTCTGTTGCCCTCGCTATTCTTGGTTATTAAAAAAACAAAGATAATGTTCTGTTGCTGTTATTGTCCTAAACATACAATCAGCTCCCTTGTTGGCCACTTGTGCCATACTGTACAACAGATGTTTTGTAGGGTCGTGTGAGAAAACCCTAAAAGTGCCCATTTTGATACTTGGCAGTGAGCCGTAAAGAGCAGAATCCTTCTCCTGTACGCCACACAACTGCATTTAGTTTGATATGCAATAGAAACTCGAGAGTTCACGTAAGGTCTCACTTTTGACTCTCTAAAGTAATAACTATGCATTTATTCTTTTTCTCACCTCTGAACATGGATTACAACCAGAGTGAGAAGGTGCTTTGGAGGGTACTGAGGATGACGTTTGGCAGACGTGAATATAAAATAGAATAAAACGGACATGCATTGCAAAAGCAACTTAAAATGCTATAAAATACTGTTTTCTTATTGATTTCATGGGCATTGTTGTCCCCAGGGATTTACTGCGAGGCCTCTTGCTTAGAGCAGTTTTACAGCATGCCGGTTGATGACATACCATATATTTTGAGAATTCGACCTGCTGTCTTTTTCTGTCACACGGACCTCAAGGCCAACATGTAAGCTCTTTAGTGAACTGGCTTTCTTTTTTTGGCTAAAACGTGACTCATATTCAGTAAATTTCCTCTGAGTCCATGCTTGATTTATTGCACCATTCATCTGATTTGTGAAGAAAAAGATTTTGTTTTATGTCCCAAATTAACACAACAGTAAAGGAAACAACCTAAAATTGGCTTTTTATTGTGCACGGTTGATTTCTAATAAGGCAAACCAGGGACAGCGTTACTGTCAGCCACCAACCATTCCCTGTGGAGCCTGCAGGGACCACAGCTCCATCTATTCTGAACAATCTTTTTTTTTTAAGATAATTGTTTTGGGCATTTTAGCTTTATTTAGCTACCTTTTATTTGAGAGGACAGATTAGACGTAAAAAGGGGAGAGAGAGGGGGACTGAAATGCAGCAAAGGACTGCAAGGCAGAATTGAGCCTTCAGCTGCTGCAGCAAGGACTGAGCCCATGTACATGGGGCACACGCTCTACCAGGCAAGCTACCCAGGCGCCCCTCGCTTGTCATTTTTAAAACAAGCAGCTTTTCATACTTTTTGGTCACCAATTGGTTGCCTCAGCAATTGCAGTTTACTTTCTGTAGTGCAGGAAACCTTTCTCTTTTATCATCACTCAAACTCAACTCTTATTAAAACTGTTAACACATGTCCCCCCCAGTGGACACTGATAACATTTGTAGATTCACAATCATATTCTTTGACATTGATTGAGACAAATTTAGCCTCTCTCCTCCCCTCTGCTTTACAGTCATTAGTCCCCATTTATTCCACAGACATTGATGAGTCCCCAGACAAATGATGCTTACCTTTCCACAGTCTCCCAGTCATTCCAGCAATACATTACCCATAACACTCACAGTGCATCATTCTGTTATTCATGCACATGTAAAAAGCCGATCTCTGATATGGGTTCCCATTTTGAACTGGATTGCAGAATACTTTCCCTGCTTCTAGTTTCTATTAAGGATAGTCCGAGGGCCTGCTGTGTCACTCTGATGAAGGGTAGCTGTAAATAAAACATGCCACCGCAACAAGACCTTGGTTCCCATTAGAGAGCAGCTGCTGATCATCCATCTCTCCCTGTGTATTTATCTACTACCCCTACAGTAGGTCCTCAATATATATATTTTTTCCTCTCTTCATAGACATTCTGCTCTTGAAGGAGGAAGAATCAAGGACATCCCTGACAGTCATTTAAATTTAAAGTCTTCACACCCATTGCAACGCACAACTCCGGGAGGATGTCAACATTAATACGTCAGTTAAAGAATAGAATCTTCCACCCACATTAATGGGGCTACTCACAATTTGGCCAATAATAAGGCTCCTCTTAATTGGAGAAGACAGTGATTCCTAACTGGGGACGTCAGCACACAGCACAAATTCAATTATGGCAAGCCATTTGACTCTGTAATTGATATTAAAGGATGTTAAATATGGCAGGAAGCTGTCAGCAAGAACTTTGAGGGAGAGAAGGGGCACAGCACTTGCGACCCTTTTAACTATGTCAGTCTTTTACAAACGGAAACTACTGAATGTCAGATCATTCTCAATGTTTCAAGTAATAAATAAATGCCTTACTATTAATATAGAAGTGCCATCAGATTCACTATACACCACTTCTCAGTATTAGAAGCTTGGAATGTAAAGGCTCAAAATCAAGTTTAAAAAATCTACCTAAAAGAAATTCAGAAAACTTAAGCTGTTATGGAAAGCTTAAATTCAAGCTCTCTTCCCCCTCTCTTTCTCTCTCCCTCTCTCACACACATACAGAGACACACATCCGTGCATACCCACGGCTCATCTTCCCTCGGTCAATACCACATACCTGCCACAAATGTTGAATGATTGCCTCCACCGCACCGCCCGTTCATTGCGGGGGAGATTGATCACACACATGATAATAGAAATTAAATGGCTAGCCACATGGAGTTTTTTTTTTTTTTACCTCCCGCTGCTTGGACAGAGATAGGAAGCGAGAAGCATCTCAACACGTGTGCCAGAAAAAGGCCTATTGACAACTGGGGTTACTTTGGATATGTGCTTCAGGTTGGAAATACACGCCACAGTCCTCCGTGTGAGATAGATGACGATCAATCACCTGATTTATGAGCGGAATAGTCCCACCGTGGCCTGTTTCCTGACCTGTAATAATGTTACAACACCACAGCAATTGAGAAAAATGCCGGAGAAGGGTGTACAAGGCTGCAGCTCAGTGAATATGTGGTGTGTAGCTGTAGGTTTAGGTGGTTAAAGCTGCTGTCAGTGCTTCTGTGCGCAGATCAAAGACACATCCGATTACAGCTATTTTTATTTATTTGATGCATTTGGGTTTAAGACATTGGTTGTCGAAAAATGTCACCCACAGGCATGTGAAGCCCATGGGATGATTGGATTACTGAAATCCAGATTTGTGAAATGGGGTGGACTTGTGGGTGGAGCTAATAGGGTCAGACACCTGTCAATCAAGCAGATATGCCCCCAAATTAAATTATTTTACTGCAGCATAGCTTGCTTTTGCTCTTGTTTTTAATGTTTTGGAGAACCTTTAAAACTTTTAAAAATGAGTTGTTCAATATGTTATTCCTGTTTCTTTTGCATGGTTCTCTGAGAAGTCACCATTGGAAAAAGCTTTCACTTCAGACAGGGATGCAACCAACACACTTAAACGCTCACTTAAACATTCTGCCACTGTGCCACAGAGTGAACTTCAGTACGTTTTACTATTGGTCATTTTCCAACAGCTCTACTTTTATCTGACCCTTTTAAAGAATTAGGATTTATGATGTCTTAAATAGTCGTAGAAGTAATTCCCAATTGTAAATACAGGAAGGAAGCTGTTTTCAAAATATATAACATTCTTACCCTTGGAGTTGAAAACTAAAGGGTTAAGATGTGAAATATACAAATTCAGTGAATGAGTGAAGCTTACATTTTCTTCCCACCTTTTATGTGTTGTGCTTTCCTCTATCTGTTTATTGTCTTGGAACTTCCACAGTCTGCAGGCATTCAACATTAAATGCAATATATTGCATTACCTCCCGTTTAATATTTCTCTCTGAAAGATAATACGTTCATTTCAGGCTCCCTTAGCAAATTATGCTGCCCACTTTAAGAGCTGGGGCATTTGGTACCAATTTGAGAGATTATATGTGTGGATGATAATGAGCTTTAGTCCGAAAGAGGATTTAAACATCGAGAAGGCTAGCCGCTGCTTAATTTAAGAAAATCTGGCTCTCAGGTTTAAGGAAGAGGACTTTAGGGGAAATAAAACTCCCCAACAAAAAAAAAGAAAAGAAAAACGTGTTAATGAAAAGTAAATATGTAACATTTGTAATAAGGTTAGGGCAATTTGGACATGAACAGTAATGGTCCCGGAAATTATTTGAATTCCCCTTGACTGCTTGCTTCTCTAAAAGCTGAGCGACGGGGGGAAATGAAGCTGTAGTCTCTCACTAATACGCAAATCGCCTGGAGGCGGCGATGGGACTGTACCCAAAAATATCACACATTTTAACCTGGGGCTTCACTGCATGATTAATCCATGTGGGTACTCCTCCTCATTCAGCGTCACTCTTTGCCTGCATGTATCTGTCTCTCCTATCTCCCAATCTTAGCACAATTCTTATATATTTATGTTGATGGATGCCATTTCCCACATTTGTCACACTTGAGATGGCAGTTACGGTGTTCTTTTAAGTTCCTCTCTCACATTAAAAAGGTCCTTCATCTCAATGGCGCGGCCGTCCCTTCTGGTTTCTCTGCTGTTTCTCTGTGTAACCTTTGCCTGTCTTTATGTTTCACGCACCATCTCTCCATAACCTCAAGTGATAGTTATTGCTGCCATTGATTGGGGACTGTCTCTTGGAGACCAGACAGGATCACTGGGGGAGTCAGATAGATGTCTCACAGAATAATTAAAGCAATACACTCATGCCTAATCCCATAATCATCATTAGATTTTAACGGGTTTAAACCACGAGGCTGTTTCTGCTGCAGTGTCTGTAATTTCTGTTTGCAAATCAAATTTGAACATACTACCTCTCCTAATATGTATGCTGGGGACCAAATTCTATGCTTCGTCTATAAATTACACACCTGCGGTATCTGTTTGAGTGCAGTAAGATTGGGCTAAATGATAGCTCGCGTCCCTTCTTGATTAAAGGTAGCTTGAGAAGTGAGAGCAGACCCTCCTACTGTTAAAAAAGACAAGTATTGAGTTTTTTCTTCTCTCATTTGTGGAAATCAGACAAACTGGTAATTTGATTTCCACTTGTCTCAGCCTTTGCAATCTCTGAGACATTCGATTTGTTTTATTTCCAGTGTTTTGACTCTGAGAGTACATTGGTTTTCTATCGATTGAAGCGCTAACTTTATTTTGGGCTGATGCAACTCCGTTAGGTTTGATTTCTGAGGGGAGTTTATTGATTTGCATGGCAACACCATCTCTTGTCATTTTATGACTTTATTAGCCTCATACTTCACCTGCTGGTTTTCCAATTTACTCTACAGGGATTTTAAAAGCACAAACAGCCTGAAGCATAAAAAACATGTTTATGAACCAGATATTTGTATGCAGAATTACTTTTCAGATAAATAATTTCCAGAAAGAAAAAAAACAACAAGCTTTTATATCACTTTTGAAAGGTATTCTTTCCTCCGTTATGAACAGCAGGCAACACTGTTTTAGCCGTCTGTGTTCAACAAGACCAAGGACTTATAGCTTTACTCAGGAATCATTTCTCTAGGTTGATGGCTTGAGACAAAAGATAACATTTTCAGGTTTATATTTTTTTTCCCACATGACTGTCACTGCTACACGCACACTACAGTTAATCTGCAGTGTTTTGTTGCCATAACAACATATGGACCTTTATCAGTTAGAGGAGGTTTCTGCCCATATGCAGGAACTATAAGGAAGGTGTGCCTGGATTTGTCAATGTCATGGGATGAATGATAAGTAAATCAATGGAAAGAAGATGCCTAGTGCAGGGATTATCAAGCATTCTACACTGAGCAGGAACGTGGATTATAGAGAACTGGTCAATAGAGTAATTAGTGTGTTTTTCCACAAAGTGAGTTACCCTTGAAGTGCACATGTCTTTATTATGTAATTAATTTCCTTGTGATACATTTTCCTTGTTTAAAAAAACCACTATAATCATTCATTCTTGTGTCTACATGAGTCTAGACACAAGAAGGATCCTCAAAGCCAACGTTCATTCACCCTTTTTGATTAATAAGCTCCCTGGATGCAGTCAACGTTGTTTTCATCCAGTTTGAATCCTTTTTTAAAGGCATGAGTGTAATAATTTGCCTGTGAGGCTGAGATATTCCAGTGTTTCTATTACAAATCAACCTGTTTTCTTGATGCCTTTCTTTTCATGCGTTCTTTTGTGAGGCTTTTTCTCAAAGATTCAAGACAGGACATAACAAATTCACCCATTTTTTCAGTTACAGATTAGATTTTTAGACAAATCTGACTAAGATTGGGTAAAGACGATATTTACACCTGGTATTTACATGCAATCTGTCTGCATATCTTACCTGGATAAGGAATAAGTTTACAAAAGCATGTTAAGAGATCACCTGATTCCTGAGGCCCGTTTCAGAAAGAAGGTTTTGTGAAAACTCTGAGTTAGTTCACTCTGAGATGAGGGAAACTCTGGCTGTTCTGTTTCAGAAAGAGAGGTAACTTAACCTCAGTCGGTTACTATGGTAACTGGGCCTGTGAACCTAACCTGGTCTGGAGCAGGTTTTCCTCTCTGTCTCCTCCCTCTGACACAGCGCTCTTTCATTTCCTCATTCATTCATTCATTCATTCATTCCTTCAATCATTCAGTCTGTATAAGGTGCATTTTAGTGCAGGTTGTTATCTGTGTGAATTTAAAACAGTGGTTGTTTATTAACGGTGTTAGGCAGACTATGAAAAGTTTTTGTTCCAAACATCGACATTTTGTTAACGATCCCGTTGATGAAGAAGCTATATTACTTTGCAAGGAGTTAAACTTACGTCGGGAAATGATATTGAGGCCCCGACTATAGAATTATTTTCATTTCCAGATTACTACCTACTTGAGCGGTATGGTCTTTCTTCCCAGTCTATCAGTGATGTAGCCTACATAACCTTATGCATCCTCATATCACTAACGTCACCCATCCCCGTCATCATTCTTTGTGTCGCATTATGTTTTTTTTTTTTTTGCAAACGGCAGTTTTCTTTACAACCTTGGTGATGCGGAGAATATTAGTAAAGCTACTGTATGCAGAGCTGTCAGAAGAGTGTGACTCACTCTGAAACATTTTTGGAGAGTTTCCTGGACATAAACCAGTAAGAGCCATTAAAAAGAAATAAATGATTGTAAATCATAATTATGTTAATGACGGTGCTGCAACCTCAGAACGGGAGTAGTAATTAGTAGGGTTAGTAGTGTACTTTTTTGCCCGCAGGACTGCACCTAAATGAAATTATAGGTCTAATACCATTCCAGGTTTCACCAATAACATTATACGTTACTTGTGATTAAATATAAAATCAATTCACGATATTAGAGCTTACACATTGACTCAAGCAGACATTTTCTCCCACAAAATTTTCCCTCAACCGCTGGGATGCTTTTTTAACAAAATATAAGTTCAAACTTGCTGTATGTGCGCATGGGTAGTTCCACCAACCATTTTGTTTGTTGTTGTTACCATGGTGAATTGTAGTATCATGGCTCCATATATGCTGCCTTTTTATTGTGGTGCACACGCTTAACTCGGAGTAGATTGAACCAACTCGAATCAGCTGTTCTGGAACCGAAAACTCAGAGTTTCCCATCTCGGGGTGAATCAACCTCCTTCCTGAAACGGACCCCTGGCCTTTCTAAAAGCCACCAACAGATAACGTCCCCCAGATAACATATACCCATACAGATGTTAATACCGAGGAAACGGGGTCACTATGTCATGTCACATGAACATCCGTTGCCAGTCAAAATAGGGACAAGCAGGAAAACTGTAGGATGGGATGACTATTTTTCTATTCTCCCATTTGACCTTGTAAACCAATTATTTCCTTATTAAGACTAGAGTGGAAAAATTCAGATGACTGATACAGTGACTGGATGGGAAGTGTGTGGCCTTTTCCTGCCTTCAGTGTCGCCGTTGTGAAAGGAACTGCATGAATTGCGATTTTTAATTAGCCTACCCCGCACAATGAGGCTGTGGTCGCTTGAGAGGTGACGTTTTGTGAATGCAGGAAGCCTCTCAACAACGTAGCATTTGATGAGGCTGTCAAGCTCTCTCGCGTCAGCCAGGCACTCAGCGTGTGGCCTTTTTCAATGCTCCTTTATTAGAAAGTTTGAACACATCCTCTCTCACTGTGTTCATTCCCTGTTCACAGTCTCCCTGTCGCTCAATGGCAGCTAAGAACAAAAAAAGACTACTCTCTTGTTCTCTTTGTACGTTTTCTTTCCTTTCGTTTTTCCTTTTTTTCCCCACATTCTTTTTTTGTCAAACTGGGATTGGTCAAAGCACAAACAACCTATTTCTGCAACAAGCAGAAGCACAGTGAATCCTTACAGGTCTCATGGGAGTCCTGCCAAGTTTGGGGCTTTTCAGTTTTCCTTTATTTATTTTATTTTTTTTTTGCAAGGGAGAAAGGATGTAAGCTCGCTTGCCGAGGAGTACGCCTTTGTTGGTTGCAGGAGACTGACGCACTGCAGGAGTTCTGGAAACAAACCAGGTTGACTCTATTCTCCAGGCCCGGCTGCTTTTCTCACCACTGTTCAGAAGATACAAGCAGGTCCCGTTCAAATCATATTGCTTTGCATTTTAATTATAATTAACCAGGAATCACCAGGTATCCCCCCATAGGAAAATATGTCATTGTATCCCAAGCCAAAGTACCTATTCTTTGGGGAAAGAAATACTACTATAATTAAGATGCTCTACATTTGTTTTTAAAAATCACCTCTGTTCAAAATTTAACTCAACTATTCCCTGTAAGCATGCCTTATAATTTCATTTGGCATGATTCACGGTGACGTTCCGTCACATATTT
Organism: Etheostoma spectabile; assembly: GCF_008692095.1. Classification (NCBI taxonomy): domain Eukaryota; kingdom Metazoa; phylum Chordata; class Actinopteri; order Perciformes; family Percidae; genus Etheostoma; species Etheostoma spectabile. The sequence goes on from NC_045756.1 coordinate 6,014,266, forward strand.
CCCTGTCATGTTTATTGCTTGCGTTTGATGTGGCGCACAGTTGAAATATTTAAGACCTCTTATTTACGATCCTCCAGGGCCCAAAAAATGCGAGAAGATGGCAGTTGATTTCCCAGCAGTGCAATGATCGATAAATTCTACATATTAATTAAGTTCCACTGTCACCTCCAAGGCCTCTCCCAGGAATAAGCCTCTCCCTGGTCTCTTATCAGCCAATCGCAGCGCAGCGTGGCACTGCACAGCCTCCCCCGCAGCTCCTCTGCGTTCATGAAACACACATATGTACAGAGGTGCTGCATTAGTGTAGAGTGTGTCTCTCTCAGTGAGGCATGAGAGGGACAAGGGAGGGGGAGGAAATAATTATCTGTAATTTACAAGAAGTGTCTTTTATTTATTTCTTTTTATATGACAAATGTGAAAAGTTTTCGGCTGTGGATCAAACAGTCATGAAATGCTTTTACAGCCCTGGTGGCCTTCTAAAGCGATTAGATTCTATTAACCTGTGACACGTAAATAAGATTGAGAACATGGCAGATTTCAGTCCTAAAGATGCACACAGTTTGCTACTAATGCTTATTTCTTAGAGCTGAAGAGGGGAGTTCAAAAGAGAGGAGACATGAAAAAGAAGTGACTGTCACTACAGAAGGAGCATCTTTAGTAAAAAAAAAAAAACTCACCAGATTTTGTGGTTGGAGGCAGCTGAAGTATTGTAGATTTTGTCTTTGTTGTGACAGTACAGAGCCTGCACCATCCAAAGAGCTTCAAGTCTCTATTAGCAGCTCCTGTTAACTGGGAGGCACTACAGATGTTAGTAGGCGTTGCGTCTTTGTATCCTGCCAGTAGCCAAGTAACACGGCACACCGCTACCTCCCAGTCCCAATTGTTTCTGCACTCTTAGCACATCCCCTCACACATTATCCTCTCCCAAATGAGATTCATAATTCTCCTCTCTCCGCAACCTTTGCCTGTGTCGTGCGTTATCTCTGATCTTGCCAGTGGTTACTAAAACTGCTTCAGTTCCGTTCAGCCTCTCACCGACGTTTCTCCACCGTATATCATCTGACATCGAAAACACACAAAAAAGAAACTGTTATATAAAAATGTAATTTCCTGGCAGCCAATTAAGTTTGATTCTTGAAGTGCTAGCCTCTGAGTGTGTGTAATGAGGCCCATAGCTTAACTGTGAGGGCTGCTGGCTGCTGTTTGACAAAAAATGTGGGGTTTTTCTCCATTTACATAGAGCCTAATGAGTCGTGAAGATGCTGTTGTTTTCCATCAACAAATCAGACGATTGAAGACAAACCGGTCAAAATGCCTGATGAACGGATAACACCCCTTTTACAAGGGCGCTGACCTTACATATTTCTTTGCACCTGCAAAGTAAGACATTTAATTAAAAGCGACATTGGGGGGCGCCCAGATAGCTCAGTTGGTAGAGCGGGCGCCCATATATAGAGGTTTACTCCTCAATGCAGCGAGCTCGGGTTTGACTCCGACCTGCGGCCCTTTCCTGCATGATACCTCCTCTCTCTCCCTTTCATGTCTTCTGATGTCCTATCAAAATAAAGGCTGAAAATGCCCAAAAAGTAATCTTTAAAAAAAAAAGTGACGTTGGTGATTATGCATGGAAATCATAACGCTGTTAAATGTACTTGCAATTACGGCTTACTTCTGTCTGTCTTAATAAAAACACACCTGCGTCAACAGCTGGGAAAAAGGATAACAAAGAAAAGCAGTTCCTGATTGTGCCATTATGATTGTTGACAAGTCATCTGTCCCAGTTCCAGCCCTCAAAGACTCCAGTCCAATTCCAAAATAAAAGTATCCAAATCCCAATCCAACACCTTTCATTTTCTCAGCATTGAAATTCAAAATAGCCTGATTATAATGTTTAATGTGCATGCCACCCTCAGCGATTTTAAAATCGTGTGATATAGGCATTTAAAGGGCCTCCTTTTGCAACATTCTCTAAGGCTCTCTGTTGCTGTTTTGTGCACCAAGTGCCTGGTCGTGAAAAACACAAGGACAGCTCAGGATTCTGCTTCTGTATGTGTCTTTCATTGCCTTTAATATGCAAATAGGAGATTAGCTTTGGAAGGAAACTGTTTGGCATGGGAGTTATTTCTGCCGGGAGGGTGATGCTAAACATTTTTTTGCAACACAGGATCAGACTGAACCATTTCAGCAAGAAATGGCATCTGTACAATGAGAAAATATGCATTTACTCTTTAAATCGAGTATACTTCTCAGTTAAGCACAGTTATGTATTCTTTGGCATAAAGAGTTAATAAATGACTGCTGCTACATGCAGGCAAAGTCCATGGGTTCAGTAACATGACAAGCATTACTAATTTAAGTCAAAGGCATGTGTCAGTTTTTCACTCGAGCCACATGACAAAATTTAAACGACTCTCTCTGTATAGCTCAGACACATCAAACAAAATAAGAAACCTACGTCTCTGCAATTCCTAGCCAAAGCCAAATACAGCCTGTTAAATGACTTTGGTATTACACTGTCAGAAAACCATTTCAAATGTGCCATGGGATGCAATTCCAGTGTTTCTTTTGATCTCCAGTGCAGAGAGGAGGAGGGATTAGGAAACATTTCATATCACGGAATTGTGATCCCGGCATTAGAGCTACACAATGGGCATGTAATGTCAACATTCATAATTGAGTGATTTAAATGACCACGTTTTTTTTGCGTGTGGGCTACCTCTGCAGTTGTTGCTGCGTCACAATGTTTAACCCTTTTTAAAGTGTGCTGCAGGGTGACTAGTGATGGTTCCAACACACATCTAGAACACCATCTAGAGGTTGCTGCTCCTCTTCCTCCTCTATGCATGTTTAAGTGACCGTAAACACTGTCCACCCATGACAACAGGAGCTCAAGTGACCGCAACACTGTGTTGTAGAATACAAATATAAAAGCACGCTAAAATACACTGCAGGCTTTCCAACTCAAAGTCCGTCAAGTAAACTGTTTATACTGAAGCTAAGTAAACTGAATTAAGATTGAAAGCTCACCACACTTATCAAGTCAGCATCCAAGCTACACACACCTCTTGTTTGAAATATTGATTGTGTGCGCGCACACACACACACACACACACACACACACACACACACACACACACACACACACACACACATACATGTGAGACAGTGAAGCGAAGATTATCCAATCAAACATCCATTCTGACCGTGTACAATTGATCAGAGTACATTTGCTCGGGGCTGACAACCCAGGGGGCATTCATGGCTTCTCTGACTGGCTCAGAGGGGGGTTAAGGATTATTGACTGTGGTATAAAGGAAATAAAGAAATCTGCAGAATAGAGTCACTGAAAAATGGGATTGAACAAAGAAATACGCATGCTGAATGTATAATCAAAACAATGTAGCACCCGAGACACTTCCGTGGTGGACTATTTGCGCCACTAAAGGACTGTCTGTTTACAGGTTTTAAAGCTTATTTAGACCAGATGAATGCTCCAGCAATGGACATGGCACTTAATGTCTTTTGCTTTTTACTCATGTCCGTCCCTACTAAATGGTCATTGTGTGGAGATTTTTCCCACAGAGGTTTTGTGTGCACATCTACCCTTAATTACAGAATCATAAAGGACACTCTTGCCTATCAGTCTTTGCTATCTGAGGGAATGAATGTGTTTTAGATATCCCTTGACCTCTTCCAGGCCTACAGAATGGAGTCAGTGTGTGCCGGAGCAGCCTAATTGTGTTGACAGCCCAGTGTCTTGCCTCTTGCACCCATGCATGACATCCAGCTCTTCGACAGAGCGGCATGCCTCTGCAGTCCTTTGCTGTCGAAGGTAATGCCACTTGAGCGAATGTTTAAACAAACGATTATAGATGCCTCTGCACCGTTGACTTCAAGCAAACGCTTTTTGAGTATTTGCATTTTTATTGTTGAGTTGCAAACACTTACAAACATAACCAACAGCGGATGAAATGTGGCTCAGAGTTAATGAATAGATTTTAATGGACACTCTAAGAATGTGTTAATTCTCTGTCAGTGCACGCATATGTGTGGTTTTATTGAAGCTGAAAGAATTGTGCATTGGGTTGCTGGTGTGTGCGGCGCGATTATGTTGAATCTGTTCTCTCTGTTGTGCGGTGCCAACAGTTTAAACAAGGCTGTGTAGGTGGAGGGATGTGGGAAGAGAGGAAGGGCAAAGAGAGACAAAGGCAAAGTGGAAAGTGTGCAAGGCCGAGCTTCATGAATTCATTTCCCCTCTCTCCTGAGTCAGAGGGACCTCGTCTGAACCCATTACGGTGGTAACAAGGTGACAGCGAGGGGTCTTACTACGGGTTCTGGCCTCCGGAACTCTCTGGCTGCCCGTCTATGTTAATTAAGGGAGAGAATGAAAGTGTGAGGTATGGGGACACTGTTAGACAAAATCGTTTAACTAGATGGTCCATATAAGGACAGAGTTTCACTTCTTCTCTCAATGAGTTTGCAGCTGTGAGGTGGAACTAAAAAGACAGCGATTCAGGCCGAGACCCTGATTCACATAGGTAAGGGAGATATACAAATCTCCCTACAGGCACTCAGCAGACCATGAATTATTAAGACCCTATTAGACTTGTCATGTTGAATTCTTTCAAGCTACAATGATTGGCCTGTCTCATTCCCTAAATCCATTTCCTTTACACATTATTTAAAGAACTGGTCATTGGTGCTCTTCTAAAATAATGTCCTCTCTCAACCTTGCTGGTGCTTACAGACAGACAGACAGAATAAAAATATGTGGCATGTCAAATAGAAAGTCTTTTTCTCCTTTCCAACTCCCTTCTTTTGTGGTAAAAGTGGCGTCATCTCTCTGCGAGGGAATTGGCATTGGTGAAGTTCACTAGGAGAGCATTTTTAGTGCAAAATAAGTGGGCGATCAGGAGATGTCATCAATTCCAATGCATGCCAGTTGCCACGGAAACAGAAGTGGAGAGGCTTTTCTCAAGGATCCTGTTAAACATTTAGAGTGTGCAGGGCTCAGAGTGAGAGAAGAGAAAGAGAGCGGAATAGATGTGTCATGGACAATTGTCCATCTTTTATTTGTATTTTCTTACCTTCCATTAGAAGTGAAAATGATGGGGGCACATTTGCACGATTGGTTTTAAGTTAAAGGTTTCGTTTCTACTAACCAGGAAACACGGTTGGAAGACATGAAATTATACAGCTCACAAACCTCCAATTTACCTAAAGGCATACGTTTTATGGTTCAGTTACATTTTCTAACTCTGGCAATATCTTCCTAATACTTACAGTAGATGTGAGTTGCATTTCAAATAAAATGTATATTGTAATGGGCAATTTTGACCAACAAAATAGCATTCAGCAATTCTTGTTATAGTGCAAGGCATTACTGACATTCACCCCGCTTACCAACTTGGCCTTTATCTTCACAAGTGACCGAAGCTGTGGCCGAGCTTGGCACAACAGTTGTGTGGCGCCTCCTGATCGAGTAGCCCTTCTGCAGTGGTAATCTCCCAGCAGACAGGCCCTAAATGGGAAATGGTAACAACGTGGGCTCAGCAGATAGGAGCTCTGTGTAATTCCTGTTAATTACTGTCCAGGAGGTGATAAGAACTGGTTGGAGAGGCTAAGACAGGAGATAAGGAGGATCAGGGATTCACCTGAAGGATTTTCCACCCCTTGGACAAAAATAGTCCAGTTGTCCAGAAATAGTGTCAAGATCAAAGCTGCCCCAAAGTAGCTGTTGTTTCTTTTTCACTTCTTGAACTAATGTAACGGAACTGTTTCAAAGCCCAATATAGAACAGTGGCGATGGGTGAACTGGACGTTTTATCCGTTAAGACATGTTTTCCCAGCAAACAGACTTATTGACTTGAGATTGTCATTATGTTTCCATTTAATGTTGGGGTTCTATCGTGAATTTCCAACAGTTTCAATAGTCAAAAAAACACCTGCATGTCTTCAGCAAACATTTTATTGTTGCATCCAACCCATTATGGCATTTATGTTGGCAAAATTACACGAAATACAACTCAAGGTCCACTTACTCACTTCTGGAGCTCTTTACTGTATCACACAGTCTTCATCTGCAGATTCATTATGCTTTATTATAGAATAAGCTATTAAGTGGACCTTGAGTTTGTATTGTTTGGTCAGATGCTGTTTCTATGGTCAAAAGTGAATTGTCAAGCTCAAAAGGAAAACATTTCTGTAATATTGAGTAAACTAATTCACATTCAATAAGATATAAAATCCTGGCATTGCCCTTTGCTAATTCAAAAAACACATCAAAACAGGCGTATGCAAACTCACTTCAAGTGCACTTGAGTAAGACCATTGATGCCACAGCAAATATTCACAGCATGACTTGAGGGATTTTCTTTTGAGAATAGTTCAAAGCAATTCAACAAAAAACATGAGCCCTGTGAGACCCAATTCATTTCTTTGCCACATTCCAAGCCTCCATTAGCATGCGCCAGGAATGAATCTCACAAGTTGTCAGTCACCTCTGTTCTACTGTGAAATCAGACCAAATCCCAGTTGCTGTTTGTCTGGGTTTCACTGCAGAGGCGACCTCTGACCTGATAACAAACAGGCCTCTCACTTGTGCATAGAAAAGGACCAGTATTGTATGATACTGTAGTATGAAAAAAGGAGGCTGATTAGAGAGGACACTGTGTGGTTCTTTGAAGGAACTGAACCCTACATGATAAACTGCAAAGACACTCTCGGGCTGGGGATGTATGAGCTCATATTTGAGAAACGAGGCTAGTTGTCCGAATGCATTACTGTAATAAGACCTGGGAGAGGGGGTGGTGCTGTTATCTGCATGTTGACCTTGTTGGTATTAAGTTATTAAATTACTCTCTGGAGTGTGCATGGTGGCAGAGATGTCGGTGGTCTTACTGTAAACTTCTCATGTCTTACTTTTTTATTTAATTCTTTTCCTTAGTCCTGCTTATTTACAGCTCATTTACAGCTTATTTACAGTCGTCTTCACTCTGCAGCTCATCATTAGCAGCTGAAACATATTTCCCCCTTGTAACACACAGAACACCATGATACTAATTACCTTTCAGTCACCAGTAAGGCTTGGTTTCCCCCCCTACTTCTCATTGAACAGTCGTTGCAGTAAAGAGTCTGTTTCAGTGTGGAGCGTCTATACAAATCACGCATAATATGACAACCATTCATCAGTTTGTTAAATGATTATCAAAGAGAGCTACTGAGAATATGCACATTTCATGTCTTAGAAATCACAGTGTGCTGTACCTCATTCTTAGTGATTAGAGAAGACACAAACATTAGGTTTCCCACAAGTAAGAATAAGTAGTTTTTGATTACACGGAGGGATTTCTTTTTTAAATACGCTGAAACTGTACCAATGGCTTGGACAAATTTGATTCTCCAGCTGTAATACATACAAATGTTAAAAATGAAATGGTTTCTAACTTCATCATAGCATCTGTGATTAAATTAGTCAAGTCTGTGCACTGTGCCTAATGGACCTTCCATGTTCCAGATATTAGACAACACAGCAAATTAGACATGATCCACTTGCCTTTTTCATTGTTAAATAAGATGATTTTGATGCATCGTTGTTCATGTTTTTACTCTGAAAACAACCTATGTCAGAGTTTGTGTTATGCTGCAGGACAAAAAGACACACTATGCTGGGCCAGATCTCCTATTTCCAATTAAGTGAAGTCTTGCAAAGGCATTCAATTATATTTAAGATATAGGTGTGCTTCCAACTTCGTGGCAACATTTATCAACTTGACTGGCCTGCGCAAAGCCTTAGCTCTAACCCCATCCAACATCTTTAGAAATGAACTGGGAAGCTGAATGTGAGGTATACCTTATTTCCTTGACAACAGTGGTCAACCTCACTAAAGCTCTTAGTGATCCCAGCATCATGTACAGATCTGAATAAACATGTTTTTATACAACCATCCATGCTCCAAATTCAAAGGCTTTGGATCCTGAACCTCTACATAGTTCAAGAATTTGTACAGTTATCCACAGATGTTTTGTCTTCCATCCCTCAGAACACAGGTGATGGGTTGAGGGATTGAGGGAGAAGATAAGATGGGAGAGGGATGGTAGTGGGGGGGTGAGTGAGGAGGAGCGCCAAGGTATGTGTGCAGAGGCTGATGTGGTGTAAAAAAAAATATATGGGTGCATTCTGAGGGAAAAAGGACAGTGGGGAAGGACGGTTCAGTATTTTTCTTGAATGAAAGTGTGATAAAGCCATTGTTACCCAGCTTCTGCAGATTAAACTACAACTGACACGTAATATCTGAGGTACTGAAGTGTCTAAAATGTGCAGGGTGAACAGGTTGTACAAATCCTAAATGGAACAGTGGTTGTGTGTGTGTGTGTGTGTGTGTGTGTGTGTGTGTGTGTGTGTGTGAGAATCACGCCTTATTATGAATTCATCCTTTGTGATGCAAGCATTGATGCAGGAAACAGAACCAGGTCCATGGGGAGGACTAACAATACAGATGCTCATACCTGGCAAGATGATTCCATTTCACTCTCTTAACCCCTCCATGAATTTTTCTGGTCACATAATAGGGTCTCAATCTCAGCAGGCTCTGGTTATGATTGGTGTGTTACATGAATTGGAAGTTTTTTATATGACGCTCGCCATACCTCATAGTTTGTTACGTGTCCTGCTGTTGTATTTTATGTTATTTTTTATGAAAGCAGCTTTAAATATAGCCTACAGCTACAACTATAATGGTTATCAGGCTGTGGAAGTTTACATTCAGTGTTGAATGTGTGTACTTTGTGTGTACACATCCTCTTTTGTTCCCTTTCAAGACCCTCAAGGCTCTCCAAGTCACTAAAAATCCAATCTGAGATGACATTGCACAAGTGAGAAAATACATATGTAAATGTTGTGCAGAGGCTCTGTGCGGAGTTTAGCACCGCCCACGACAATTCTGATTGGTTTAAAGAAATGCCAGAGCACGTTTTCCTGCCATCCCTGAATGCTATGTGGAGTAGCCAGACCCTCCTTCAGCACGCTTTGGAGGAGGGTCTGGCAAAGCAAGACTACTAATGGTCCAACACAAGCCACAATACTACATGCACATGTGTACAGCATTCACTCAGATACAAGCATGCACTTGTTGTTGCTCGTTTGAGGACAGTATTAGGACCATTTAATGTTTCTGGCATTTAAAGAACCATAGTGTGACTAGTTTTCCGACAAGTCTTGAAAGGGTGAGGGTTGTAAGAGAGTTTCTGAGACGGGAACAGAGAACAAGTAGTTTGGTAATTGTTTCATTGCTGAAATCAGAAACTCGCTGCTTTTGAAACAGGCTCGTGTATCTTGATTTTTTTCAGTCTCCCTTTCCACCTCTGCACGGCTCCGTTTCCACATCCATTGAAGCATCACAGTTGCACAACAGAAAATTGCACAAAACATCATAATGAGTCAGCTTTTGTCTTGTCACACAGACATTTGCTGTCTAATCTTTGTGGTTCCAGAGATGCTGTGAAAACAAAATGCACTGCAGGAGCATTTACTTCCTGAATGTGAATTGTTACTTTCTCAATTTTAACACATTTCTATTATGTAAAAATGTGTCATTTTTTATATAATTTTCTCATTCAATATGGGCCCTTTAAACATTTCTGGAGGCAGTAGAGGTTGTCGTAACCGCTGTGGTGTCTGAAGACAGTGTTAAGAGCTAATGATTTAAATGAAGCGGTGTGCAGGGACCTCTGTGCAGCCTGTGAGAAAGTGTTAGAGATGGAGGTGATAGTGGGGAGTACTCATGGGTATTCCAATCGACATCCCTGCTGTTTATGGTGCTGTTAAAACTAGTGATCAGGACTTAGCATGGCTGGAGGTCCCACCAGTTTGCCTTTTTTTGTATCACTTTAATAAACACTCATGAAAACCAGGTCATAAACTTCCTGCAGCATAGACCCCAAATCTGTGTCAACACAACGCTGTTTAAATTCCCTCTGAATGGCCAGATCTGATGACCTGCACCCCGAGGTCTCCAACTATGTAAACAAGTGCATCTTGTTTATGTTCTGCAAATACGGGGCAATAAAATAAGGCCGAAAAAAGACGGGGGAGAAGTACTGTACACACTATGCCTCTCCTGCCCCAGAGTGCTCGTTGAATTATTTATGAAAGTGCTGACAGAAGAGGAGCAGGTTCAACAAGGCGCGTTTCTCTGGGGGGCAACAACAGGCAACAGTCAGGTGGGGCTGGGTTTGTCTTGCGGCCTCTGTATTTTAATGACGGTCCAGTGGTCTCGTTATGCGAAGCTACAGTGTAGTGTTTCTCCTGTGTCAGCTGAAAGGAGTGGTTGCGTGTGAATCTGTAATCTCTGCTGTGGCCCCTCCACCCCCCAGCCCCCCTCCTTTTTCTTCGTATTTACTCTCGCCCCATCGCTCCCACTCTTAGTTTTGCCTCTTCAAGTCTCTGTCTCCGTTTCTCTCCCCCTTACCTGACACACTTTGTCATTTCTCCTCTTGTTTTCACGCGTCCCTCCTTCAGTATGTCTATTTCTAAATTGCTCTCGTCCCATCTGTCCGCCTACTCCCCACTTCCATCTCATACCTCTGTCTGTCTCCTTCAGCACACTCCTAACACCATCGCTGGTGATTGGCAGTGCACTAAACATAATGTAAATCATTCCTCTTAACCTACATTAGCTAATTACAATTCTTAAAAAGGTAGCGTTCCAATGAAATCGTGATGAAATGAACTTTTTTTTTTAATGAAAAAACCTATTGTTTTCCTCTTTAAGCAGCCTGGTATCATTTGTGAAAATGCATACAAACAAACCCACAGCAGCAAAATGGAGCATGAATGACAGACATGACAAATGAAATAATATAGTTATCCAAGAGGGTTGGGGGTGTAGAGTCGTAGGAGTGCTCAATGGCAGGCTTGGTGGTGCAGTGGCACTTTAAGGAAAGAGAGATTAGCCTGTGACACTTAAGGAGCTGCCCACAGATTGTAGCAGCAGGCAATGGATATGGCTGCTGCCGATAAGACATAAAAACACTTTAATAAAACTTTCATCCCTTTTTAGAATAGCTTTTTTTTCCCGGTGCTTACAACAGTTTTCTAAAACAGTGAATAAGGTCGGCAGCGTTATCCAGAAACGTTAAAGCCTGGTAAGGGGAATAACTGATTCATTTGTCAGTGAATTATTGGTGGTTTGCCTTGGAATTTGTAGTTCTGGATATATTTTACATCAATAAATCTCTGCATCAATCTACAATGTGTTTTCCTACAATCATGGCGGTTTTAGTGACACTTTGTGGCAATCTGAGATCTTTCCAAAAGTAAGAAATGTGAGACAAAACTGACTTGTAGATTTAATTCTGTCCACTAAATTTCAGGTGTATGAGAACTCAACGTACTGTTTGATCTTAGGTGATGGAGTGAGTTGCTTATAGCGATGAATATGATGACAGATCTGATAACTGCAACCTGCAATTCTTGAAACTAGTCCTGCTCATACGGTAACGCTCCTACTTTGAGGTGAAAAATAAGGCACAAAAGAATTTACATGAAAAAAATGGGAGAGAATAATCTTTCCTCTTCGTTCATTAAGGATATATAAGTTAGGGCTGCTCAATTATGGGAAAAAATAATAATCATGATTATTTTATACTGAAAGCACAATTATTTAACACGATTACTCATTAACCTCTGGATATAATCAGTGATGGGAATGACTGTGTAATAAATAACAGTGTTAATTTTTTATTATAATTTAATTGATTACTTTTCCGATCTTAATAACGCATAATATCTACATACATGGCATTTGATTGGAGGCTAGTCTCACTTTATCCCACAGCAACATTAAAATAGTTTAGATTTGTGTAAATGGTTTCTTTTAATAATGTATTGTATTAAGTGTCCATTTCAGTATAATATTCAGATTTATCATAACTTGGATATAACGGATAGTGTCCAGGGTGTAATCCTTTAGTGTTCTTTATCTCACAGAAAGAGTCTTTGGATCAGAATAAAATCTGTTTTAACTACTGTGAGTCGGTTCAGCTGTGACAGATATCACACATAATGTTACACAGCTAACGAGGCAGAGGGACCGCAGGGTTAGCTAACGTTAACTTTTCCCAGACAACGGAGTTGGATTTGCCTTTTTTGCTCACCACACACTGCTGTGGCTGCCCTTCTTCTGCCATCTTTACTCGCTCTGAGTTCGTAAATTCCAGTGGATGCACACGACTTGTCCCCCTGACTGCTGAGAGATTTTATGGCTTTGGGAGGGGCGGAGGGGCAGATGTGCGTGTGCAGATGTGTGCATGCGCTTGTCATTCAGAACACGAGACAAAATAAGAGTGTTCCTGCAAAACAGAACACGGCAAAATAATCGTTTTTTTCTCAGTTAAACTATATTGGTGATCGATGTAGAGTCGTGAGTTAAAAAGTTGTATTTTTAATGGCTCCTTGCTCACATCTCAAAATTGGGAAAACTTCTTGTGGTGTCGCTTACTGTCGTTTGAGTATCGTCTTAATGTAAATCATTGCTATCAAGAAAGATTACAATTCCCGTTTTGCAGCCCTCTGACACCAAACGGAGCAGTGTTCTTGATAACTGTGATGCTCCTCTTAATTAAATTTTGTATCGACCTCACTAAACTGATGCTGCCGTGCTGACAGTCCTGTTAAAATTATTACTTGATGTGCTTACTGGTACAGATTGAGGTATTGTAAAAGTTTAGTGTTGTGATGACTCACTCTGTCCTTTTATCTTGTTTCCATCTCTCCCTCTCTCTCTCGCTCTCCCTCCCTGGCTTATAGTTTTCATTGTCCCCGGCTGTCCTTGTTGCACACCCAAGCATTTACACAGAAATGTACACACGCTTACTCAACAGGCGTCTTGATTTTACCTTTAATATATCCACTTTTCTTTCTCTCTCATAAAAAACTGTTATTCCCCCCCCCCCCCCCCCCCCAAAAAAAGTTCAGCTTTTGATACCATGGAAACACCCTATATTCCATAAAACACCTTCTTTTTTTTAAAGAAGCTTGGCATAAATGGCAACTTGTCAACAGTTGTCTTACATGTACAATCACACTCTTCTTACGACCCCTTCATAATGCATTGTGCCTCAGGGGCTGCTGCATAATCTGACAGCACCTCCGCTTATAGGTCTCCTCACTGTCAGACTCACCTCTGCAGACGATGGACACATCACAGTTCTCCGCTAGAACCATCCCCCCTGGGGCTCACTTGTCAACAGGAGCAGAACCTCCGATGTTTGACCCAAAGGGAGCAGGAAAAGGAGAGACAGGAGACTGATAAGTGCAGATAGACGTGGAATAAAATACATATTTCTCAAATAGGATCAGTAAAGCATAATCTTAGTCACAAAAACATGTATCGTAGCTGCTCTAAAAGCAGACATTATTATATTTGTTGAGGTGAGGCACAATGGGTGAAGGAAGAAAATGTTTTTTTTCGTCACAGAGTGTTTCATTTGAACAAATGGACACAGCAGGAAAAATATATATAATCTAGGAGTTGGGTAATCTAAAACATCATATTGTGAGTTACCCTCTGGTTCCCACCCCAGTTGGCTGAACTAAGTTGCGTCTTGTACCACGCTTGTGTGGATTTATTGCAGCGTTTCTCAGCCTCTTTGGAGACCTAATGTGCAAGAGTATTTTCCTTGGTTGGAGCTTAATGGGCTGTTTGTGTTTAGTGCACAGAGAACACACTTTTGAATCCAGCCTGAATTCTGCTTGCTGTGCTGTCTTATCTCCTGAGTTGTGCACAACCTCTCAAACAAAATGTTTACATGGAAGCACTGCCCTTCTCTTCTTATCCAAAGTAAATTCCACTCTAAAACCCGCCTCAAATTAAAGTCACAACTTGGGTATGAACTGCTTCATTCAGACAGCCCACATTTTCAACTGATAACAAAAGAATTGTTCTTCAGTATCAACTTTCTACCATTGTGGCAAAATCTCGCTCCCTGCAGTGCATTTTCACAGCATACATCTATTATTTCTGCACTATTCCTCCGCAATCAGATACGACACATCCTTCCCTTAAACCCTGACTTTAACCTTGTGAAAAAAGCTTGCAGATTGAACTATCTCAGCAGTTCCCAGCATCTCTAAGCTGACAGAATGTCTTCATAGCAGTTCAGGGCTCCTTGGTGCCCATGGATGTGTGTGTCATCCAAGAGTTTGACAGGCATGCGCGCAGGTGCCAACACTTACGTGCGCCAACACACACACACACACACACACACACACACACACACACACACACACGTACGCACACGCACACACGCACACACACACGCACACTGGTGAGAAGCAGGGGACCAATTATGGGCTACTGTGACAGAGAGCGGCTGTAGGGAAGTCGGTGTCCCCTCAGGCAGGCCACAGTGCACCCGGCATACTGCCAGCATGTCCACTGACAGTGATAAGAATCCTATGATACCTCAGTATGGGAAACAAAGGTACAATGGAAACCTTAAAGCTGTTGTGAAAAATATGTTGGCGGTGTTTTCTCAGCAGACAGTGCTGACTCGCCCACTCACTGTCTTTATTGAGATAAGAAATTAGCCCATGTCTTCTCATGAGAATCTCATCTCTCAGGTGGCTAAAATCATGGCGTGCGTGCGTGCGTGCGTGCGTGCGTGAGAAGTCAAAAAATTTCAAGCAAAATGTCAGCACTTTGTATTAAGAAGCTAACCTTTGGCAAAGTCTAAGCGTGATGAAGTATTGACTGACACACTTTAAGCAATATTCACACAAACAGATTATTACTGTGCTGCAATAACAACATTTAGGTTTAAGAACGCTTCTAAGAGCATATTGTTAATTCTTGTAATTCTCTTTTAACCTCTGAGCCCTAAGGTATTTTTGACAACTTATGATCATATCCAACTATTCTGCCCTTCACTACTGTATACAGTATATACAATCTTTCTTTAAGCTGCTATGACGGACCAGCCTTACATTGGTTGATAAGACGTAAACAAGCTTTTCATTGGTCAGAATGGTCTCCCAGAGCATCATGGGAAAATCTAAATGGCAGTTAGCATCAAAGCTAGTGCATGACCACAAATACATTGATTATGGACATAAAGTGCAGTTTGGATTTATTTCAAAAAAGAGTTCAAAAAACAATGAAATGCAAACTTTATGTATTAAAAACAATTAAACTTAAAAGCAATTGCTGTTGTGATTATTGTTATTAGCCAAAGTAACATCTTTCTACACACATTTGTTTCACAGTGTGTACAAATAGCATATTGATAAAGTAATCAAAATATCAAATAACCTCCAAGGGAAGTGTCCACAATTGAGAAAAAAAAATGTCTTACAAATATAATATTGTTTACCCAAAGCAATAGTAAGTACTATGTTGGCCTATTACTGTGTAATACTGGGTACCAAGTTAAGACTACCATAGTTTAGTGTTTAATTATGTCAAAACTGTATGGGATCAAATTTGAAACCATGCCCTACTTTGAAACGCTGTGGCAGTCTGTCGCTGTCTTCTTGTATTTGTTTTACACTACACTTCAATGCCTACGTTGTTGGCCTTAAATCACGTTGATCCCATTATGACAAACTTGTTGACTGCCCTGCTTTTTAGTCTGAGTGGCTGGTGTGGATTTTAGAAAGGTTACATTTTCTCGTTATGTAATATAAGAGAGACTCTTCACAGCTTGAATGAAATTTCAAGGTTAGTTTAAATGGCTAAAGTGGAATTAAATGAAGGCTTAAAATAGGCACACAGTCAGACTCATAAAGTGTGCATTTGGATTATTGAGGGACAAAAATGGGACATTTGTCTTAAAAATACCATATATTGAAGCCATGGGTTTTTACAAGATGCCTCATTGGTCATTAAATTCACCCACTGGTCCATACTATGCTCATTCGCATGCATCCAAACCAAAAATGCTGATTAGTGCTTCCCACTGAAACAGAGGGTGGTTTACTGGGTGAGTTACTGTAATCCAACTCAGTGTTAGGAATGATGCCGAGACATATGAGTTTAAAATTCAACCCCCCCTTATCCAACCCGTAATTATCTTTACGCGCCAGAGAAAATAAATTACCCTCCTCCTCAAGATTAATAATAATGCTTTGTGGGGTTTCTAGCCATAGGTTGTGGAATAATGAATATTAAAAAAAAACTCATGTTGGCTCTGGATTGACTGTGAGAATGCTGGGAAGCTATTTGTTGTTCAAGAAAATGTTTTTTCAAAGTTTTGATGAAGTAGATTTATTTCAGTATTTAAGTTAGTGAAGTTGTAGAATATATACTTCAAGAAGACATCCATCTTATACTGTTAAAATTAAAAAAAGAAATAGCTGTTGGTGATGTGCATTACATCTCTGATTCCATTTTGGCAGCTGTGTATCTTTTTCTTCCTGCGGATAAATGGCATCTGGCATCATGTTCTGATATTTCCAGTGGAGCTGCAATAGCAACTGACAGCACAAACAGTTTTAGCTTAGAATCCAAACTGCAGAGGTTTCTTTCTCCACTCAACATTTTGCAACAACATTTTATCATACTATAGGCAGAAATCCATAGTAGAGGTGGCAAAGATG
>NC_045756.1:6030872-6075039 GCF_008692095.1 Etheostoma spectabile
TACTGACAGGAGACTCCAAAGCCTATAATGCAATGTAGCCAGCCCCCACCTTATCTTGAGCAGAGAAAACATCTCATCCTCCACTTTAGCTATCACTGCTGATCTGCCCACTCACACGGTAAGTATAACCCACAGCTGAACACAAGAGAGTCAAGCCAGATCTTTAAGTGTTGTCAGAAATGTAGGTAGTCATTACCAGAAAGGAAACGTTCGGAGAAAAAGCGGGAAAATAAAATAAAAAATTCTAACTTACAACACAATCCTATAGAGCTGCAAAGATTCATTGATGAAAAAGTAAGAATTGTCTTATTTCAGCTTCTTTAATATGACTATGTCTATCAGTAAACTGAATGTCTTTTGAGTTGTGGACAAAACCAGACATTTGAGGACGTCATCTTGGGCTTTTGAAAAAACACTGATCGACATTTTTTTGCCATTTTCAGACATTTATAGACCGAACAACTAATCGATTCACAGAGAAAACAATAGTAAGTTTTAGAACTAAAATCCTAGAATGTATTAAACATTACATACTGATAATATCCAACAATGTGAATTGCTAAACCTTTAACACTGCCAGGATAAAAAACTCATATTTGAAATAAAAGAGACTGGACTTGCTGAGGCTGCAGGAAACAATTGAAGAAAGTTATGACATCAGCATATAACAGCTCATCATATTCAGGTCTTTCCATAATTTGGTTATAACCCCATAAGGCTTGTTGAAAATGCAGGGCAAGTCAACAAACAGAATACTTGAGTACCCTAAACTATGTAAGGATATCATTGTGCATGGACCTGACTCATTGCATGAGCAATTCAAATAATCCCCTCAGTGTGAAAGATAATGTTTGACATTTTCCCATAAAGGAAAGCCAGTGAGCCTGAAAACAAAGAGGGCAATATCTTTTGACAGATTTGACAGCTGCCAGTAAAATAAACGCAAAATAGAAAGGGAATTAGCTTATGTATGGCCTTTTCAAAGATTCAACGTTCTGTTGAAAATTTGTAAAGTTAAAACTCCTTGTGTACAGCCTTGTTCCTTAGTAATAAATAGCCCTTTCCCCATGGCACAAAGAGCTGTATATGTGGGCAAAGGGGTGGCTGACAGCTCCCGTGCCCCCTGCGCCTTCATCTGCCGCTGCTGGCATGGAGTCTCCTGTCACCAAAGCCACCCAGCTCCCAGGGACAGGGCACACGCTTGTTCCTCTCTCAACCAATCACAGCATGGCTTCAGCCCCAGCCTCCCCTGTTTATTCTCTGTGAATATCTTTGTTTATGTGTGTTTCCGGTCTATAAACATATGCATCTTGGCTAGTTTGTGCCATCTGGCCTTCTCCTGACCCCTTCTTGCAGGCGTACACACACACACACACACACACACACACACACACACACACACACACACACACACACGCGCGCTACGTTCCATCTGACTGCATCCCATGCCCCCTCTCTGTTCCTGCAGCTTAAACATCCGAGATCACTGTGGTTATGTGCACGCTGCCTGTCACCGACCCAGAGCTGGACTGTATGTTTGTCCTCGCTGCACTGTGCAGACCTCTATCCACTTAATATACATTTTTGCTTCATCTGCTTTCTCCGATAATGGAAATGCTTCTTGAGTGGTCTTCCCATATGATTGTTTTGGCCACTTGGGGGCAGCTTCTTTACACAACACGAACATAATATTAGCTTTTTGCTATAGCATTCACAATTCTGGCCACCTAGAGTATGTAAATTCAAAATTCCCTCTCCTTGTAGTTTTTGGTCTATATTAACTCCTTAGGGAATTGTCTATGTTTTTAGCTGCTAAATGCTCCACTATGTTCACCAGCAGAGAGTGGCTAACTTTGTTTGCCGCTTATTACTTGGTTACATAGCATCCAGTGGGTTTTGGGCTGCCCAGTTGTAACAAACAATGCTATGAGAGTGATGAGACTGAGGCAAAACAGCTAAAGCCTGAAGACCGTACATTATAAAGCTCCGAAGAGCTGTGGGGAACTGCAAAGTCTGGTAATAATTCTCTGGGCTCATCACTGCCTCTCATTTGATCCGTTGTTATTTTAAAAACAATCACAGCTGCTCAAATATTCTCAAGTTGCAGATGAACATTGTTTGATTATCCTTTACCAACATAATTGAAAGATGTATAGAGTCTCTTAGTAATGTGTTGCACCACCATGATTCAGTGCTCCATAGAGTCCAAGTCTCTGGAACTCTACTGGGGGGATAACCCAACATTTTTTTCCCTGATCAGTAACTTCAGGGGCATAGTCATCCTGATGTCATCACCTTGGGTTGATATCAGAGCTGCAATAGCTAGCGGTTGCTGAGAGGGGTTGACTCCATGTTTTTCATGGAATTCAAAGAAACATGCAGATTTGATTCAGAGGTCCTGACATAGTGATCGAAATGCTGGTCACACTTAGTGCATGCCATCGGTCCACGCACTAGCCAGTTTAGCAGCCACTTAGATTTTCCTCTTGCCATCTTAAAAAGAAAAAAAAAAACTAGATCAGCTGGTCCTGCTCAACATGGGAATAGTTGCATTCATTGTGTTTCCCCTCTCATTTATTCAGGTGTTTTCTTTGATTTGTCCCACATATAATTGTAAGTAAGTAAATGTAGCTTATGTAAATCTAAAAGAAAGCATTTTGTATGTTGTATGTTTGTTTTGTTGTACGTTTGTGTGTTTTGTATTTGAGTGCATGTGTAATGTGGGCAGTCAAGCCTATACCGTTTTGAAAAGTATATTGTGGCAACTACTCTGTTTAAAATTGGGATAACTAAGTCTGGTGTTGAGCATAGTATACTTAAATCTTCAATAGAATGCCCTTGTATTTTAGTGCTTGGAAATGTTCCATCTGTAATGCATTAACCTTTTTGGATTAAGCTAAAGGGGTCAGTGGTCCATTTATGCTCGCTGTGATTGCTTTCTAAATGGCACCTAGTCAGAGATGTTCATTTTCTTGAACAGCTCACTCCATTAAAGGCAGTATGCAGCTGCAGGTGTCAGATAATATAAGTATGTAGATGTCAGACTTGACTACTTAGTGAATACATAGGACGTTTAGCTTGAAGCATACTAGAGGAAAATGATAACCTCTAAGCAGGCGGAAAATGGTTCAAAAGTCATACTTTAGGTGTATAAAGGCTCAAGTCTTTTCAATTGCAGTTTGTTTGTGCTTTGTGCTTTTTCATGTGTCCTCTTAAAAACATATATTTGCTGATTTATACGAGTGTGTCGTTTTGAGCTTTTGAGCTACTAAACAGGCAGGGATCGTTGCCTGTGGAAAACATTTTCCTTGAATATTTGTCTCTGCGCTTTGAGCAGTTTGCAGACATATTGGAGTGGGCGGCTGTGCAAACATCAGGACGCAGCAGATCTCAGCTGTCCAAATGACAGTCACACATTTACTTTGCTGCGACAGTCACACGCTTAACACAATGTGGATGATACTAATCCGTATCCATGGAAGCAGACGGAACATGCGCAGTCCTTCCACCGACAGTCACCCCTCATGACTTGATGTGCTTGCACTACGCACTTTCTTCAGCACTTAGGTCTCCATAGGCCACTTCACATAGCTAGCCCGAGGCCCCAGTCAATTTAACCCTTTTCACACACACACACCTTAGCTAGAGTTTAGCTTTAACCCATGCCATGTTCTTCCAAAAAAAAGAAAATTGTGTAATAGATGTTGCTTATCTCCTCCTGAATCCCCAGACAGCATCCAGGGGTGCTCTCATGGTCATCTTAACTTCTACTCAAGCTTTTTAGTGTGCAATTGAATAGCAGAGAATATCTTTTTTTGCCAGCTGTTTTCTGTGCTTTGGGTCAGATTCTATCAAATTTTAAAAGAAATTATCAGAGAATAATGTATGTCTTTACATTTAGTGGTATAGGGACATTTTTTGCCATGGTGCTGTGGCTGTAATGCATTCTGTGTAAGGAATAAACATGCTCTGACAGTCCATATGTCAAATTCCATAAGTGAGCTGACTGCAGCTTGACTCTATTTGTACCAGAACAGCTACAGACTTGATGTCTCAAGCGTGGCATGTGCAGTAGCTCAGACTGCACCACCACGGAGCATTTTCATACTGTGCAGCTCCTGGTGTTGGTCTACTTTTGTTTCCTCCAGTTTTAGTTGCATAGATACATTGCCATTGGTTTCTAGCAATCCAAGTTGTGAACAGGGTAAATTATTATCACTCGCAGGGTTGTCAGCTGCCCACACAACAGAGTGTTTTGCAGCTGCAGGGTGATCATTGAGACGGAGGGGAAAGAGGCAGTGTCTGTTGGTTGCTAATGTCTTTCCTTCATTCTATTGACTTAGTGACTATTCTGTGGCTTTTAGTAATAAACCACAAGTAATTGAATGAATTTAGCAGCTTCTTTTCTCACTTTCTTCAGCCAGACGGATCCCAATTTCACCTGGAAAGACCAAAATGGCCTTGTTTGCAACAATGCAACAAAGCCTTCAAAATGTGTCCCAAAAATGTAAATTTACCTGTCCTTTCTTGGACATTTGTGTTTGCCAGCGTGCTAGCTGTGCGCTTCATTTTCTCAGCAAGGTTTAACTAAAGCCGCCATATCATTTCATCCTCCAGTGCAGCCCTGCCTGTGTGAAATGTTTCGATAACTCCAATCTGTCAAATGTTTGTTTTGAAATACATCCATCAAGCCTCTGCCCTTCAGTTTCTTGCTGTTCACAGGTTCATCCTTGCACCAGCAGACACACTGACAGTCTGCACTGCTGATTTAAAGGAACTCACTCTTACTTATCTGCAGGAGATTTGTGCAGTATATCTTAGCTGGAGGATAGTTGCATTGACACTGCAAATACGTCCAGCTGACTCAGCAACACCAGTATTAACCTACAAACCCACACACAAAAACCTCTTTTACAATTTAATCTTTTAAAATTATGTTGTAACAGCGTACAAAGACACAAAACTAAACTACATCGGTCATTCTCAACCACAAAAAAATACACAAACTATTTAACCCATGCAACGTGTCTGCATTAAAGCACAACATAATGGTCCTTTATTGAATGCTGTAAAGATAAGCTAGCATCCTATTTACCTTCATTTTGTTACTTTGGAACAAAAGGAGGAAAAGTGGACAGGATGGCTTAAAGTAACCACAGCTACAGTATCTGAAGGCAGTATAAAAACTTTTGATGCTATATACTAGCTCTTTCTGTTGGCTCTATATATACAGTATATACATACATTATTTATAGAAAATCTCTGCAATATCATGGAAAATAAATCATGCATTACCTGCTCACGAGAAAATGCAATTGCAACAGCAGAATAGAAACGGAGGCACAAATAGAGGCCTGTTGAGCCGTTTGTGAGACAGAGATAGTCCGGCACTAGCTTTGGGGAAAGCTTCCTGCTGTGCAGATTGGTTCCAGTCTGCTAGAAAACCAATATGAAGTTTTGGGGCGGTGATAGCCTAATGGGAAGGGAAGTGTATTTTTGGTTAGAAGAGTAGCTTTTTCAAATCCCCAAAGCAGGAGGTACATTTTACACGCGACAACTTAAAGAAACTCATACTGCACATTCCCTCCGTGCCTTAGACAATTATAATAGTTATAATATTAAAAATAATTCTAATATATTTCATTGTAGCGAATTTTCAAAGGTACTTAAAGACACTTATACCTCCAAACTGCTCTTGAGTTAGGCATTCAACCCCACTAGCTCAGTGGCTGACTTTGAAAAGGCCGTCGCAGTAGTGCAAATCTCTGCTGAACCTCTGCCAGGCTGTCACTGTGAATGAAAGTGTGTTGTTAGTCAACCTGCTTGCTTAAATAAATTTGGTCAGTGGAGTGTCACTCCCAAGTTTTTCAAAGGCAAGTAGTTTATTAGCTGTGCTCATTTCTTGCACGCAAGCTATTCAGGGAAAAGGGCAGTGTAACTAGTGAGAGGTTGTGCTGGAGTGTGTTTAAAAAAACTCTGATGAGGATAATGCACTGCTTATGAAAGTTTCCTTAGCTATCATCCTTATCTTTTTTGTGTACATATGTATTTTGTGTTAGACAGAAGAGAGATTTCACCATCAACACAAACAAATGCAGACAGAATGAAGCTTATTTTATATATACCAAGCAAGCTCTTGCAATTGGTGAATAGGGACTGTCCTGTGTATGTAAAAAAAAAAAAATACAAAAGTAAAAAGAGTAGTAGGCGGACTCTGTCATAGACTGCGGTTTGCACCATGCTTCCTACCAACAGTCAACTTTCACCTCTTTCAACCACATTCACAACATTTTTCTAACCACAATCACGTAGGTTTTATTGCCTTAACTTAATTGGACCTTAACCTTACAGGTGACAGATAAGAACAAGCTCATATGAGTCATTTATGTTATAGTCACGTGGGTACTATAAATAAGTGATGAGAAATCAAAATTGATTGGCATTGTGTATTAAGGGTCAACAAGATTTCTGCCCTTGCCTCTGTCAATATGAAGCATCTTACTTACACGTAGGCCCATGGGCATAGGAGATGGTGGAGCTGAGTCAGCAGACCTTGCTGAACATCCTGAAGATCATGGTAGTGATGGAGGAGGTGGTTGGTTGCACAATAGGAGGTCTGTAAGGCCGGATGATAGGACCACAATGCTGTTTAAAGAGCAGCATCCAAAGACCAATTGGATGATTGGCCAGACATTACGATGTAAGAATTTGTGAATGACGGGAACTGTGACTGCATGGGAAAGCATGCTGTCACCGCCTTTGCCTGCAAGTGGAAGAGACTTTAATAGTCAGGACAAAACCGAAATATCCCAGAGCGTGTGTTTTGGAAGGCACTGACAACATATTCTGTTATTTATTTATATTTTGTTGCATGCTACATGTTCTTAGTTAGGGGTTGGGACTCTCAAGGGGCTCCGTGTAGCAGAACCTATCATGTCACAAACTCACTATCTTTTTGCAAAATACTGAGTGTTTTTAAGCCTCTGACAACAGCTTGGAAAGGTCATCCCTCGGCTGAACGTTTTACTACACTGCCATGCAAGTCTGTGACAGGGTTTGAGGGTAGTCATTGTATTGTTTAAGGGGTTATGTCATAAATATATGACATTTGTATTTGTGTGCCATGTTAGTGTAAACATTGAAGCTGTGACGTCGCCTGGGGAATTCTGATAACGGCTCATTCTCAGTGGTAAGGTAACCCGCTCCATTTGCGCCACACAGCTGTTCCTTTGAGTAGCACTTACCCAGTGAACCCATCACCGTCTCAGCCACTACCTCTATCCATCCGGCCTGCCCCGTCTGTCAATCCAGAGAAGAGAATGAGACAAGCTGTGACTGCAGCATATGCCCTGTGTTTCCATGCATCTTTAGATAGCCCCGGGACTCTGAGGTTAAGGCGTATTAGCCATGTTTATACCACACAAAGGGCAGAAGTTGCAAAAGGTCAAGACAGTAAGTGGCCTTATGAAAGTGTCACTCTGGAGAAATTTCATCTTCGCGTCGGTGGAGGGTCAAAAATGTTGGCTTGCAAATTCATTCTGATAGCCCTAACTCAGAGAGATAATGTGTGAGGAGCCTGGGAGATAGGGGAAAGGAGCATGGACTACAAATGTAGAGAATCATGAATCTTTTCTTTGATCACAGATAAAGATGTGGGTGGATTTGTTGTCCCTGCCAGCATGCCTTTCGGAAGTGTGTCATGTCATTTGCCGCATGCCTCCCTCCTCCTGACAGTCACATCTTGGGCGGTCTCATCTCTCAACATTTCCAATTGCATTTGTAAAATCCATTGTATAGCAACACAATCTTTTAAACCTAATCTTTCTTTACTTTTTTATTTCTTGCACTTCAGCTATGTTACTTTATATACCTATTGACACGAAGAAAGCATGGCCTTTAACTGTAAAACAGAATAGTGAGCCATCTTTGACCTACAGTATGTGCTAATACAAAGTGTTTAGTTCTCCTGTTGCTATGGCACAAACATGGACCCTTTACAGTACACTTCCAGTATTTGAAGCTCTTTCTGTTACATGAACCGACATTCTACAGCACACTGCTTTTGGTAAGAGCCTGGGATCATCTAAAAGACTTAACAATGCATCTGTCTTGTTAGTGTTCCACTCACTGCAGTGCAATCCGCCACTTTTTCTATAAAAGAAAAAGATAAATGCTTAGGGTGCCATATGCTCTAGGATCACGCAGAAAAACAGAGTGAGGACAGTAACTATTACGATCATATTAGATTCCATTATAGTTTGTCTGATGGGGCACTCAGGGCCACAAGCTGCAATTAAACTCTAAATAAAATATTATTTTCCAGCCTCTCTGTGTGCAGTGGGAAGAATCCAAATTATTTTAGTAATGCCTCATTTAAGATCCACAGTTTTCCCATTTGGGCACTTGGACTCATTTAGGACTGCGACACCCATCCTTTAGCTGCAGTCTTCAGCAGTAAAGCCCAGTGTGTCGGATTGCAGGCCTCATTTAAGGTAGGACAATGGGGTGTGTGTGTGTGTGCATGCATACAGTATTACAGAATTGCTGAAACGTTGTATGCCTGCCTCCCTGCCTATTTATAGACATCAGCAACGTTATACAAACAAATAGGCGTATTAAGCAAAGACACCGGCATGATTAGATGCTACCTGACCCAAAGAGTTCTTCACTCTGGCGGACCTTTCCCTCGCTCTATGAGCCACACTCCTCAGCTGTTCATTATCATCAGGCCTTCATTTCCAACTATCCACATCAAATAGCTGAATAGATTAGTGAGCACAGCACAAGAGAACATCGCTCAAATGAAGAACTACATAGTGCCGTCACTCCTTGTACATCTGGTTACAGAAAAATGTATTTGATCAAATGTCTTTAAAGATGAATGGCTTTGATTATCTTGTCTGCTACTAACTTCATAATCAAATGAATCATTACAAGTGTCATTTTTGTGAAATGATGTCTATTTGACGATTTCAACCAGCTTTCTTTCCTCTCTGATAGCCTTGCTATTTTGAAGGCCTGAATGTTTCACAAGCATTATCCCACATTTTTATCATTAAATTTTTCCATCTCCCATCTACATGCGGCTCTAATGCCATTATTTGCAATCAGTGCTGGATATAAATGTCAAGACAAGAGCGCCTCTTCAACCCTGTTATAGTGGTTTCTCAAACAAAGATTTACCGGTACACCAATCTGGTGTTTTCTTATCAGTTTTCCTGTTAATGACCAATATCGCAGTCAGAGGGCGAGATGCAAATTTGTGGTTGGTGTTAAAACGCAAATTCACTCAGAGGTGGGCTGTGCTCTTTCACCACCCCGACCCCCACACCCTCACTTTTTCCTTTACTACATTAGGGGATGCTACTTTCTGCATTGGCACTGAACGTTGGCACTAGACTTAAATTATACACTGCGGAATGTTCCAATTTATTAACCTAATTCTTAGTAATGTTGGGCCACTTTTTGTCTGACTTGTGCTTGGTCCTGGGTCACAGTGAGCTAAATCCCAATGGGGAATTACAATTTACAATAAATACCACCCCAAACCCTCTCAATACACATGCACACCCAGCCACCCACATAACCACAACAAACACTCATTTCCTTGCCGTGTTGCCTGCTCTCTCATTTGAATCTGTGTGTGGCCTAGGCGCATGATTTTCATCGCCTCCACTCTTCTCTGTGCCGCAGCATCGCGGCTGTGAATCCTCTGCTGCCTGGGAACAGAATAAAACAATGGAGTCAGTGAGACATAGCAAGGCTAATGGATTCACCGCCGCCTCTTCCCCACCTTTCACTTTTCATGTGCAAAAGTATTCATCGAGTCTTGATGGCGCCGGCCATGCATGACACTGATTTATTTAAATGGCCCAGAAAAAAAAATTAGAATCTTTTACACACCTGCAGAGTTGGCAGAAAACAATTCAGGAGGGGTGTATTGAATCAGTATTTTTTTTTACCTCAATATGGTGCAAATGTTTGTGTACTGGTTTAATGCGTCCTGTAATGGCCCTGGTGTGGTTTTGGTAGATTTTTGCCAGTAATGATTATATCCAGCGCTATATCCTTGTCGCACACAGACTCCTTTTTTTACCAAACAATATGGCAGGCTACATCGGCTGGCAAGTAAACAAGAAGTGTTTCAGGGCCAAGCTGTTTTGTTGACTCCACAAAACAGAATTTTAACGACCAAGCAAAACTTTATTCAGCATTTTTAAAATAAGGGAGAAAACATCCTCTTGTTCTGTGTACTAATAATAAAAGTTTATACAGAGTTCTTAAGTTGTGCTCTGAATCAGCTCTTAGTTAAATTATGGATCAGGGCCAAGACAGCGTGCTGAAATCCTACTGTGTATTCAAACTGTATCTAGTTAGAATACCAGGCTGAAAGGATTTAAGAACAGAAGATGGCTGACTGTACAAGCTTGACTCTGTTGCTGTTATTTCTTTTTCTGCTTCATTGGGTCTGTGCGAGGCTGTGAGTTGTCTCTATTGGTAACCTTTATTGTGGCGTTAAAAATGGAGGGTTAAGCCGTGATTTATGTGTTAAAACAAATATAATACAGTAACAGTCGATACATTTGAAGGAAAAAATTACTCTCTTGTGGGTTTTCCCAAGTAGCTGGAATTTTCTCAACACATTACATTTTCATAGACTTCTCTGATGCCTAACCTGGTATGCAGCTATTGTAATGGAGAAGTGTAGGGGGATTTTACAGCTTTCAGAAAAGGTCCAAAGCATCCTTGTCCACATAAAAACATCCACTTTATTCAGCTTTGCTTTTATGCAGTGGGAATAAATTGCTTTTTCTTACCTTGAGTTGAATATAAACGGACACATTATTCAGTTTGCCCTACTGTATAATATTCAGTGACTTAAAATACAATGAGGCTGGCGAGGTAATTTGATAACTTGCCAACTATATCAAAAACGTATTCGTTGAATATTCTATTTTGTGTAGTTAAGCAGCAAAATATGCTTAACGGGGCTATTTTCAGCTCAGGTAGCATTGTAGGTAAATTGGTTGGATACAGATGCTGTGTGGCCTCTCCGGTTCCTTGCTTTGCTTTGATGACACCTAAGATTAAATGGTTACTGTAAAAAAAAAAAAACTGCTGAAATTCAAAGCTCTGCAGTTTGGGACTATACATTGTGCATACACCTGCTGTATGTGACACACGTTGCTGCTTTTAGCTAAATTCCTTTTGATTTGTATTTCTTTGATTTTCCATAAGGCACACATATTGTACTTCACGGTCCATACAGAAAATTATAAGACAGCGATATCTTTGTTTTGGCTGTGTACTCCAGCACATTTGATTTTACATTAAACTATGTCTCTGAGGTGAAAATGGTGCCTTTCAGTTTGAATTTGAGGTCATCCACAACCATGTCAGATGATCAGTTTGGGACACAGTTCACCCCAAATTCTAGAACAATGGATCAGGGATGGTCGTTAACATTTAGACAAGGAAGTCATGACCTCAATCCCATTTTTGATGTGTTTCACTGCAAAAGATCAGACTGACAAGCCGAAACAAGCCAGAAACAAGTATTACAGAAAGAGAAGCCTTCTCTGGTACAGGCCTAACAGGATCACCATGGTAGATAGCAGCTGTCTGCTGACGTATGTGGATCCCATACTTCAGGATTTGACACCAAATATTAAACATTATAACTTAAAGATTAGGTTAAAAAAGGACTGACATTCCTACACCCTCAACTTTAAGCTAAGAGTACAGAGCCAATACAATGACAAATGTGTCACTGCCCTACTACTTTGTGACTGCGCTGTATATAATGGGAATAATGAATCCATTGTACAGAGAGGTATACTGGTCCACTTTGCAGAGGTGCTTCCTTCAAAAATGGTCGCTGTTATACTATTGCTGTCTTTTTAAATTTGAGGATATGGACCAAATACACACACATTCATGCATGCATGTATATATTTCTTTTTTACTGATTTAACCGACAGCCGGTTCTGCGAATTGGAGCGCAGGTAATGTCATTGAAACACACATCACATGTTAGTCATCACTAAGACTGGTTAATTAAGGTTCATTAGATTATTTTTCTGCCTATTAAAAGATACATTCTTTGAAGTAGTAATACAAGGTAAATACAAGGTAAAAAATAAAATTTTTACCCCCATAAATTAGTATACGAAATGTCAGGACAGAAGCTACAAAAGCTGTGAAATTTGTAAAATAATAAATAAACAGGCAGTTGGCATTCTAAATGTATTAATAACCTGTTTTATTTCCATTAGGTATTCATGCATACGTCCACATCTGCCGCTGTGCAGCAACTTGGATTTGTTGGTGGAACCAGAGAATTACAGTGTTTTTTTTCAGATGATCATTTCCCTGCGCAACAACCCTGTTTCTCTGGTGCATTAAAAGTCATAAGAGTGGAACAAATGGCACAGTTTCCACAATCATTCCAAATTAATGAGTCACTTCTGCAAAAAAAATGCACATTTCCAAACGCTCAATTGCTTTCTAAAAAGGGACTGAGGGAGGGGGGGTTCTTTCAGCCATTTTAGAAACTAGCTTAACATTCCTTTCTCTGGTATTACCCATTTTCACAGAATGCTTTCCTTTCATAATGGAAGCCTTATTGGCTTTGGGGTGTCAGAGCAAAGGGGTTGGTGGAAAATCTGCACAATTTGCCATCAGTGTGATGAACTTCCTGTTTGTTGCACTTTGATATCATTGCATTGTTATGTGGGACATCCAGTCTCCCAAAAAAGAGCCTCAAGAAGGTCAAACCTTTTGTAGACAAAAACATTAATCCCATGGAATGATTTTTTGTTTGTTTCAAGTGACAACTTCAGAATCAGAAATACTTTATTGATCCCCAGGGGAAATTCTGTGTTACAGTTGCAAGAGTATATAAATATCAGAGTAGAAATATAAATAAAGAAAATTATAAAGAGTGTGGAGATATACAGTATTTACTTAGTTAAAGGAATTTTTATGATACAGTATTTACATAAGTAAGTAGTTGTAATGGTGAACAGTTATAATGAATAAATAGTAGCAGCAGAGAATTGCATTAATTTTAGGCAGTGTTATTGCACAAAACAGATATTGTCCAGTTTCAAAGTCACTAACTCTGTGTGTCAGACACTTAGAGGGAGGAGTTATAAAGTTTGATGGCCTGAACGGAATGGTATGAACTGAGATGGGTTTGGGACGTGTCAGAAATGTTGCCACATGATTCCATAGCGTTCATATTTGAGCCCTTTGTAGGTGCACACAACTAGACAGATTTGGGATATTAAACTCCCTTCATCTACCTGCTGGGGCCCTTTTACAAAGCAGCATGTTGTCAGCATCAATAAAATGTCTTCCGCTAAAGAAACAAAACCCCAAACAAGAAGGCAGAACGCAAGAAGAGAATATGTAAAAAGCCAGAAGGGGATGACTTTGATGCTGAACTTTTTAAAGGCCAGCTAGCAAGCGCCTCATGCTTTCATTTCTTATTTATTACTGAGAATACTGCTGTCTCAGTGTGTGCATGCATCTGTGAGAGATGACTCTGTTGTGTGATCGGAACCCAAGCTGCTGTCGACTCCATGTCGGGCATCCAGATCTCAACAAGGACTTGGCCTGTACCCCAGAGATGCATGATGGGTGAGACAGAGATGTTTGATGTAAACTGTCACATCGCTCTGCTTGTGTCTACCACATGATGCGCCACCAGTCGCGGAAAAAACAACCATAACCCTTATTACATGAGAGAGCCTCTTTTTCTCATGCGCCGATTAACCTTGAGCTTCTGTCCATTGTGGCAACACAGCAGGTTTCTTCTCCTTTGAATAATGATGAATCCAATCCAGAAGGAGAGCCCCTGACATGAAGCCCAGCATGCATTTGTGTAGTTAAAAAGCACTGCACGAGGAGGTCGTCAGTCTAACTGTAATGCCGTGACCTTTTTTTGGCTTGTGAAGCTGCCATTGCCAGAAGCAGGAAACCGTACAAGCAGGAAGGCAACTGGAAAATGTGTCATTGGCATTTGTCCATTAGTCAACAAATCAGCACACAGCACAGGATGGATCGCTAATGCGGGATTTGTGGCCCTGCGTGACATGGTGTAATCCGGCACCGGTGCTGTTTTCCCTCACCTGTTCATCAGCAAAAGACAGGGGCTTGTCCTGTTGTCCCAAAGCTTCCTTTTTCTCCGCTACACGTCTCCTCGCCTGTCTGGTGAGAAACAGCTGGTCTTTGTACAGTATGTATTGTGCAAATGCATGTACTGCACTGCTTAGATATATGGCCTGTGTGTGTGTGTGTGTGTGTGTGTGTGTGTGTGTGCGCGTGTGCAGTGTTGCAGCCCATTTTTCCAGTTTTCCCAGTGTTTGGTTTGCTCTTGTGCTCGTGGATTATAGAAGATTTACATGGCATTGTAATAAGCAAGTCCTTCACCTTGGGACCTTTTTAATCTTAATTAATTTCAGATAATTCCTCATTAACATTGCCAACATAAGGGCTCCGTTGCCAAATAACAACCATGCTCGACCACATTTAGAGCAACGCTGAGCCTTAACTCTACCCTAGAGTGAAACAAAACAAAACGTGAATTGACAGAAACTGAGAAACATATACAGAACGAGAGGGGGAGATGATGTGACCGTTTCTTGTGTGTGCTGAACCAAAGGAAGCTGCTGTGAAGGGGACGGAGACTGAACAATATTAAGATAATTCACCAGCATTTTTTCTCTCCATCTTATTTGACTTGACCTTGCAGAGGTTGTCAAGTGATCTGGCAACATTAGTTCACATCACATATTCCAAACCAGAGTTCTCCACTCCCTTAGTTGAGGAATGATTAATGCCTCCGCATGACATTATGGAATGGCGTTTTAAACAGCGAGAAAGGGAGAAGGAAGAAAGAGACACTGGTTGATTAATAATTCATGTTCTGCAGATGATCTGTGAATAGCAGTGGTAAACAAGCTTTTATGGCTTTTAAATTCGCTTTATTAGACACATGCACAAAAAGAAAAATGACCATTGACTCCATCTTCGGTGCAATTTCAAATTCAACTTGTTGTAGCTAGCAGAAAAAAAACGAGTACTCTCATGAATGGGAAGCTCGGCTTTGTTATATTTGTTAAGAATGCCTTTCATATCTGTTGACGAGGGGAATATTGTAAGTGGTGCACCATTAGGCACCAGAATCCTTCGCTGCTTCCACAATAACTCCCCTTTGATGATTGATAATGTGAAAATAGGGCTGTGGCATGACAGGCATCAATTTAATGGTAATTGTATTGTTTTTTTATGAGGAAACCTCCATCAGAGAAGTAATATCGGGGAGAAATGGGTTTGTGCTGTGCAACACAGTACACATTATGTAGATGTGGCAGTGGATATAAAAAGGAATTGTGCAGCATTTCCTCTCTCCTGTATTGTATTTCAGAGGCGGTTTATAAGCTGGCTAGCTTGTTTTTGATCATGCGCGAAGGCACGATTCAACATACCGGCTGCCAAAATGGCACTGCAGGCTGTTTTGTACTTTTATTTTTAGTTATTTTTAATTTGTGGTTGCAGCCCCTACCCCCCACCAGCCACATTCCTCCTCCTCTTTTTTTCTTCTCCTTCTTCTCTCCGTAATAAGAACATGCAATGTGTGAATTTTTTATAATGTTATATAAGAAGCCCCGGCACCCCCAGAGACCCATGTCCTGGTTCTGGTGTGTTCAAAACAAGCACAAGAGAGGAAGAGAGCAGAAAAGAAAAAAGGGTGTTGAATTGTAGGGGGGGGTTAGAGAGGTATCAGAGAGATGGAGAGGACTGGAGGAGAAGAGAAGGAGAGGGAAAGACAGAGAGAATTGCAGAAGGGGAAAGCAGAAGGAAGAGGAAAAAGCGGGTTGAAGGAAAGAGGAAAGTAGGGGGATATAGAGTAGCAGGCGAGGAGAGAGGATTAAATGAAAGCAAGAGTGAATGCAAGCGGCAGAGGAGCCTGTGGGGGGAGATCTTCCCATTAAGAGGCACAGTGCTCGGCTCTCTGATCTCTGAGTTGCGTTGTGGTGCCAGACAGGAATACTCTAGGGCGACAACCACTGCCACTAGAGAAACAGCTCCTCAGTGTCTGATATACAAACACTGTATACAGCTACAGCAAGGAGAGGAGGGAGAGACGCAAGGGGAGTCAAAAGAGGAGAAGGATTGAAGAGAGGGAAGGAGGGGGATGAGAGAGGAGGCGATAAGCCAATATGCCAGAGTGCCATTGTATGAAAAGCTATCTCAAAGGGCGACAGGGAACCTACCAAGTAGTATGCAAACTAAGATCATTTGCAGGTTGAACAAGGTAATATGCAAATACGGTGTTTAATGTAACTCTGACTGCATATGCAGCAGGAATAATGTGTGATATATTAATTATGCAATGGCTTAGAATACCTGCTGTATGTGTAGTAAGTAAGACCTCAATATTTTAGGATATTTAGGTTAATGAATTTGCATATGGAAAGAAGTTCCTGTATGAGGAATTTCCTCATGCATGCAGGATATAACTCAAAAGAAATTGGTAAGCTGTGCCATTCTTACGCCGGCTACACAATGGATGCAAGCGTGTCACCTGCGTGGCGTGTCTGTTTTTAACATGTTAGAGCTTACACACCGCCTGCGTGACACGCACGTCTCACGTGCAGCTTGAGCCGCGCTGAAAACGTGTGCATGCTAGAAATAGAACTGACGAGATATCCCTCCCTGTACGTCACCCAGCAGCAGCAGCCAATGAAACCAAGTCTCTTTTTTTCATTCTGCCGGTTTTCAACATTCTGCCCTGCCATCGTTCTTACTATCTAAACATCCTCATTATTTAAATATAATATTTCAGATAACATTCTGACTGCCTGAGCAGAGATATACTGTATAAGCTATTCAGGAAATAGATGTGGTAAATATGTTCTCCCTTCTTAGAGTACATCCACCTTTGTGACAGAAAGATTAAGCATCTTTGACAGCTGGGCTCCATTACCCAATATTGGGTTTTGGGTAAGCACTGAGTGGATAAGTCATCTGACAAGGTATGACGTAGAGTCAGTTTGACTTTTTCCAGGTGTGTTTTAGTGCCCAAGCGTCCTGTCTTTTCCTCTTGGGTTGTAAATCTTTTCTCAGGAATATTTAATATGAAAATTCAGTTTCTGTTTTCCTGAAACCTTGAGGTATTTTTGCTTTCCAAGACATGGTGAACTGCACAATGTCAGTTCACCAGCCACCGGGGAAATGCTGTAATATGCAATAACTGTATGATCATTCCATGTCAAAATGTATAGGAAGTAATGGCGACAGGATTTTCATACAGTGTTAATAGCCTAGCCTTAGGGACCTGTTTATTTTATCATTTTGCCGACATCCTATTATTAGCTGACGTTATCATGATCATTACGTCCGTGCCGCCTCTATGATCCTTACATGATTGCCCTTTTCCAGCTAATGAAACTGGCTCTGCCAGCCTTGATACCTGTCACCCTGCCAAAACCTTGCCTCCACTTGATTGCCTCTGGTCCAAGTAACGTTTCTGTTTATTTTCATTAACAGAAACATTAGGTCTCTTTTCTTACCGGATACGGCAAATGCGTTAATGAACACGCCAGTTAAAATAAAGATGAAAGCACCGGTTAATTATCTCCTCGAACATTCTGCGTGACAGATTAATTTGAAAGAAGAAAAAAAAGAGATAAGTCATTACCGCCGGCTCGACTTGTCAATGTGTTGATCTGAGGAGCTGTTTACAAGGTTCATAGGATAAGAAATGAAATTAAAATGTACTACATGACCTAATTACAGCTATCATACCCTACAGTGGGGGGGGAGAGTTATTTGAGAAAAAGAATGTATATCACTGAATTTAAATAAATAAAATAAACGGTCAACTCATTTAAAGGCCTCCCTAGGAGAAACTGGCATTCTGACCTGGCAGTGTGACACCGGGCCAATGGGTTGCACAGTACAGTTCCTGTACCAGACGTTTCCATTCAAGCACTTACTGTATAGAAGTAATAAATGAATCCACCTGGGCTTAAAGTTTGATAATCAATGATTAAACACAGGGGAACTTCCCCCTTGGTGCTTATCATCAGATATCATCCTATAAATTGAGTTATGTATCTTATGTATCTAGTGGTAGACATAGTTTTCTTTAGTTTCTTGTATAATATAAACAAGACAAATAATGAGTTTTCATTTATCACAGGCTCTATTAATGTTGATTGATTACTAAGTAGTGTATAGCAGATAAAGTAGGAGAAGGAAAGACCTTTGGAAAAGGTACTGGCAGTCTCTAATCTGCATGTTTACAGCTTTCATTAGAAGATCATCAAAGTGCAGAATCGATTGTGTAGTAGTTGCTCAGCAAGCAGCCATATATTCAGACTTCGCAGGAAACTTTTGTTGTTGTTGAAAAGAGAGTTGTACTCTGAGGATGTCTAAAAAAGAAACTGTGTGTGTTGTTGCACATTTAGCATTTTTACAGCACCACTCACTTTGTCTGTGTGTAGATCAGTTTTTTTAGGAAATTGTGTACTTCCAAGTACATCTGTAACAGTGTCTTCAATCCCAGAGCTCACATGTGGTGTGTGACCACCATCTGTCGCCAGCAGTGATTCCCGAAAATGCTTTCTGACATACATGTGCACATTACCCTAAACTGCTCCGTCAGATGAGCGGGCACGGCGAGCGCTACTGGAACGCGTTGGCCTAAAATAGCACATTAATGACACAGCTTGTTTAATTGAGGTGATGGAGGGGGTGGCCAGAGGCTCATCTGTGATTGGTGGATGTAGCATTTAATTGACACCACCCCCACCACCACCCTTTCCCCTCTTCCTTCCTCCCTCCTTACTTTCTGTCATCCAAACCCACACTGCTGGGAAGAGGATTGGAAGAGGGAGGAACTGAGGGAGGGAGAGACTGTGAAGAAGAGGCAAGAAACTCTGTCGTGTTACATCATCACAACCCCTAGTATTATGTGCACCCTGATCAAAATTCATGTATTCTTGTTGGTTTATTAGCGATCAACCGTCGGAATGAGCCTGGAATCGGACGGGCACAGGGTGAGAGAGGCAGTGAACGACGGACTGATAGCACGGATGGATAGGTTGATGGGAAGAGCAGAGGAGGGTGCCCTCGGTAATCGTTGCCCAGGCAGTTTAGTCATGGTCCTGGTAATCTCTGGTGACCTTGGCTGCTGCCTTGCTGGCTGGATTTCCGCAGTGGCGCATTAATATGCACATAGTTAGGAGATGGGCTCTCAGCTTGTCTTTGAGTCTGTTTTTGTCTGTCTCTTTCTATCCCCCTCTACTTACACACACTCTGTCTCCTCTCTCTTTCGCTCTGCATTTGTCTCTCCTTCCCCCATTTTTTTCTCCCACTTTCATACATTACTGGCAACCATCTTTTTCAGCCATTTAGCTCTCCTCTTCCCATACTGTCTATAAAAGAATCACAGACTTTAGAATTTATGATTGCATCTCAATTGGGCTAGTATCAGAATTTGGCAGGCTGAAGGGCTTTTAAGGTTATTTTTATGGCATTTCTGCTTTATTAGATAATGTGCTGCCTTGCAAGATTGCAGAGACAGTGATAGATGAAGAGAAGGAGTGATAAACCGTTGAAGTATTTTGTCCAACAACTAACTTTGATATTCATTTTTCTTCTTGCCTTAATCCTTGTTTCTTTTTACATCATTTCAGGGAAAATATTGATTTGCTTGCTTCCCTTCAAAGAGAGGTCAGAGGTCAGGGTCCACTACTAAATGAAGCAGGTACTACGACTGGCACTAAGAATCGTTTGGTGGAAATAATACCTACTATTCCACACGCCTCTCATACACTGGAAAAATACAGGTGGCTTGCAGACAAATGTGACAGTAGTTTGCGAACTGCAGCTTTCTGCCCTAGCGGGGGGAAAAAAGGAGAAAGATGCAACGCTGCATTTCATATTATAATTTTCTCTGCACGGGAGATGACAACTTGGCCACCACATCACATTCGTGCTGACTTTAAACTCAAATAGATTGACAGATTAAAGGAAGGATGAAGGTGTGACTGACATCTGAAATAATCTCACACTTCTCACACTCAATCCTTTTTAAGGTTCAAAAGTTCCTTTTTTGTAAGAGTGTATTTGTGCTAGCACAGTTTAAAGTGTTTCTAAATGTAGCACAGAACAGTTTTACCTAGAGACAACACTTAACGTAAGTGCTTGTCAAAGTCTAAAAATGCAACGTATCCTCATACAACGGTTCTTTCTATATCTTATGAAAGGTTGTGCACAAAGGTCCATGCATTATCCTACAAATGTCCAGCCGAGTCGGTGTGCCTGCTCAACACAAGCCCCTGCAGTGCGGAACCTGTATCGGACCAAAACTACTTGGTAAGGTTGCAGAATAGATTGTGGTTTGGGTTAAAATTAGAACAATAATTCAACGTTGTTTTTTACTTTCTTGTCTCCTGGATGAAAGGCCTATGTTTCTTTGACCCACCCAGCCACCCTGACCTCCTCCATACAGCCATCATAAGGACTGCCTATTTTCATCACATTAGACCTCTGTAGACATTTTTTAAAGATTATTTTTGGGGCATTTTTTGGCCTTTATTTGACAGGACAGCTGAAAACATGAAAGGGGAGAGAGAGGGGGAAATGACATGCAGCAAAGGGCCCCAGGTCGGAGTCAAACCTGGGCCCGCTGCGTCAAGAAGTAAACCTCTATATATGGGCGCCCGCTCTACAGACCTCTGTAGACTTTTAACTGCAAGAAATATATAATTTAATTTTCATGATATCCTTTTCATCTCATTTTCATAGCTCTCTTATATTAAGTCTTTATCATGTTTCTCTTGTTCTAAAGTCCAACTAAGGGCACTGCCTCTTTGATTTTCTTGATCATTGGTGAAGGGAAAGCCATGGATGAGACAAAAGCAGATAAAACAGACTTCAGATTGCCAGTAATATCAAAAAGGACAAAAATGTGTTGAAGTTGCAATCCAGGTAGACATACTTTACAATTGATGGCTCAACAGCAGAGCTGGTTTGGTTTGATTGATATACGGAAGCACAGGCCTTAGCATTTGATCAATATCAGGCCACTGCGTTTGTGAAGCTAATGCACAGATGTACTGTAGTTGGAGTTGTTTTGCTCAGACCTCCAGCCCTTTACAGTGTTATCTGTGGAAGTAGCCTAGGGGGGAGAACAGGTCTGCAAGGAGCTGAACTTTTAATGTTCTGTGTTTACAAAGAAAACGTAATTGATAGCCACTGAAGAAAAGTGCAGTTTTTTCTCTCCAGCATTTCTTTCATCGGTGTACATGCAGCCCCATTCTACAGCAAGGTCAGGGTTGATGCAACCATCCGATATCCAACTTCATATGCCAAAAACAACAGCCCTGTGCTTATTGGTCAGCCTTTCAGTTTCAAGGCTAGTGCAACTTTTGTTTAAAAATAAAAAATAAAAAATAAAGAATCTTTTTTTTTTTCTTGATTGATCTATGACAACCAAAATCAAGTCGTGTTAACACTTTAGTCTATGTTGTCACAGCCAGCTAACAGTGCCTGAAATGTTCAATAAACTTGGCATTGAAAAAAATGACTATATGTAAATGAAGCAATCATATGAATACATACAGACAAAACAGACAGCATGTGATTGGCTGCTGCTCATTTAGAGCCAAGCAACAGCCAATTACCAATTGTCTTGATTGACAGATTAAAAACAAATACTGGCATTATGAATTCAATTGTGGAATTGAAAAAAAATGGCATTGAAGAACGTTGGTGTGTGGTGTGTGTGTGGGTGTGTGTGTGGGTGTGTGGGTGTGTGGGTGTGTGTGTGGTGGGTGTGTGTGTGTGTGTGTTGGTTTGTGTGTTTGTGTGTTTGTGTGTTTGTGTGGTTTGTGTGCGTGCGTGGTGCGTGCGTGCGTGCGTGCGTGCTTCGGGCGTGCTGTGCGTGGTGCGTATAGTTTTAGAATTGAATTCTTTAAATCTAATTGTTTTGTATTTTGTTTGTATTTTTCTCGCATCTGCAGAGCTGCCACATTTCATCATATTTAACAGTTTGGAAGAGCTGTTATTTAATATTTAGTGACAAGAGGAAGGTTTAGATCATCTGATGTTTGATAACAATGTGATGCTGTAACCTTTTTTTACAATTAGTTTCTTTTTGTGTTAAAAATCTCGACTTTTTGTCAGATTGTAACTCTCTTTTGAAAAATGAAAAAAAGAAGAAGCATTTTTATTTTATTTTTTGGAAGCTGGTGACACCTTCAAAGGCCAAGTGAGGCCTTGCATGCCCAAACCCATGCAGCTGCAGTGGGAGCACTTACCAAATGAAAGAGCCAGTCTGAACAGCCGAGGAACAATTGCATTAATTAAGTGTACTCAACCACCTCTGTGGATAGTTTGTTTATATTGGATTACCCCATGGTTACCTTCGTTGAACCTGTGATTCTCGCTAACAAGCCCACCGAGTCTATCACTGGAGGGCTTCAGATTATTTTAGAGTTTTGTTTTGCTGTTGTCAAGCTAACTGGGTGAGTGGCGCTAATTGGCATTCATCCCCTTTTTTTTTTTAGGTTGTACAAACAGTACATATGCGTGTGTCAGAGAGTTAAATCTTGATGAATATTCCCTTTCCTGAAATAAGATTCACCCTTTCTTTAACCTTTTTATTACTGAGCTCCCCGATTTCCCTTCAGACGGTCATCCATCTAAAGCAGTGCACCCAGGTTTAATTAATTATGTATATGTAAATGTATGCTCATAGTGCCAGGATCTCCATTTTCATTTCCGTTGCTTTTTTCCCCCTTCTCTTCCTGTTCTTTTCTCTTTTTTTTCTTCTTTAATGGCAGCTCCAGGTGGATTTATTGTAAATTCAATTTGCATTAAGGTTGTAATTTGCTGACACTGTGCATTAATACAAATTTTAAACTGTTATGCACCTCATTCCCCCACCCCCAATTTCCCATGCCTGAACTCTGGGTGCATTTAGAGGGAGAAGATGGGGTGCAGCACATGGTAATGGAATTCTTACTAAGCTTCTAATTGGAGCAGAATAGGATGACTTATTTCGAATCAGGAAAATGAACTGCTTGTTATCAGCCGGTTGGCTGAGAGATAAGGGAATTACAGTTTGTGTGTTGAGGGAGTTGTTTTTCTGTGTGTATTTAGCAGAACATATAGCTGTGTGTTTGTATGTGTGTGTGTGGCTTAGTGTATGCCTGCATGGTTATATAACTAAAAAACTAGCTCAAAATGACCAAATTGGGCTCATGTTCATCCCTTATTTAATTAGATTCATAGTTGAAAGTGTTTCTGACCTAAATACAAGTACTCCCTATTTGCAGTGTTTTAATTTTATTCATTTAGAGTTTGCAGTAGTTTGGTTTGTTTGTTTGTTTGTTTGTTTGTTTGTTTGTTTGTTTGTTTATTTATTTATTTATTTATTTATTTATTTATTTCTACAAAGGAAGAAACTATCAAATTAAAATCCTATTCTGTTTTTTTTTTATTGCATTTAGCTTGCTGTAGTTTGGTTACTGTCAGACCGTTTACATTCAGACCCGCTTTTAATCATCTAAAGGCTCGCAGCTTAACTGGCACGGTAACTCACTTGCCTCTCTGGGTCTACAGTATGAATAAGGTAATGTGTAATTTGCAGGTAATTTGAGTTGTATTGTCAGGAGAATCTCCTCTCAAAGGTAAAATCATTTTTAAAAGGCTTGTCTGAGACTCTTAGTCATCTTCAGTCTGGAGAGAAAATTGGAAGTGATTGACTGTCTTGTCTGTGCATGT
Organism: Etheostoma spectabile; assembly: GCF_008692095.1. Taxonomy (NCBI): domain Eukaryota; kingdom Metazoa; phylum Chordata; class Actinopteri; order Perciformes; family Percidae; genus Etheostoma; species Etheostoma spectabile. The sequence continues at coordinate 6,054,681 of NC_045756.1, forward strand.
CTGCTAATGGCGGTGTTCTGCATTTTTCCCTTCACCCCTCGATTTGGAAGGAGTACTTCCCCTGACGCTGCTGCCCTTGTCGTTGATAACTCCCAGTCTTGGCTTGAGGAGGGAGTAGACAGCAACATTCCTCTACACAAGATGTGCAAACAGCTTTTTTCCTTTGGGCCTGAAGTTAGCACTTTCTTCTGCAGATTCCACCCACCACCATCTAGGCACCTCAAACCGGCCAATTAGGAGGCGCTAGTGTAGTGAAACAGATAAGTTCCTCATTGGCTTCCCAACGGCAAACTACAAATTGTGTTAAATGGCTACTCTAAGAGTGTTTTTTCACTATCCTGCATCACCAGGTCAAATTGCCATTTGGGAGAGAAGACAGTGCTGCGGTGGTAAATAAGTCATTTGTAAAAGTATCAATGCAAAGTTAGTAGAATCTAAACACATTCAACTTGACTTTTGACTTTTAATCAAAAGTATATCAAATATCGGGTTGACTTTTTAGATTCAGTGGGCGAGATGGGAAGCTTTGTAGTCAAAATGCTGCAATGCTGCCAATAATGAGGGAACTCGACCCCGGCTATTTATGTTTTAATTGCAGCTTTGATCCGTTTTATGATGCACTGATCTGATGAATAATGTAAAACTTGACCCTGGTCCAATTTCTTATGGGAATAACAAGCACGGAAGAGATTAATTTTAACACTGTGTTTGTTACGTGTGACGAGCAAGGTATTACTCACTCACCGTCTCTTTGGCTGTGAGACCGTGCTGTCTCATCCTAACAAATTCAATCAAAGGCAGTGGACATGCCGGCAAGACAAAGCCAAAAATACCACCTCTGGTGCAGAAGTATGAAACAAACACGCATCGGCATTTTCGGGAAACATCTCAGCCAGCTGTCTTCATTTTCCCACGTCACTGGCTGAATACTGTCACGTAGAATGAGTGCAGTGCATCATATTATCTAGTTTGTAATTGAATTGTAGCGGGAGGTAGGTTGGTAATCAGTGTACAGCAGGTAGTTTTCGTTCCAGTGTTTGACAGTAATGTCCTCTAATGGGAAGCTCTGGCGCTACTCTTGTTCCAGGCCACTAGGTTTCTCTGGATGTGTGTGTGTGTGTGTGCGCGTGCGCTTGTGCTTGTGCGCTTGCAAGTTGTCGTTCATAATGTAAGTACGTTTGTGTGCCTGCATCTCTTCTGCAGTACAGCTGAATTCCTTTAAATATTCCTATACACTTTTTTTTTTTTAACTTATCTGTCAAGAAACTGAGTCACCGTCCACTTCTGCTGAATTACTGGCAATAGACAATGGCGATGTCATTTATAGCACAAACTCCCTTACTTGTGTGGCTTTTGGTGACCTTACTGTCCTTGCTGATCTGCAGCTCGAATCATTTCACTATCATAATCTTCTTCCACTCTCTTTGAACTGCTGGCACAAGCTCCCCTCACCCTCCCACTCTTCTGTACAGGAACGGCATAGTTTGGAGATAGAGGACGGGTGAAACAGAGGCAGAGTAGGAGAGCGAGAGAGAGAAGTACAAAGGCAAAAAAGAGAAAGAGATGAAACTCTGGTAGTTAACACTGTGGGAAAAAATGAGAGACAAAAAAATAAGGTCAGAGTTGGCGTATGAGAGCTGACACCAGCGGCCATTGTACCCGCTGCTTGCTTTTTGTTGCATATTCTTGCCATCTTATCATTTCACAGATGGCTGGTGCAGAGGCTGATGGGACAAGGCTCTCTATCCATCTGGGCATGCTCTATTTTCACCTATGCTTATTTCGCGGGGGCACCGGAGCACAACGGCAAAATTGTATGTCGGTGTCTGTAGTGGACCGGCAAGAGTCTGAGTCACCGGCTTAGTGCACCCACACCGCCATGATACAGCACAGAAAAACAGGCTGACAGGGCTGCCAGCGGAGGCAGCGCAGATCGTGTGGCCTGTTCTTGCTGTGTGTGTTCCTGCTGTGTATTTTGTACCTGTGTGGGTGGTTTGAGAGTGTGTGGAATGCGTCTTAGCCACACTCTTGTCCTATGTGCGCAGTCATGTCTGCAATGCAGCACTCGGGTGTTTTTTTTTCAACAGCCAGCATTGTTTATGTTGTTTGTCTCGATGCATCCCAGGGCTGTTTGTTAGATGAGAGGATTACTGGCTGTGTGGGGAACAGAAGGATGATTTTCTGATTATATAGTTCTCTCTCTGAAGTAGACACCCCAGCCATAACAGGATCACTTTTACATCTGCTCCTTGTCAATTGCCCCCCTGAAATAGGCACGAACTAAGAGTAAACATATAGATTCAAGGCAATTTATTTTAGTTTGATTGTCTAGGAGAATCAAAATGCTGTTTGGGAGACCTAGTTACCCCATTAAAATCAGAAGTCATCACATTCTCATGCTGAAATTGTCCAAGAGGATGATAAGACACTTTTTTTGGACAGATTTGGACATATAGTGGGATGATGGGTTTTCCTCACAAATGTAAAATGAGTGTTATTGAGCATGCAATAACACACCAGGGAAAACTGGCCCTAATCACCTATACAGAGTCACACTGGCTGATTTACATACTGCTTTGAAGAGAAATGGGTTTCTCTTTCTATTTCTACTTCATATGCAGGTTAGAATTTAGGTTAATAATTAGAGGATTTCTCTGTTGCCAGTTTATATTTAAGGGATTCAGTCAATAACCACTCGATCAAAGCTTGTACATTTCCTATTTCAAATCGTATTGTCAAGAAGGTCCTTCCCATTAAATAGTTCTTTCACATAATGTGTTTTACATTTCTACTTTTACACTAACAGAAGCTTTGGTTAAGATGACAGGGAATAATGGGTGCTACCTTTAGCAACATAACAGACGGACAAAAAAAGAAAAGGACAGACACATCCCAGAACGCATTAAACTGCACAGACATGGCCACTTAGAAATCTGCTAGTAGTAAAAGCACCAAGAGTCACTGACCATTTAAAAAAAAAAAAAAAAAAAAAAAAGAAGAAGAAAAAAAACTTCTTTCGCAGACATCTTTGCTTCACAAAGCAGCTAAGACTTGTATTGGCTCTTGCCACTGAAACTACAGAACCATGTCCTCTTCTGTTGCACTGCAACCATGCAAAAAACTCTTCTAGTTTTTGCAATTCAAGTTAAATTTTGTGTTGATTTTTTTTTTAGTGAAATAAAAATTCAAAACTTTTGCTAATTTTCAGTGTGCACACGTTTGAAGACAAGATCAGCAACAACACTCTTTATGGAATGCTGAAATGGATTGATTGTCAATATGATTTAAAAAAAATGATTATAAAATGGTTGATTAGGATCTGTTGCCAGTTCATGGTAGACATATTTTGCCTTCATACACTGGACTGTAGAAACAGTGACTCTTCTGCCACACTTGTGTGTGTGTGTGTGTGTGTGTGTGTGTGTGTGTGTGTGTGTGTGTGTGTGTGTGTGTGTGTGTGTGTGTGTGTGTGTGTGTGTGTGTGGTGTGTATTTTCCTCTGCGCCTCTTCCCTTATTTTCTTCCCTGCAAGGGTGCATCTTGGCGGAGTTAGCTTGTCCACTTTTTTTTTTTTTCCATCAGCTACCTCTCTGTGCTCTCTGTCCCCGTCAGCGTTTAACCCGTGATTGGAGACAGCAGGCACCTCTCTCCGGAGGCCGTGTCCAATCAGGGGAGCTGAATCTGATACAGAAGCAAGAAGCCGGCAAGATTGCAGGCAATGTTTATTTTGCGATAGGAAGAAAAGCAGTTTGGTTTTTTTTCCCCGTTTTTTTTTTTTCTCCAATCACATATGAGTATTTGCATATAAATGACAGCACGGTGGCTGTCAAGGAAGAGAGGGAGTTGGGGAGAGAGACAATCGACAAATCAAGATGAAGTGTCATAAGAGTAAAGTGCAGGCGAGACGGGGAGAGCGAAAGCTGTTTTATCTGCTTGTGAGGAACTGGGAGGTAAATGTCACTGCAATCATGAAATAAGCTGGGCAGCTGGAGTCAAAATATCAAAATCTACATTTAACCTTTTTTTTCAAATATCTCAAAACAAGACTAAATTATGCTAATGTTTTATTAGAATTTTAAAGATAGTTTTAAATATTTGGGGAAATACTCTAATTTTCTTGGCTCGGGCCATCGGTCCTATGGGTTATGGTTACATCGTCCTCACCGAAATAATTGCTAAAAAGGTGTCATCACTAAAGATTGGTTCAACTGGGCAAAAATGAGCGGTCAAGCAGTCATACAGGTTGCAAACAGGCAGACAGTTTTGTCAAATCACTTTATGGTGCACACAATAACAAAATAATATTAACAAAGTAAGTATGGTAGGCCGAAGTTTAACCAGGAAGTCAGTAGGTAAACTTTGATGGCTATTTACAACGGTTAATTTGGGTTATAATTTTACTTTTTCTCATAACAAATTTAAAAAAACTGTACTGTTGACCAGAACTACAAAACTGTAGTGTTTCTTTTGACTATAGAGCTGCAGTCTGGAAGTAAGGGGAAACAGCTTGCCTGGCTCTGTCCAAAAAAAGAGGACTTACCCACCACTATTTGTAGCTATTACGTCCTGAACAACAGTTCATCCATCCATGCAGTGCTTCTGTGCAGCATCTCTGACTACAGCACAGGTTGCTTGATCCAGTCAGTGAGCACAGTGTTCAGGTTCGTTAATTAGTCAGCTTTACTTGGTAGGCATAATTTATAATTTTGGACAGAGCGAGGCCTTGCTCTTAGTATTACCTCCTTTGTTTATACTCAGCTAAGCTAAACACCTCCCTACTCCAGCTATGTAGAAAATGTGCATCCATTAGATGTAAATGGAAGACATTGAAAAAAGGCATATATCCCAAAATGTTGGAGCATTTATTTAACAATGTCCCTCCACTGCACTGCTCCCCTGTATATGGATAGAGCAGCGTTCACTCCCAGGTGTTCATAGATTCTCCTTTATGTCACCATGTGGCCCGTAACAAATTTTAAATTTTAGCATTTGCTGTTCCTTATTTTTCAAGCGCCATTATGCCAACAGTATACGGCAATTATTGTCCCTCCTATAATTTTTTTAATAGATTGTGTGTGTGTGTGTGTGTGTGTGTGTGTGTGTGTGTGTGTGTGTTTTCTGTTGTGTGTGTGAAGTGAACATACTCTCACGTGCAGAGGCCGTAGGTGAGTGCTTTATTGGCTGATGACTCATTCTCTTTTTCAACATGCTGGAGGTACTTCAATCATGCACGTAATCTCCTCCTGTACGCCGGCAGCCGAGAGGTTACCTTTCCCACACATCAGAGCTATTTTTCTCTTAATTGAGCCCCTCTCTGCTGCGACAGCATTTTCAGAAGGAGGAAAATGGCAGGTCAAGATTTCAAGACACATCTTTCCTCAACTGCCTCCCTCCCTTGGCAAAAGTGACTGTGAAGTTGATAAGTTCCTTTAGGGACCCTGGAGCAGGGCCAGCTTAGACACTACACTTCATGAGGGCAAGTAAAGGTTGGTGTCGTGTCACCTCAGTGTGTGTGCGTGTGCGTGTGTGTGCGTGTGCGTGTGTGTGTGTGTCTGTGTCCCATCTGCCTAGGCCTAATGTATGCACGCCTTTCTGATTGTACTACACTGGTGCCTTTATGGAGAAAAATGGTAGTGAACCTTCTTCTTGAGTGCTTATGAGAGAACAGACACTTTGTGGGAGTCTCCGTGGCGACCTGACTCAATCTGCATACGATTACCCCTCAGCAGACCTGTAACCCAATTTATGAGCTGATCACTTCCTCTCCAGGGAGCACATGCTCGTTCTCAAGTGACGGAAATGGAGCAGAAACACGATGACATAACATTTGTTTAGCTTTATCGTGGTGCCCTTTTAAACCAGAAATGCATCATAGTTGTTTTTTTTAATCCATGTTTACGAGCATCGTGGTCACATCTGTGTTACATCGTTTCAGCAATCGGTTGCACACAAGATTTATTTTTTAAATATATTTTTAGAATGCCCTGCTCTATATATCCAATACGAAGGAGCTCCACTAAAAATACACAAGCTAGTTCTATAAAACTATACATTATAATGCATTTTAAATTCAGTGATAAGTGAAGAATGACTGTAGGCCAATTTCCAGTGTGATGCTTTTTTAAGCTAGGGTCGAATTAAAAAAATGAATATTGAATAATGGTATGTGTGTATATTTTGAAAGTATAATTAGTTTTAAAACTCAAAAGACCTTCGTGAAACTCTTCTTTGCCTTAGCCCTGATTTTAATGTATGCTTTGGTCTATATTTGCATTTAAACCTTAGGTGATGATTTGAACAAACACATTTTACATGGAAAGAAATGCAGCCAATTATCTTTGGCATTAGAACCAAGTTGTTGTTGCTGTTGTTTTTTTCTTCTCTCTGTTGGTGACGTCCTCGGTTTGGTTTCTGGTACAAGCATAAAGCATGAGGAAGAAAGCCTTTTAATAAATGAGGCCCCAGACTTTTACACAGTTGGACAAATGAGTCTAACATGACAAACATAAAAACAAGGCAGTCCTGACAAATGGCCCTGTCTTTGTTTAATGGTGTGGTTTAAATGGGGATATGGCTTGAAGACCCCATTTTGATGCGGCGTCAGTGAATGTGACACAATTAAATCCCAATTTCCATGCTGAGCAACCTGTAAACATTTGTTCTGTGATCATTTGGCAAAACAACTGACAGCTGACAGTTATTATTTTCCCAGCTGAAAAACAGAATTGTTTGAACACAGGATGCTCTTGGGACTGGGACTGAGGAATTACCCCTTTTTACTTTTGGGTTATGTGTAGCATAGCCCCAAACGCTGCTTATGCTTGATGGTTCCAGTCGCTTGAGTTGTTATTATCATCACTCAGCAGATTGGCCAATTCCCTCACCAATTGTGATCCAGCAGAATGGAAATCTGGTGAGCAGGGAAATGTTAATCGAGTTCAATTAGGCGTTGTACCATGTTTGTTTCCTGCCAACAGATTAAGCAGAATCCTCAACCTCACTTACCAAAATGAACGATAACCCTCTGTCAAAAGTCTGAAACGGGCGATTTGAGGATAGGTGGAAGATAACGGATATTGGCGCTCACATGCTCCTCGTGCTGGTATTGGAGCTAAATGCAGCAAGCCCTTTGAAACAGTTGGGGTGGAGTTCACCCTTAAAAGGAAATTAATTTACTGGTTTTTGAAGAACAGTAAAACTGAGGGTACTTTCAGAACCCTGTGCTGTAATCGAATGCCTCAGGGTGGTTTAAAAAGCATCTTTTATCTGGCAGTAATTTCACTGTTGAAAAGACCCACTGTTACATGTTGCATGTGTTCTCAGTAATCAACCATTTCACTTTGGTTTCACTTGTTCCTATGTCTTTTTTTTTATCAGATGCATACTAATATGTATGTAATTTAACAATTTAGTCTTAAGATTGTCATATCCACATTTATGTATGTATCAATTTATGTTTTACTAAACCGGCTATCCATTTGTACATTTTGCATGAAGACAATATATTTTACTGTAGTAGGAAATAGCTGATATTCAGACAACCTCAAAATAACTCTTTCCCATTCTAACGCATACATTTTCTTCAGTAAGACAAAAACTGTTTTTTTTTAAATAAAAAAGCAGGGTGGACTGAGTGTTTATTTCCAGTGCTGATGGGAAAGGCAAATACTGAGCCAGGCTGATGTTTGGCAGTGATGCATATGTGTTTTTTTTGTGTGCTACCAAATCAAGTGTGTGCAGCCACACTGAAAGCACTTTTAAATAAATGTGTCCTTTTTTTCTGTCTGGGCCGGCAGAATATCTATACAAGGAATGCACCAATCAGCTAGTGGGGCGCATTAACACATTAGATTAGTAGTTATTTTGTGGTTATGTCTTATGTCCTACTATGTCTAGTAGCTTTAAAATCTATCTTGAAGAGTTTTATTATACAATGGATGCTATGCAATAGGTGCTCTAATGGTGCTAACACAAGTCAAGTATCATTGCAGCATAGGAGAATTTTAATTTAATTTAATTTGAATTTAAATTGAATCTGTTTATTGATCCCCAATGGGGAAATTACAATTTACACTCTGTGTCCACACTTTGTTAGTTATCACACACAGTCCTGAACCACACACACACACACACACACACACACACACACACACACGCTGGACTTATTTTATTCTTGTCCTTGATGTAAAGCACATTGGATACCTGCTGGTTGTTGTAAAGTGCTCTATATACATACATGATCATTCATTGATTGATTGATGAAGTGACAGGGTACATACCCATTGCACATAGGGCAGCAAGTCACTGAGCCATAAACTCCCAGATATGAGAACCATGTTTTAAGAGTATTTTATGTGTGTTTTGTGTGTATGCACACCTAAGACACTTATCAGAACGATTATTTTATGCAGACTTTGGCCAGACTAATCTTGTTTTCTGTTTGAGCCGCTGCCTGATTATATGACCTCATTAACTCCCATGCTGTTTTTATTAGCTGTTTGAGTAAAACACATTTTGGACTCTCAATTAGGACACATGATTAGAAGCGAAACCATCTTAGCTGTGGTTGTCTTACCTTAAGCTTTCAAGTTATTATCGTCCACAAACTAATTAGCAAGTTCTTGATAAGCGAGGGTAGACCCTCTGTTGCCATAGCAACAGTTTCACAGACTTAATCACAATGAAAGAATTGTGGTGTTGGGTAGCTCACAGAGCACACGCTGCTTTCCCCAGCATGTGTATTTGCTAAAAAAAAAAAATTCTATTTATTCTCTGTTTTTTGTTTCATTATCTTGCTCTTAGGACCCACGTTATTGAGGTTTAGAGGAGGATGTCAAAAAGTGCATCTGAACTCAGTGTTCTCATAAAGACAGTGACTTATTGTTGCTGATTTAGGATCATGTCGGATAAGAAAAGGTGCTGCAGATTTAGCACTGCTGCTGCAGGTAAATTGAGCTGTCAAATCTGCCGGACGGTGAAATTACGAGGCTAATGGCATAACCAGTAGGACATTTAAAGGCAACGTTCACCCTCAACTACTTTGAAGCTGTAAATGTTGAATCTTGGCTGTTAAGTGGATAAGAGGACCCCTTTTTGATAAAGTGCTATATTTTATCTGTTTTTTTCCCAACCTGCTTCATCTGTTAAACTGTCTTCCTACATTTCCCTGAAAGACTTTTAAAATCCACAAGACAACATAGATGTAAAGAGCTATTGCTTAAATGGTTAAAAAGTACTTGAACAGAAAATAAATAGCCAACTATTTCGATAAAAAATGAATTGCCAGAAGTCATGTATCAAGCAAAACCGGCAAACCTTTTCTGGTTTCAGCTTCCAAAATAGGAGGATTTGCGGCTTTTTCTGCTTTATGTTATTGTAAATGAATTATTTTTAGGGTTTGGACTGGTCCAAACTGGTCAGACAAATCAGGCATGGTCAGATTATACTGCAGCTGCCCTGAAGGCATCTGGATGTTACATTATGTTGTCTTTTTTTCACTGTTGAAGTGATGCTTTCCCCTCTTTCATCTTTTCTCCAGCACCTAAAGCACCAAGTAGTGTTGTTGCTGCTGCTCCCAGCATGACCCTTATAGTACCACACAATGCAACACAAAGACATAAATCAGCATGGTTTAATCAAATCCCCGCCAACACCCCTCCCCCTGGTTACCCCCAACAACTGGCGCACCTCGCTGATTGGCGGTCGAGTTGCTTCTTTGGTAAATGAAACATTTATAGAGGCTCAATTAGCGCAGCCTGTTGAGTCTGCGGCAGCTGTGCTCGCCAGCTGTTATTAAAGGAAGAGATATGCAGCGGGGTGAAGCGAGGGAAGGGAGGATGTCAGGAACAGGAAGGCAAACAAATGTTAAGATAAAGCAGGCAGAGATGTTTTTGATGCGGTGTGGACCCAGTTTGTTTATAAAAAATATAAAACCAAGTAAAACAGAGAAAAACGTTTTGATCAGTGTATCTGTTTCAAAAGTGGCTAAAGCCTCTGCAAGCTCAGGAGCTTCTATCTGATTCATAAGATCTAGCGGATGTAGTTTATGGAGTTATTGTAAACCTTTTTGAAGAGTTGTCTTTCCTACAGAAGGCATTGGTCTGATCCCCCGAACTAAAGCAGCAGCAGGAACGCTGTACAACATACTGTAGGTTACCATAGTGATTTACCACAGGTAAAACCAGGGTCGCAAAACAGGAACACCCAAGTTAAACCCACTAATCTTGCTTCATGATACAGGCCTTAGCTCACATGAAAATGATTCTTTTATCATTTTTATGAACCACCCAAATGTGTTGCTTGATTGGCCCTATTACTTATTGTACCTCCATCTTTTCACACAACTCATTGTGTGTGACAATCTCAATCAGCAACTCAGGAGTTGGTACTGTCTGTGTGACTTTTCACTGGTGTCAGGACTTGATAAAGATTAGTGGAAATTTAGTATCTGGTATTTCTCAGGAATCTTAGATGTTAAATAAGTCTGCGGATCAAAACTATCCCTTTGCCCGCTGTGTATGAATAACGCAGATATCATTCGATCTTTTTACCTTTTTTGACTGACATTAGGTGGGCTTTCTCAGATGTCTTATTAGTAGAACCCCCATGGTTCTGCCTTGGCATGTGCAGCTGCACAATATGAGACAAGCCACTTTTTTTCCATTTCTATTACTGAAAACAGCCTTTGAGATCTGAGGATAATCTCAAAAGCAAATGCAAATTTCCTGCACTTTCTGATTTTCTCAGGTCAAATGTAGATGAGGTAGTATTGACGGCGGCTTATACACAGTTTATTGCCAGTAGACTCAATTTATGTATAAGGTGGTGGCATTCAAGTCAAATATAAATGCAGTAATGTTTGAAGCCAACAATTATTGAATGCAGATATGTTGTGAGTTCAGTTTAACATTCAAAAGGATTTCAGTGGTGCTGAAACACTGTCTTTTTAAATTAGCTTTAAATTCATTCTGGTACACTTAGGAAGTCATGTGTCAAAGGTGAGAATATGTATAAATAGCTTCACTTGGTTTGTTTGTTCTTGTGAAACACAAAAAGGAGACATTGTGCATCAGTGCCGCAGGGAGGAGAAGAGCGTCTTGATTGATTGTGATCCAAGGATTGTTGCAAAGCACATGAGCAGACAGCAGTGGAAGTGGTCTTGACCTGGTTGCGACATACCCTTTTCAAGATTACAAATCACCTCAGCTTGGTTTGGTGAATTAGCAAAAAAAATAGTCAAACCCTTTCCTAGTAACGCAATGCTTAATTCTACTTTTCTTTGTCCTTTTCTTTCAGTGGAAGGCTGCACGGATTGGTCAGTGGACTACCTGAAATATAAGGTGCTTCTTGGGGAACCTGTACGGATTAAGTGTGCTTTGTTCTATGGATATATTCGGGCCAATTACACCCATGCGCAGAGCGCAGGACTTAGCCTTATGTGGTACAAAAGTGCAGGACATGGGGACTTCGAGGAACCCATCAGTTTTGACGGCACACGGATGAGCAAGGAGGAGGATGCCATATGGTTCCGACCGGCAGAGTTGGACGATGTGGGGTACTATTCATGTGTATTAAGGTAAGTTCCTTTTTAGTTTTATGTAAATCAGCATTACTTAGAGACATAACTCTACATTTTTATCAAATGTAAATTGCTATGGATTTGCTTTCGCCAGCAGTATGTCAGTAGAATAGTGGGGGTAGAAAACATTTTCTGGAACCATGTAGGGAGAAGTAAAGTCGTCCCCTGGTGATTTCTAATAAAGTCTCTCATCTCTGGCCAAAAGAGCACTGATCCTTAGTCCACAGAGCATCTAACTTGGGGCCCTTTTGCTTCACTTTATATGCTAAATTATTTCTTTATTCTCCTTTGGGGGACAGTAAGCCATTAGGTGCAATTGGTAAATCCATAACCTTTCAGCCGTCGCAAGTCCTTTCTGAAAACGTGAAAGAGCAAGAAGTGGGACGAAAGAGAACGGAAAGTAATTCAGAGCAGGAGGATTGAGGAAAAGAAAAAAGTCAGATAAAAATAAAAAAGGGGATTCATACTATCTGCTTTTTTCACTTGCCTGATGGAGGAGGTAGACAATTGTTTGATTAATGAGTTCTGTAGAAATGCAGGGCTGCCCCCTTTTAGTCAATAAGTCATTTTTAATGCTTTTTAATTCTGAATAATTTATTTCCATAAATTCCATGAGCACATTTATGGTAAACACAACATTTAAATGTGGGGCTGTTGCATGATTTTTGTGGAGGAACTCAGTTTTACAGTTTATAAAGGGACTGCATTTACATAGCGCTTTTCTAGTCTCAATGACCACTCAAAGTGCTAGATGTGTTGATTAAATCAACTAATCGATTAGCTGCCAAAATCATATGAGTGTTAGTCTACTAAGAATTTCTTTAGTCAAGGATATCCCTAGAGAAATGTTCTGGCCTCCTAGCTGATATTGGCAGAAGTTTTCATTAACCTGGAGGTTGTGGCCTGTCAGGAAAAAAAAAAAAAGAGTCCAAGCCACTGTCTCGGAGCCCACAGGACAAGGGGAACTTTGAAAACATCTTTCTGGAAGATAGGAGTGTAATCTTTTAATATTCAGTGAAATCCACTAAATCATTTGTACATCAACCTAAAAACAAATGATTTGGGAAATGTGTTACTCTTGGAAAAAAGCTGAACAATGTACTCTTGGACAGTTGTACTGAGCACAGGTTTCCTTGTGTTTCACATGCTCAATTTTAGGAGGTTTTGGCCATTACTATTCATCACCAGTAGCACTCTCCCCTTTGCCGCCTTAAAAAGAAATGGGCAGCACCAATCCAACAATTCTCTATTCAGCAACATTGGCAGCATTTTCTGGAGGTAGACAATCAGTCGGCTAAGAGGTATTGTGTAATCATGCAGAAAGTAGAACCATGAGATTTGATTTGAAAGAGTAGTGTTGCTTTGTCGCCAGTCTCCACCATTCAGAACCAAATTAAGGAGCAACACTTATTTTCCCATTATGGTGAAAAATAACAATAGTTCCAAATACAGAGCACTTTTCAATCACACAGGATTTCTCTCTGCAGGCAATTCTTTGGACCATTGTTGAATATAGTGGCTTTCTGCAGGTTTTTAAGTCAGGACAAAGATCCTCAATTTTTAATGTTTAACATTCAACTCTAAATATTTGCCACTCAAATAGAAGATTTACAACCCTGACCCTTATTTACATTGCAAGCATGATGCTACAATCAGCTCCTCTGATTTTCAGTGTTAATCAAAGCATCCACTGCAGCTGGGGGTGTTCAGCTCTTCTCAGTGTTTTAGATGACAATATGACACATGTTACACTGATTAGCTCCAGCACAGTAAGACCATGTCATGATGTGAGAATTCCTATGTGTGATTGTAGATCAATGGTGAAATTACATTTAAAAAAAACACCATGTTTACTGCCACTAATTATCAATTAATTAGGAAACAGAGACCCCAAGATACTATTTTCACAAAAACCCAACAACTGAATCTATTAATTTTACAATGATATAAAACAGAGAAAAGTGACTTTGTCAAATTAATTTTCTAAAGCTGCATTAATCAGTTTTTGGGCCACTTTGGGAAGAACTCTACTATGGCCTTGTAAAGTCTGTATGGCTAGTGTGTAATCAAGCTATTGCCTGTTTACACATCCAGCAGACATGGAGCAACCGCAGCATTCATTTGGAGTTGTGTTTCTGGCCACACAACACATTGGTCTTCATCAACTTCTAAGGAAAATAGCTGTCTCTTTAGCTACTAGATGCTCCACTATGCTCATTAGCTAATTGCTAACATTTTCCGTCTTTCTTTGGTGCTGGCCAGGTAGTTTACAGTTGTGGACATTAAGTTGATGAGAGCGTTGAGACTAAACCAGAACATTAAAGTTGCAAAAACAATGAGCTAAAGGGCACCAACGCTGTTTTTCAGAGTTGGGTGGAAGTGCAGATTCAGGTTCAACAAGCTGTATTAGTTGAGCACCCAAAAATCAGAAAAAACAAAGGGGAAAAGATTAATTTGTCACAAGGTGTTTAGTGTCAGTTGAGTTGAAGAAATAAGATGAATACTGTGAACATGCTTTATTATATAGTAATAACTTATTAACTTTGTAGGTAAAGGGTTTTTCCTCTGGACTGGCTCATTAGTCAGCTCTATACAGCAACATACGGTGGCTTTTAACAGGGGGAGGGCCTGTTTAAAAGGCTTGAGAGGATTAGGTTATTGGACTGTGTGTGTGTGTGTGTGTGTGTGTGTGTGTGTGTGTGTGTGTGTGTGTGTGTGCAGGGGTGTGTCTCACATGTTTAGTTTAATGCTGTGTTCTGAAGTGCATACAGTAGCTATGCATAAGAATTGACCACATGGGACCATCAGATTAGAATGATTAATAGTCCTGTATTTGCATATACCGTGAGTTCTGGAGCCACAATAATGAGACCAAGACTTAGTCCAGATGACTGACAAAACAGACTTTTGATTGCTTTCTCATATTGCATATCTCCCTAATTGTACATCTACTGTATATGGTAGAAAATGTCTGAAAATGGCCCCAAATGACATACTGTATGTGAGTGAAAAGAGACACTAACACCAACAATAACACTTGGTATGTTGACATCAAAGAAAACGCTATTAACCTTAAATGGCGCTGTATGACGTTTGCAACCACATTTGCTTTTGGAACATTCTCCTCATTCTTCACTCAAGCGTTGACGTGTTAAAAATGGCAGGAATGGATTCATGCAATATTATAACCACACAGCAGCTCTATTATGTAGACGTGACTTATTTAAATTCCAAGTCACCGCAGCCAAATCAGAGGATTGCTCTTCTCTTTTGTCTCAGCAGCGTGGGTCCTATAGATGATCAGCGCTTGCATATGTTAACATATCACATTTGGATAAGGCTCTTGGCAGGGTTTTTACTTGAGGATACTCACTCATTTGAAACATGAAGGGACCTAGGGAATTAGAGCACTGAGCGTTAGAGCGAATGAATCACTGCACAACAAAATAGCTCTCACTGGATACATTTTATACTTGAACACGTTGTAACAATTCAATCCCAGTTACTACGGGCTCTCGTGATTTTATAGCTTTATATCTAGTTTCTCCTGTCATCAGAATTGTATTTGAACCTAGATGCTTATGTTGTGGCTATTCAACTGTGAGTTTAGGATGCGATTCCTATATGGCATCTATAATATACAGTAGCGACTGTCAGTCCGTGTGTCCTTTCCAGATGCAGGGGAAGAGATTTGGCTGCCAGCTGTCTGTCAAAGGGGCTACTGCACTAGGCAACCAGTGTAGACAGGATATTCATAATACAGCTACATAAACATGGTCACAGACAGTGAACACACACTGCTGCAGCATCATTGGCCACTTCTGCCAGTTAACCGCCTGAGAGGCCAATGTGTTACTGAGCAAAATTCTGTTGTCTCAAATTAATTATTCCATACAAATCGATTTAAATATTTGTTTTTCCAATGTACGGGAAAACACAGTGCATTTCAATACACCTACATTTGCTGTATCATGATATAGAACTACTGAAAACACATTAATATTAATACAATTTCTATTGTATCACCCAGTTCCTGTGAGGATTGAGGTTCAAGGAACTGCGTTGTTCTACCCAAGCTATTATTACTACCAGCCCTGTGAAGTATAATAAAAAAAAAATGCTTTGTGAGCAGCTTGGACACCATGTGGCATGTTATAGATGATGACAGAGACACATCTGCACTGGAAAGCACACACATCTTAATAACTTTACAGTTAGCAAAGTTTTAAATTAGAAAAGCAGCTGGGTAAAATGTGCTAACAGGGTGCAGATAAAGACAATTATTTCCAATTCAAATCATCTAGTTTCAAGTACTTTCTTAATCAAGAGGCATGTTCTTAATAATGTCGGTCATCTTCCCTTCCTTTTTGTTCCTTGTTTGTATACTTTGAAGTAGCGCTAAAAGCTTAGACTGAATGTGGCATTAAATTGCTTGTAGGGTGGATTTGTTTTGCAATGTAGTTCCCTATTATTACATTATTTATTTATTTATATCACTCTATGGGGCACTTGTTCTGTGTATTTGCTCAGCTGCACTTAAGGTTGTTGGAAGGCATTGTCATACACTAGCTAGCGCACGCGCACACACACACACACACACACACACACACGTCAGTTCTCTACTCCCCTGACACAATCTGCCACTGACAGGGACTTAATGTGCTTCCAATCTGTATGTTAAAGCAGGCCAAATTTACACACAGGCACACACTCAACATACTTAGCACGTATGCCTGTCTGTTTTGCTCATGCACACACAAACACACACTCACACACACATACACTTCATTCAACATGCATTACGGACATATAACGAGGGACCGATATGATGATGAGTAGCGCTGTGTCACATTGAGGGTTTTCACATCTTATGCCAAGAGGAGGTCTGTCGTATGCAGTGAAAACATCTGCAGTAGCTAACTGTGTCATTTACTGTAGAATGACAGAACACACACACACACACACACACACACACACACACACCACACACCACACACCACAACACACCCCACACCCACACACACCACACACACACACACACACACACACACACACACACACACACACACACAGCGATCCGGGGTACTGGGAGGATACCACTAACTCCCAGCACTGCTGCAAGTGTCTCTGTAAGCGTATTAGCATTAGAAAGTTGCTAAATCCTGCTATGTTATACCTCGCTGACAGCCAAGTAAAAACTGATATGGCTACATGACAGGGAAATTAAAAAAAAACATAGAGTAGATGATCTCAAAGTATACGATTTGGATTTGAATCTACACTAGTCGGATGAGTATATTTGATAGATATGATTTTTGTTGGATTAAGTTGTGTGTGTGTGTGTGTCATTCAATCATTTTGTCTTTCTCTTGTAATCAGGACCGTTCACATCACATTCGTACTGTGTATGTAAATTATTTTTTAAAACTACATGGCAAAACGCTAAAATGTTGTCATGCTATAAGTGAGTATTATTTTTGAATCCAGTTCATCCTGGTTTCAGGGCAAAATCTTCGCTCAGCTGACGTTCCCCTTAATCTTAAACCTCTGCAGAGTTCCATGCTGCCTGATCTCTCCGTCCTTCCTCTCATCATAATGTAGCACGTTTTCTCAGTTTCTTTTACTTTTATGCTCGTGCATTATGCATAAATTAGCAAAGCAAACTGATTTGATGGATGAGTGTTTCTGCTTTGATGCAGTCACATGCAATATTTCACACTCTTGTGGGATTTCTAGGATTGCCTAGCAACGTGCTAGCAACTCTAATTACCTTTTCTGTATGTTAAAAGAAGTTGTTCTGTGTGGCGTCTCTGGCCTTTGTAGTTTTTGGTAATCTTTAGGTGTTTTCCAAGCTTCACATTGGTTGAGTTGTTGCTCCACTAGTTTTTTGGAATATTTAATTGTCATGGACTGTATATATTGAATTATGTGTGGAAAAATGTTGTGTCCTGTTGTCAGATTGTTCTGGATCTATTCAGGTCATAGGCAATGCATGATGGTTGTTGGTGTTTCCTAAGTGTAAATTGTTGTACACTGTTGTACACTGTTGTACACATTATTCAATGGTCAGCTTTCAAATCAACACACATCTACTTCATGAACAAACTTTAGCGTAACAATCACCAACCTAAGCATATATTATACACACACTCTGCAGTGTTGGTCAAACAAGCCAGGACACGCACATCCACAGTGTATTGATCAGCATGGAAAGTGCAGGGATTACAGTGTCAGTTTAAGGGCTAATGTTTAACCTTTAACCCTGTTCACTGGTGTTGGCAAGCTGCCACTGTCCCAAGCTTATTAATGAGTTTCCTGCATGTCCTGCAATGCCTGGACTGTCACCAGCAAAGGACAATGGGAGGGGAAGATAGCAAAGGAGTGGGTGTGCATCTGTGTGTGTGCACTTTCCATTTGCTTATTTAAGCTGGGAGTGCACCTCACCTGGCACCTGTGCACACACGTACACACCAAGATCTCGCATAGAGAACACACTTCCTACCCATCCCAGACCGCAGACATGTTGACTCTGTTAGTATTCGTGTGCAGGAGTGGCTGGTGATATCTCAGGGAAGTGACAGCCAGAATGGGCCGTCTGGAACACTCTGTCATTCAGCCTGAGTCAGGGCCTGTCCAATTGATCCAGCCCAGCTGTCAAAGCCAATGAGAGTCGCTAGACTAAGGAGCTGTAGGGATGGTTTGTGCTGCCAGGGGTTATGGATGATGTATAATATAAGGATGGTGTTTGTGTTATAAGCTAACTGGCAGGAGACAATCAGTTAGCTGTGGCTCTGTGGAATAGCTTTGGCGAGGTGGACTATAACAATGCTGATCCTTGATGGATGTTTAATAATGGAGTTTATTTTGAAATGCTGTGCTGTGCAGAGGCACATATGGATGAGGTTTTGAAGTCACAGTGAAATGAAAAATTTCAATTTTATCCAAACCTTTCCAAATAATAATAAATACCCTGACGCCCACATCTGTAATCTTGCACCTTGTGTCTTTATTTCTAGGATTGATTACCTCCACGGAGGAGGTCATGTTTTTAGTTTGGGTTGTCTGTCTGTCAGCAAAATTACAGAATAACTACAAGTCAGATTTTCATAGAACGTGTTGAAAGGGTGTAGCATGGGCCAAGGAAGAACCCATTCAATTTTGGAGCGAATCAGAATCACGGTGTGGATATACAAACTATTTTGCAGTTTTGTCAACAGTGCAAGATAGAATATCTGGCCTTGGCGGAGGTCTGAGCTGCCCAAATGCCCTTCTAGTTTTCTTTGAATTTGTAACAACTCCAGGTGATGAACTTCATTTTAACATAATTTGATATTTCACACGATTTTGTATATTTGCAGAGAGCTATGTTAGTTGGCTATTTTTCTCACTTTCTAACAGTTTTGCCAAGAAATGTGAAGTTATTAAAGCATAGAGCCATTGGCTTTTCATTGTCTTTTTCCTTGTGACTTTAACTGCTTGGTGATGAAAAGATGAAAATTTAGGGGATCACAAAAGTCATTAAGGGACGTTGCGTATGAGCCATTAATGTCTCTACCAAATTGTGTTCTAATCCATCAAGTGGATGTGGAGATATTTTAATGGATAATTGGGCCTCATGGTGGCATTAGAGTAGAATTCAAGGGACTGCACATTTAATATTTGTTGAAATATTCAGTACGGAACAAAGTGGTGGGCCTGACTGCTAACATGGCGAACAAACCACAAAGGTACCGTGATGTGTTTTATGTATTTCAGTTGGTTTGGAGAAGAAATACAAAGTTACATTAGATGCAGAACATACACTTCATTAACAGATCATCCAAGAAAATAGTAGTACCACAGCAATGGCTGGGATGGGATGGGAGAAAATAGCATATCCACAAACCACTTCAAGAGGTTATAAGAAAGTTGGTGCCAACACTCTGGCAGCAGTTATTCAAAGTGGGGTTTTCATTAATTGTGTGATATGGATTTGCAGAGCTGCTTCATTCACCAGCCAGGGATTATTGATGATGCTTGCCTGTATTCAATTTCTTTACACCTGTATAGAGAGACTGCTGTGAATGTCTGGACAGCCTTTTAGTTGGCTCTAGGTGGGTTAGTAAAGGTGGTTTTCCAGCAGCCATTGTCTGAAAATGTATAGGCTGCTGTTTGGGCTTAGTCCACCTTTCAGTCTGTGCTTTATTCAGCTCTGTGATGTGGCGGTGTGAATTTGGCCAGATATTCACTGTGGACATCTGATGTTACAATGGCAGTGTCAAAGAAAAGAATGCACATGAAACCATTTTGGGGCCAGGTGCTGCATAGAAACAGACCTCCATCTAGCACACAAAAGGAGGAAAATGTATTCAACATACTTTTAAATCAATAGTTTACATCTTACATATTTTTTTTGTTTGCTGATCCCTGATCAAAACTCTTTCATTATAGCAAAAATTGTGTTGTATAAAACATTACAGCAAAGGATCAGAGGCTTGAAAGCAGAGTGCAGAGGAATAGTTTGTGCGTTATAGTATTACATTATTTATCATTCCTGTTTTTAGGTAATGGGCTGGATTCATATTTATTTGAATAACACCATCATTTTCCTGCATATAGTCAGAGATGTTAGCATGTATTGCTTAGAACCACAATCATTTCATACTCCATAATCCTTGATGATCTTTTAGAGCCAGGTAACCCGATCACGCTGCAATAACACTATCTATAGATGCACAAAAACAGCTAGTATCTGCTATTGTTTTATTTAATTGATCTGGCAGCTACAGTATATGTAAGGCCT
>NC_045756.1:6075049-6128923 GCF_008692095.1 Etheostoma spectabile
CATTAAAATTCACCCATGGCCATCTGTGAACGTTCGCTCTAAGTGTAGTGCTTTGTTTCCATTTCTGCACTGCTTGATTTGGACATTTCAGCATTTTAATCTTCACATATTTAGCATGCTGGGAAAGAGAAATTCAGCTCCCTCACATTGATTCACAATAAACATATTATGGAAAACCAGATGTTCTGTCAATGTGAGGAAGACATAACATTGATTTATTCTAAGTAAAAGATCAACATTAGTATTTCCAAAGAATTTTGTATAGGTAACCTCATTGACATTTTGAAATACTTTCATTTCCAGGCAATTCTTTAAGCCCAAACTGAAAAGTTGTGTTACTTACTGTGTTTCTAAAACAGACACATAATATTTTAAATTATAATCCCTGTCCTTGTTAGAACCATTATCTGGTAGACAAGTTTCTGTTCTCTATACATGGAAATGGAAATACCGAATTTTATCAATCTTTTTAAACACTGAAATTTAAACATTCCTCATAAAAGGTGCAACAACAACGAGATACCTCATTTGGGTTTCCAGTAACTATGTGAAAGGGGATAGGTATTTTCATGGGACAAATCAAAATACTGAATTTTAGTTTGGAGAATGGGTATCAGCTGTATTTATTAAATTTCGCTGCAAAATTGGCCTACATTTCTGATTTGTAACCAGCCCCATATGCTCGTTTTGATGCTTGTTGTACTGTGGTACTCTTCGTAGAAATTGGAATATAAATTTGATCCAAAATGTGCCTGCATTACGGTCTCAACCAATTTCATTGCATGTCCTTCACGCTCCTTCTGATTCGACATTTGTCCCATGCTCAATTCCAGTTGATTAAGCCAAGATCAAATGGCTCCTGGCTACAGGGAGCGAAGGGGGAGAAGGTTAGCAGTGGAGATTTTATTCTGGAAGACCTCTTGACTCAAATCAGTTGTCACAATCTGCACGAATACCCAAGACAACTGAGCATAAGATCACATATGACCCCTTTTTTATGATTTACTGGTAATTCTAGACACACACGCAATATTTGGAGGGTTTTTATTCCTACGTAAGATTGACTACAAAATAACGCCCAGGTTAGGAATTTTCACATCCCAACTGAGGGGTTTTATTCAGTCACGTCTTCAGTGTTGCTTTCCCGTGTAGCCAACCTCTTGGCTTTTTTGGTCCACATTGAGCAGAGCAAGTCATCAAACAAGATGCCAAACCATCGCTATCTGATCGGAGGGACACTGACCTTCTCTTCCTCATATCTGATGGTGTTTTTTTATCTGCCAGACAAATGTCAGAAATACCATTCCCCAAGCAGAATCACTTTGGCACCACAGCCAACTTTTCTCCTGCCTTCCCTCTCCCCCTGGACTGTGTACAGCGGGGCTTCAACAGAGACGTCTGCAATACTGCAGCTATCAGTCAAACCGTAATATATAGGAGAGAGCTCCCAGCATGCCTGAAACCTTAGGGTGAGAGTATAATATGAACATGCCTTGGATGTGGGACCGTAACTGCATCTTTAATAAAACTAAAAGAAAGTGTTTATTTCATTTAAAATAAACCTATACTATAGATTGTAAAACATTTGACAATGTAGTATCACTATTGGACTGGCTTTTGTAAAAAGACAAATTTATTTTTCAAAAGCAAATGTATTAATTTATCAGGTCATTTATAGCTTCACAATAAATAAACATTCTGCAATAAACAGCTTATATACTCTATCCTGTACACTACTACAAAGGAAGAGTGGGGTCAACAGAAACAACTCCAAATGAATAATAATGTTGCAAGTATGCCTTATCAACTTAAAAGGTGATGACAACTTGCTGCACCAAAGAGGTAAAAATAAAAATGTATATCTGCAATAGAACAACACATATCTCTCATTCGTGGAACGACTGTGACTGGTTAACATTTTTTTCACCGATATGGCCCATACCCTCTTTGCAACAGCCCATTCCTGCAGCAGCATTGCTAGTGAAAGACTGCTTATATTCGATATGCATAGCACTATGGCTGCACATACATTACACCCAGAGGGCCTGGTGACCAATGAATAAGGTCATGACAGAGTTAGAAGAGAATACAGTGGAGACAAACTGTTTATCCTTGTTATGAAATCAGGTTGCTAGTACAATGATGAGTGGAGGATGTTTCGGAATGGAAAATGAGTTCCCTGAAGGCATCAACCACAGTTGGAAATGACAGATTAATGCATTTGAACACAAGAAGTGCTACTGTCAGTTTGAGACATTCAACTCACGGGAAAGCTTGGAGGAATCTCTTTAGAAAATATGTCATTGGGTTAAGGTAGTGGTTAAGGTAGTTTTTTTGGGGGATGAGATGATTGCTTTTGCAAATGTGTTATGTACTGCATTGTCTATATTTAGAACAGTAGTTTTAAAGATAGTGATCTGGGACTGTGGGGTCCTTCAGTGGTCTTCACTGGAAATAATTCCAGTCCGAATACAAAATCCCTATTCGTTTGTGTACTTAAAGTCTCTAACGCTACCCTAATTTGTTCCTCTCATGGATTACCAGTACATTTACTCTAGTCACAAAGTTTTTTTTTTTTGTTTTTTTTTAAAAAGAAACCCACAGACTCATTTACGCCTACTGTATTGATGTAATTTCCTTTAGCTTCAAGATAATCTTCTTCTCAGTAACCAAAAGTAGACATTAAGGTTAAAGTACGACACACGCTGCTTTGCATGATCGATCCCATGCTGTATATGAAGTTGTAAGGAAGTTCTTCGAAAGCTATTCTTTCTTTGTAGTGTTGACTATTACATATCACACAATGCAGAGATGCTGCTTGTCTGTCGTTGTATATTTTATGTGTGTACGTGCATGTGCGAATACAAGTGTGTAAACAGGTGCAGGAGTGTGTTTTTCACAGCAGGGCAAAACTAAATTACCTGCAGAGGTGTGTGTTCCTCTCTGAGATATTGTGTACTACAAGACAGGAGAGGAAAAAGGGCGAGTGGAAGCGGGGACAGAGACAAACCACAAGCAGAGGGTGGGGGAGAGAGAGAGGTTGTATGGATTATAATTGAGGCAGGAGTTGGTTGATCCAGCATGGCAGACAAGTGCCACAGTCTTAGACAGAGGCTAAGTAGGAGCAAGTTGGCCCACAGTCAGATTTGGGGAGCCGGGGTGCTTAATCATCCGGCCTTGGTGCTAGAGTTGACAGGTGAGTTATGAGCTGGCGCTACAGGTAGGAGCCCCAGTCTTCCCACTGCTCACTAGGACCTTCGCTCTGGCCATAAATAATGCCTGGACCATAAAATACTGATTTAGGATTACTGGGCAGGCCCTATCTTGAGCTGGGTTAATTTTTGCTTGGTGTGGACAGAGAAGGTAGTCATGGGTGCTGATGTAATGCACATGTGCTATACTGTATTTAAATGAATAATTGAGTCCAATATCAGCCTCTAGCTCAGTATCACCACCACTTTTCTAACCTCTCAGGCCTGCTTTAGTCTTTTGCCAGTTTGGACTCTGAACCTGTCTTGGACTCAGCCATTAGTTGATGTTGACCAGACTTTTTCCCTGCCTGTCTAAAGCCATTGTTACATCCGTCTCTAAAGTGACGTGGCACATCCAATCATGCCAGGCTGCATTAACTGCAGTGGGTGTGTGCTCTCAGGAAAGATCTTGGCTGTTTTTACATCTGCCCTTGACATCCTGACGTAGGCCTAGTTGACGTTTCGATCTAATCTCAGGTATCTGCTGACGCAAGTGGCTACGAGATGGACCAGTGATGTCACTTGTATACTTTGGCCCCTGTTGATGTGATTTCCTTTAGCTTTTGCTACACACTGGTACAAAATGATGCCGAATAAAGGTAAACAATAGAAAGTTTCAGCAGTTCCAGACTTATTCTGCGCTCTACAGAAACAGGACACACTTAAAAAAGGATTAAGGATTAATTAATACTGAGATGGATTGGGTCACATAAATCGGGTGACAAATTAAAGGGAAAAACCTGAATAAATGATCTGAAAAACAATACAAATTAAGATGGGTTTGAGTATGAAAATATACTGTGAATTGTATACTATGGCCTTCAGTCACCAAAGTTTAACCTAATTGAACACCAAATGAAGATATTGGAATAACGCGTTAGCCTCCACCACCATCATCAAACACCAAATGAGGGAATTTCTTTTAAAAGCAGTGGTGTTCATCCTGCCACTTACAAAAAACATTTTTGATTTTTTTTTTTTTTTTTTTTTTTTTTTTTTTTTTTTTTTTTTATCTTCTCTTTTTGTCACCCATCTGTATACATGTGTTTAGATGTAGTGACAACGGTGTAGCCAGACTTGTCAGGTACATCTGATCACAAAGATTGTGTGGAAAAGAAATGCTTAGGTGTACTTCAAAGATTCTATTTCTACCCAGACCACTTAATTACTCCATTCAATACAAAACATTCAACCATCATAAAAAGAATTAAAGTCCGTTTGGGCTTCTTTCTGACTCAGTGACTAAGTTTAACATGGCATTGAAAATGTAGAATTCTCATACAATTAGGGGGTGCTGTACACTGTAGAGACACATGTGTACGCAGGGACACACACACACACACACACACACACACGCACGCACACACACACAAGTATATACTGTACACATCCAGTGTGCTGCTCAGGGACATGGTAATGATTTGGCATATGCTAGCAATATCTCTACTGAGCCAGATGCCCTGATTACAGTAGGAATATGTATGCGGTTTTATATAAAGCTTCAGTGTTGGAGGATGTGCCTGCTTGCATAGAGAAACCGTTTAAGCAAATGAGACAGTTGGGATGCCGCCATATATAATTTTTTATATATATATATTTCAGTAGTTTTCATTTCATGCCTCTTGTAGACATTTAAGTTATTGTAAATGTAGTTTCACAGTGTTAGTTAGAAAAAGCCATTTCGAAATATACACCAAATTACTTCAATAACATTTCTGTTATTTTATCACTTCATGGCATGACAGCTGCATTAAGATAAACCTTGGTCATTCCTATTAAAATGCTAATGCTATCTTCAGTCAAGACTTTATTGTTACTGTACAGCATTGGTAACGTGCTGTATCAAATATTTAAAGGGTTAGGCCTACTATCTGGGGTGGGTTTATTTGGCTGCCCTCTAAGGACATTATGTCGAGGTTACATTCATCAACCTTTGGATTTCTCGCATTGTGATGAGACGATTTTCTGAGAACGTTATTGTTCATTGAAAGTAAGCTATAATGAGTAATCAGCATTTATTTCACCATACAATTTCTATTAGAGAGGAGTTATTTTAATTAAGAAATTCATTAAGTAAGTTCATTCATTTCCCCGCAGGTGCCATGGATTCTCTTATTTAATATCGGGAGTGAAAAGCTGCTGAGGTTGAGGGCAGGTTCCATCTGGTTTCATCCTCTGGTGGGGTAGATTAAATGACAACAACAGAATTAAATAAACATGTATCAAATGGTGGATAGTTTTGGTTAGGAGCAATCTAGCTCTGAAAAATAGAAACGTTATACATTAACCGGTGAATTTAACTGCTGCTAAATCCCATGAGTATCTTGCCACAAGGAGAGACTTCAGCGTTGTTCCACATGGCGCCAATTACTATTGTTTCAGCAAGCTGCTTCACTCCTAACTGACCATTGCACATAATTTCACTGCATTTGCCGCATATTGCAGCTTAAGTCCTCTGCCTGCCCTCCAGCTGTATACAGTAGCTGTCGGCATGACACTTCTCTGGGTTGATGTATGCAGGATGCTATCTGTCATTGCCACCACATTGCATAGCCCCTTCAGTTTGACACATTTGACAGACACTGTCACCCATTAATGCCATGGTATTACCGAGGTTGTTATCACTGTATCAGCAGTTCGTAGAATGTTCCGCGAGCGTTGAATGCTCAGTGCGTAGTGAGTGCAGCAGTAGGATCGTCATCCTGCTTGGTTCTTTAGATAGGCTTTATGAATATTATAGCTGCTGAGTAGAAAGTCAAGAGATCACGTGGCTCTTCAGGCTCAAAAGGCATTGTGATGGATGTGAAATGTTGGAAAGACATTGTAGGACAAAGTGTTGGCCCACACCATCGATCACTCATGCGAAGCAGATGACACAATTATCTCTCTCTCTTCCAGCAGGCGAGTTTATAAGTGCTGGCCAGAATATTTAACAGGGAGGAGAGCGCTCCCATGGGATCTCATTTGCACAGGTGTCCATCTGGTAGAAGTTGTCTCTGATAATCTCCACATCATGTTACATTTGCATCCGTGCTTCATGAAAATGGCACACCCGCTGTAAGCAGAGCGCGCGGCACTGGCCAGTCCGAAGGGCGAGGGATTGTTTGCCGACACTGTAGCTAAGACCAGCGTGTGTTGTACTAATCCACGAGGCAACTAATGCTGTGCAATTATGTAAGGATTTAACATGTTTGTAATTGTTTGTTGGTTCAGCTCAATTTGTGTAACCAGCTTTGGTTGGAAAATTAGCAATCAGATTTTCCTAAATACTGCCAATTTGTTTGGTCTTTTAACCAGGAGGGATTTGCTGCAGTCAGGCTGTGGGACTTGTCAATTGTGACAGTATTATTAGCCACTTTTAACAAAGAAAAGGTGCTCTTATTGAATGCATTGATCATCAAGGACCTTTGCTTCTGTTCCCCTCCTTTAAATAGCGCAACTTTCACGGTGAATCAATGTGTCCATTGATTCCCATGTTCTGTTAAGAATTAAGCAAGTAGCAGATCCAATCACAAATTTGCTGTCCAATTAATGACCAAACAGGAGAGCTGTAGATGCTTAGCAGCTGTATCTTTACCTCTCATGTGGCTGTGAAGCATTGCTTTCCTGTGCAAGAATAGATCCGGTTTCCTACATGGTTCTGCATTAACACATGAGAATGTTCAACCCAGGTTGGTTAAGTATTTGAAGACAAATGTCTGCAACACAGATTACTGCAGGGATACAGCAATACCAAGCAGCGAAATGAAATGTTTATTCCACCGTGGATCAATGCACGTCAGTATCTGTGAGCCCAGGCAAGCATTTAGTCTTCAAACATTACAAGTAATCTTGCATTTTACACCTCTCCCTTTGCGTTATAAATTTTCTCCTTCATGTATATGACTTGAACAGTTACAGTACATCAAATGTAGCAAGTCATTTTCTGCTAGCTCGCACTGTATTTGCCTAATATGTGAAAACAAAAGAATCAATCAATCTTCAAGTGCTGTTGACATTCAGAGCTGTTGCTCCATATTACCGCCTGTGTCCCTGCCCCACACACATGTACAAATACGAGTATAAATTATATATTATGGTTTTCCATTAATAGTTAAGAGGTAGGCTCATTATTCATTCTTGGTATTTATACTTGAATGAATAAGAAAAAGTTTTCAGAATCTGTAATGGTCCAGATTAGGGTTATATTGGAGATGGTCATTTAACATTCAGCATTAAAGGAAAGTGTTTGCTTTGAAAAAAACTTGAATTGTAAAAATGATGGATTGCTTTCCCCAGGAAGGTTTCTTTCCCTCTCCCACTGCTACATTTTGTGATTCACATGGAATCTAATGAATGAGCCTTGTGGAGATTGTAATAGCGCAGACTCTGAGTTTATGTGAAGCCAGAGATGGACTGCCGGCAGCTTTTGTTTGCTGCATCTGGCAAGACTTCAATAGGATATTGACTCATTTATTTCTCTGACTGATTCATTAACTTTGTATTTTTGCAGGAACTCCACTTACTGCATGAAGGTGTCCATGTCTCTCACAGTGGCGGAGAATGACACAGACCTCTGTTACAACTCCAAAATGAGGTTCTTTGAGAAGGCAGAACTAAGCAAAAGCAAAGACATCAGCTGCACGGGCATAGAGGATTATCTGCAGCCAGGAGTGGAACCTGAGGTTGTGTGGTACAAGGTAAGATACACCCTTTTCATTAGCTGTTTGCACAAATAATCATCATTGATTTAATTTCCCTTCAAATGCAGAGGAGCATGATGTTGTCTAAACAAAGGGTTTTGTCTATCACCTGAAACCCGTCATGCACATTAGTAGAGTTGGACTTTTATTTTCAAATTAAAAAAGCTGCTTCACAGGAAGTTCTTTCATTTATCTGAAGAGTAACCTAGTTCAGGTCAGCCATATTCAGGTCTAATTAGCGTCAAATGCTATCTCTTCTCTGATCTATGAAAGTAAAAACAAAATAAATATATAACTGAAAAAAAAAAAATCAATTCACTATGTAAATACACTTCTCGTGTTTCCTCAGTTTTGACCTTAAACTTTCTCTTCCTCCTCCCGGAGAATGGTGACACCCACAGTGTGACTGACTCAGCCAGAGCTCCCGTGTCCGACAGGGCACTTTGATAGCGCTGTTAGGTGAAGCTCGGGGGCCAATTTATCAAACGTTAAAGTGTGCTGGATTAGGTGGCAACAACGCTTCTTCAGTTTCCCACAGAATCAAATTAAAATGGCAGATAATTATTGTGGGCTCCACACCCTCCAGTTATTGGCTCTCACTTTTTCAGTGGGGGCTGATTGGATTCTAGGAGGCCTGTTTTGGACCACAGTTTGAAACCAAACCCACAGTGCCCCAGTTTCCTTTGCCCCAGGTGTTTTGTGGCCCAAAATCTCAGTTAAGACAGAACACTGTAATAGGCAGCAATGGTGGCCGAGATCACCATGATCAAAGCAGTCAAAAACAGTTATTTTTGGAAGTTATCTACCAGCTTTGGATGCTAAAGTTAACTTCCTCTGTACATATTTAAATGCTTCTGATTCGGTTGCACTAAAAATGTTTCCAAGCAACCATTTACGCATTACTCATTACGAGACATTTCAAGTATCAACGGTAACCTCACTTAACCATCTGAGGAGTCGTCATTGGAAACTATTTAGAAAACAGACACTTTCAAATAAATACGTGGCAGGTGATTGGATAAACCATCTGTCTATCACATGCGCCATTGTGATTTTGAATGAACAGTCGCGGCCGTCACACACACAACTAAACAACGCCCGTAGCTGCCAGCAGCTCCTCACCAGACGCAGATTGGTTGAGTTAGCTTGAAGTTCAGATACAAACACATTACTTGCATCCTGACAAAATGGATGTTTGTGCGATATGCGATCCCGTGATTTTCATTCAATATGCTTAAAGCTCAGACGAAATATAAAGTCCGACGTCAAGTAAAGGCGTGTTTCCTGCTGATTTCAAACATTGGTTACACTTGACAGCCAACAGTGACACATTATGTTTACTTTATTCTAACATTCTGGATCCCCATGGTCTGTGTTTTAAATAAAGGAATGCAAGCCAAAGCAGTGGAGACAAACCATAGAAAGGAGGAGGGACACTCTATCCATCAAGGAAGTACGGGAAGATGACATTGGGAATTACACCTGCGAATTACAGTTTGGGAACTTTGTGGTACGGAGGACGACTGAGCTGTCCGTCACAGGTAAAGTAAAAGTATACGTTTATTCAATGCTGTGAAATCCCTTATTTGCAGAGTCATCTCTGCTTACTTTTGTTAAGATGTTTAAACACTGTCCTTTACTGAAAGAGATACAGAGAGCCGCAGTGCTTGCCACAGAAAATAGGAATGTCACGAACTGTAAACTGAAAGCCTCAGTGCAAACATATTTATATTGAAACCATTTCAACTCAAAGGTATTTCCACAAATGAATATCCGCATTGTTGCTCCTGGCTTGTGCCAGGTGATGGTTTTCGACAGATTGTGTCGCTGTGCTCTGGGGGGGGAAAAAGTGGCTTGAGGTTGTTAAATTGGAGCTTTTTAAAGCTGCCCTCCTTTTGCCAAAGTGTTGCAGTCTACAGCATCACTGTCTCTCTCTGTGACTTCTAGGCTTCTTTAATTGCTAGAAGTGGAAGTCACACAGAGCCACCTCAGCACTTTTTCTTCAAGCTTTTGAAGCATTTAAGCCTGAACTTAAAGTGGGTGAGAGATTGACACTGATTGTTATCTGATTGGAATTAGTTTGAGATATTGTCCCGAATGTTCTCAAAAATGCTTGTTTAAGTTTTTGATTAATAAACAGCAGCACGTATAGTAACTAATATTGATTGAAAATAATAATGGTACCGGTCATGTCAATTGCTAGATTTCAAATGGACAATTCATACAAAAGCAGCTCCTCCTCTCCGTGACTCATTTGGCTGAGCTCACTTCTCCTGTGGTGGCTTACGTCTGCAAGGATACGAACAAACACAGGATGACGCAGACGGAAACAAAAGTGAGAGAAGTGAAGAGGTTTTGGATGGATAGAAGGGCTGTTGCATTTCAGTGCAGCTGCCACTGCACATTGTAGATGCAAGGGTCAGACAAACAGTTTGCTGTTAACTGCTACTTGATTACACTTTATAGACCCTTTAAAGAGACAAAGACGGACTCCAGTGAAGGACCAGCAAAGTCATAAATCATTTTCTCACCAGCCTTAAAATGTCACCCTGGGGGAATAGTCTTAATCTCTATATACTTTAGAGACAATCAACATTTCAAAACAAGTGGCAAAAGAGGATTGATGGTTGTCCCATGGCATTTATGATTTTTTTTTTTTAGAAAGAAATATACTCTCCCACCTGTCTGTGTTTACTCCCACATCCAGTCTGCCTGTACATGTAAGTGTGAATATGTCTCTGTTTACAGTGGTGCTCATAGGTTTATGAACCCATGCTAAAGTTGACTAAAACGAGGAATAAAAAAATCATTTTTTGGAAATTCATCTAAATCCCTTCGTTAAAAGAAATTTAAGGATGCCAATTTTATTTGTGAATAAATAATGTATCATAAATAAATATATATTATACCTTAAAAGACAGGGGGCATAGGTTTACACACCCCTATGTTAAATTCCCATAGAGGCAGGCAGATTATTATTATTATTATTATTATTTTTATAGGCCAGTTATTTCATGGATCCGGGACACTATGCATGCTGATAAAGTTCCCTTGGCCTTTGGAATTAAAATATGACTTTTACTGTAAGTTCAAGATACAATTTTGCCTCAAGGTACCAATGTATACAGTGTGATACAATGGGTTATACAAGTTCTCATTGTTCTGAACTTAAAGGGCTTTTTATCTTTGGAGAGCGATGGCAGTGTTCATTCTGCTTTTGGCTTGGTTGCTTTCCTTTTAGGCAGAATTGCTTTCCTCTGAATCTTGGATTCATTTATTTATTTTCCATCTTCTATTGAAGTTTTGGGCTTTTGTAGATAGTGTTTTCTTTTGTGCAGCCACGGCAGCTGTACTGATCATGCAAACTATCCAGTTCTTTTGATCTATATTCTATTTTTGTCTGCCGTTGCTACATCACTAGACATGAAACACATTGTGTCCTGTAAAAAAAGGGATTTTGTTCTTGGAAAGAACTTCTGTGCATAGTGTTTAGACCAGCAGATATAGAAGCGTTCATAAACTGCCTTGAACAACTTTTCTGTCCTAAACACCTTGAACTTTCATCAATGATTAATCATGCAAGACCCTGTAAGTCTACATGATTTCCAGTTTCCCTCCAAACCTTATACTGTACTGATTTCAAATTGAATCTTTGTACTCCACTGTAATTGTCATTACTTGTGTGTGCAAAATGCTCAAGTTTGTCTAATTTTCACAATTAATCATGATAACAAGCATTCAAGGGTTCAATTGTTTAGGAAAGTGTCAGCCATTTATCCCCATTATATACCCATCGAGGCCAGTGAGAAGAAGTGTGAAATTGAAAAAGAGTAACAACACACAAACAGAAGCACATTAGAGCTGAACAAAAAATGCTCTAACAAACTAAGACATTAGGCCTTTTGTAGGTACTTAACAATCCTATTGTATCAGAAATCCTTTTCAAAAATTATTTCTTTTCCTAGACTATACAGAGGCATGTAACGGCACATTTGCTTGACCAATCACAATCTGCAGTACTGCTAGTAACTATTGAAGGACCTAGAACTTGCATTTAGTATCGCCTCATGAGCAGCACATATGTTGAGTTCCAGGACATTGTCCCCAAAGATGTGAGGACAAGAGAACAGTGGAAACAGATGCAGAACCTGATTGGCTACACATTATACACATTATGTTACATTTCATTACATTCCTGCAGTGGAAAAAGGCTTTTTTTTTCTTTCTTTTTTCAGACCTGACCTTTCCGTCTGCATACTTTCTTTTTTTAAATCTGGAATAAGTATACATGAACCTTTTATGTAATATTATCATCAACCTCACACAGACAATTCCAATTCACTATCAAAACGCTTGTCATTCTCCTGTTTTATCAACAGCCCCCAGGCCCTCTCAAAGCAGTGCAATGGGACAAAAGGTCAGATTCCATGTGATTATAATGATCGCCACTAAAATCATAATGAGCTCCCTCGCTGGTCAATTGGAAGCGACGTTCCTTTTTTGATTTCAAATTTGGAGTTTTGACTTTGACAGTTCTGACTTCTTTGTGAGGTGGCCCATTTGATGTCTTAGATTAAACATAGCACGATAAAGAGGCACTGATGGAATACTGTAGATGTAAAGGGGAACAGCAACTTTGGTGTGTAAAATAGTCTCTCAGTGTAGCTAATGAGCTGGGACTGATGCTGTTAACCTGCTTTTCTTATGTTGAACCAGCATGCACGGAGAGTTGTTTAGTTGAGGAAGGGAAGGGGCGTGATTTGCACTGCAAGCATGTAAATAACCAAAATGCCTGAGAGGTTGAAAATAATCATGAAAATATCTCTCCACATAAAATGTCTCTGCCTTCTTCCTCAAACTGACTGGCGCATTCACCTGATATGTTCCATGTCCTTAAAGTCTGAATGAATAGACAGATCTGATGCTAGAGTAGTGGCTTAAAGCAATCCTCGTCGCAACACTCATTTCGACAGTCTTTCAGTCGAGCACACTGAAAACCAATTTCTCTCAAGTGAACAATGGTTTCTTGTGAGAAAGCACCATTCTATAGCAGTATCTTGCTTACTATAGAATATTATTGCACAGTGACTGGTTGGGAATGAAAGGAACTGTTTTGCTTCCTCAGCTCAACCACTGCTCTCGAATGATGGGAACCTTTCCCTTGATATGGCTGTGCATGTGTAAGCCAGAAGCTATTTTATTCAAATGTAGACAAAGAATAACAAGGGCAGTACAAGTTTAGAACATGACTATTCATGGATTTTACGCCGACTTTGCTAGGAGCATGACAATTAGGGACAAACTCCAAAAAATGTCTTTACTTTAAAGATGAAGTGCATTTTTAGAATCAGAAAACTAACAACACAATGTTCAGGGTTCCACTTTGATATATTTTTTTTTTTTCAGTTGACGTGCCATTGTGAATAATTGACCCCATTTACATCTGGTGTTAAGATGTGCTCTGTATCTGGATATTTGATGAGGAACAGAACAAAAGCATGTTAATGCAGGGTGTAATGGAGGCTCGCATTGTGATCTCAGTCAGGTGGAAATGTGTACATTTTGGCCATATTTTATGGAAAGAACTCTGCCGCCATGTTGAGATGATCACCTAACTCAACCTTTCCCAAGTTGCCCATCAAAAAGCTGCAAACACCCTGTTTTTATCAAGCAGAGATCATCAAGGAATAGCGCTGTGGGAGACTCAAGGGGCACGACAGTGTGCAGGACAAATGTCTTGGGACCGCTGAGGTTACACATGTGCTAGCAAGCTTCTCCACTAGCACAGATTTCCTTTTTAGCTTCACTTTACGTTGTGAAGTTAAAAAGTTGAGTCTTCTGCCCTGCTCCCTTCGACCTGGGACACATCATGTTTGTATGCCAGCTCTACCTCTCAAATTTGCAAATCAAGATCCAATTACAATGTCGACAGAAACTTAATTACTAGAACACCTATTAATGTTAATGCAAAAGCCCATGATCAGATACATTATGTTGATACTCATAGGATCCTTTGTTTTCCTCTACACATAAACCGATATCTTAAAGTAAAATAGATTCAGCTAAAATTATTGCGCTCCTGGTCATTTTTAATGCTACATTTTATTCACGTGTGTAAAGTAGTCTTTACAGAAAGACAGTGATGCTTAAGCTACCTAACAATGCCATGTTAACTGTACAAACTGAAATGATCAAAGCATAGCAGTGCTGAGGAAGCAAAGTCATCTTTTAGAAACCCAACCAGCTTCTCACAACCAAGTCCCTCCAATAGTGCCATCAGGGGCTTTAGGGTAAACATTTGTTTGCTTTCTTCTCAGTATTGGAACCATTGTTTTTTGCATCCTAGCCTGGCACATCTTAGATGTCATGACCTATAATATATGCAAACCTGTCACAATGATGAATGCTGTTGATGCTGAAACGTATTGATTTTTTCATACTTTAGTCTATTGTTCTCAAGGAGCAGCTATATTACTTTACTTTTGCTAAGTAAAAATAAATGTGGCATTTGTTTTGGTGGCAGACAGCTTCTGGCACCAATAACACCAGTAATAGACTATTTCCAAACTTCAAATATTTTTTGTTTAGTACTCACTATGTAAAAGTATGAACTCATTTGGTGAAAACTAAAAAGTTGACAAGGCCTCTCTGATCTTGTTGATCCTAATAAACTGTTTACTTATAAGCTCAATATTATATTATATCAATATATCACTACTGCTTCTGCTACACCTCTGTTCTGCAAGCACCATTTGGTGACGATTACAAATTTCTTCTCCCATACCGAGTTGACTCATTAGCATATGAAGGAGGTTGGAATATAATTGCTCTTTTAATTGATGGAAGACAATTAATTCGGCCAAGCTGAAGATGGAAAAGAGAAGATGATGCACTGAGTGGATTCAGAAAGTAATCATTTTTTTCTTGTGGATTTATTACATTGTGTAATTAGTAGGTGTTTAATGAGGTTTAGTGATTTTTGTCTCTTTTTTTAAATCCTTACCTTTGATATTTAGCCACTTTTTTGAGAACACACTTATCAAAAAAGATGAAGCTTGTCATTATTCTGTATTATACGTCTTCTGTGATCTGAGTTCATTGTCCCCTGCTGTTGTCTATAGTGCATTTGGCTGAATCTTTAATAATGAGTAATTCATTATAGCATGGCAACTTGCTAAACTTAAATGTCTTTGTTGTTGTTGTTATTATATTTGTGAAAGTTGTCAGTAAGAAATACACAGACACTTGGGGGATCTCGGGGCTTGGTTCATTTTAAATTCAGATACCATAGTTACCCAAAAAGCACCTGTGGAAATAATTACTGTATCTTTTAATTCTGGCTGACCTCATTTTTTGGCCACTTTTGACCACAAAAAAAACGTAACACTAGTATATTACAATCTTTTAGTTTGATATGGCAACTTACAAAAATATAAGTCAAATTATTACTATTAACTTTATTTTTGCTGTACCCAATAATGATGAAATAGCTGTCTCTTTGGCCGCTGCGTTGACCGGCCCGTTACGGTTTGGTGCTGAGCAGTTAACGTTTGCGAAGTTTTTCAGCTTTTTGGCTCAAAAGTGCAAAGTCAAGTGATAATCATGTGTTTGGAACCAAGACCCCCCTCTACATACACATCATGCACTTAGCCATTAGATCCATCGTTAACACAAAAATATTGATTATTAACGGCATCATGATTAAACTGTTTAACCTCAAAAGCAAAGGCAAAAAATCTATATTTAGTAATGCGACAGACAGCAGCCTTATATTTACTTTTTATTTTGGCTATTTTGTGCAATTTGATCTGCTTATTCAGAATTTATTCATTTATTCCTTTTGTGACAGAGGGGCTTGCAAGGGAATGGAACCTTAGGTGAGCATGGGAAGGTTTGGATGTAAAAAGCTGTAATACCTGATACAATCCTTGATCATGGAACTTCATTATTGAGATCGGGAACAGTATGTGTGACAAAATGATCTCTATTTAGTAGCTGGTGTAAAAATTTCAACTGCATCATCAGTTACATCGAGACAAAATTTCCAATTTTTTGACAAAAAAACAATGCTGCTGATAAAGATAATCTTGTGTAATAGAAAAAAGATGGTGAACCTGGACGGAAGAGTGGTCACCAGCATGATGCATAGTTCATTGTCACCATTCAGATTACCTGCAAGGAGAAAGCTGGGCATTTTATATAATACACTTCAAGCTAAGTGAAGAGATCTTGAAGCACAATGGATTTTCTTTGTTCAATTGAAATTATTTTTTTCATGTGCCCTGCAGCTTATTTTCCTATATGAAGTAATGGATGAGGAGCTCTGGAGAATATAATATTTAGGTGGACATCCTATGCATGTGTAACACTGCTTGTTTGTCTCAAGCAAAGGACACTGCATAAAAATTCAAAACATAATACCAAGTCTAAAATGGAAAGGCATTTTTTTGTTATTATAGTGTTAGTGTTTTAAGATTTATGATACCATCTTTTTATCACCTCCTTCTTTTTCTTCAGCCCTTGTTTCGCCATTTATTACGTCCCACCTCTGCCATACGCTCCTACCCCAGTCAAGACCAAATATCAATCAGAGGTGAAAGGCAGAACCTGAGGCTTTCTTTTACAGCCAATAATGGAAAGTCTCAAGCTGGGCTTTGACAGTGGCATTTTCTTCTTCCTCTTCTTCTACTGCCGCCAGTCACCTATAGGGCCGAATTGAAAGCCTTTTTGCAAAAGGACGTAGCAAAAAGGACAAGTTTATCTTGCAGTTCTAAACTGAACAAATCTGAGTGAATATAGGGTGGTCAAGAAAGATCAATGTAGCATAACACAAAAATAAGACACTGTAATGCAAATGGAGGCTTTCAAGCTTTCTTAGCTATTCACTGCATAGTTTCTGTCGCTCCCATTAAGAATTCTAACTATTGAACAACACTGTCAATGCATCCACATGACACAAGCCTTCTGTGAACACACCACCCCCACCACTTGCACACTATAGCTTTAACATGCAGAAGCCATTAGTTTTTAGCACTGAATCAGATTTAGACTGAAAAAATGTCCTTAATACTGCATCAAGGAAATGTAATATTTCTGTTTGGAACAGGTGGATGTTTTTCCAAGCAGTCTCTCTCTCTCAGCTTTTTCCTTGTAATAAACTGTCCTTGACCTCCACTCAGTCATAGAGGTCAGACGAAGGTTTCACAGGAGTGAATTTTAGCACAGGACTCTAACCTTGTAGAAACACTCTTTGGCACAACCAAGAATAGTGTGAGAGGCCGCCCGGTTCTACTCCGACCTGGGGCCCTTTGCTGCATGTCATTACCCCTCTCTCTCCCCTTTCATTTCTTCAGCTGTCCTGTCAATAAAGGCCTACAAATGGCCAAAAAATAATATTAAAAAAAAACAGCTAAAGCCTATAAATGTTATTTGCTTTGAGAAAAAAAGTGGCAGTGAAAGTTATCTTGGCAAAAGTGTGTTTGAATTCATTACCAACCAGTCATGTTACCAACAATTTAATTTCCTAATGGCAGGAGAGGCCAGAGGTTATAAACTAATTATTTTCACCAAAGCGTCACGCACCAGCTCACTCATTCACAGCTATTAACAAGGATGTTTTGGACTTTTCTCCACTTTGATTCATAACTCGCTGTGCTCCTATAAAGATTTACCACCACTGAACATTGTAATTTAGGTTCATTAGCCAGGTGTGTTTTTAGATTAAACAAATTCTTGTGTAGCTTTAATTTAATTACCACATAATCTTTGTTTGTAAAATGCCAGAAAGTTATGTACAATGCCCATGACATGTTCAGGTTAATGGCTGTAAATGCATGTTTTGGCTAACCAACAGTTATTGTTCCTGGGGAATCCATGAACCTGCTTATTTAATATTAGCAGGTTCTATAAATTTGTGTCAAAAATATTATATGATTTTGTTATTGAAGGGTATGCCTACTATAATACAAGTTATACTGCCATTAAAGAAGAATCCTATCCTCAGACTGACATTTGCATACTGTATGTATGCTACAGTGATCTGAAGACTGACTGTGTATTTAATCTGTACCTTACTGTAGACTATACAGACATAAAACACACTTTTGCTCTACTCTGTACATTTTCCACATGTTACCATTCCAGTCAGTGCTGTAGTTCTCCACTGTGTCCAGCTGCTTGCCATAACTTCCATGTTTTCAGCAATGCACACATCCCCCTGTGGTTTGGCAAGCCGTTTGTTATGCGTTCCCCTGCCATCACTAGCCAACCCAGCAAGTCAACTCAACCCTGTGCTCTGATCAATCCAGCAGCAGTGTGTGTACACTGTAGTGCACACTCAGCATCCCAGTAGGTTTCCACCTGCTGGCGCCATCAAAGGAGCAGCACACAGGAGGTGTGATTGCAGAGCTTATAATGGGGGGAAGTGGGCGAAAAAGGAGAGAGTATCTGTGCATGGAGCATGTGTAGAGCATGGTGTTCTCAGACTAGAGTGGCTACTTGGTCACTTTACATCAGCACAGGCTGTTATTTTACTCGAATGTGTGTGTATAGCTGTCAAACGTGTGTTTGGACTTTCATGAAAAGGAGGTATCAACGTTAAGATTTGGTTGTGAATCCCTAAGATAAAAATAAATCATAGATTCAGTCCTTTGGGAAGACTGTATCCCTGCATCTGTATCCCTGCATATTCCAAGGTCGTCTATCGGTTTGTGTGGTATTGTTTGCTCCCGTGAAACAGTGATATATAATTGACCACTTTTTTCTGGATGCCTTCTTTTTTTTTTTTTTTTTTTTTTTTTTGGCTCGGCCCGGCAGATTCTGAGCCCCATGAACAAACTGCCGAGGAAGAGCTCCAGGAATTAGTTTGACTTGGCCGGCTTTCCGCAAGGTGAGATGACTTTGATCATTGTCCCCCTGTTTGATGAGGTGGCACTTTCTGGGCATAAATGCTGTTTTAAGCAAACAAAGGACTATATCCCTTGGTGTTTTGTCACAAGATTTAAGACACAGGGCTAGCAATAGTGGACTGGAGGAATTAAAGCATTTTTAGTGCTAAGTATCTGGACTCTCAGAGTGGATGTACAAATTATGATGGTGCATGTGTCTTCAGTGTAGACCACTTTGTTGTCTTTATTTTTATTTTGCTTCACTCACAGTTTTGGCAATAGTGGCATCATTGTTACATGTACTAGAAGCAACAGCCTTAGCTGCATGACACATTATGCCACCCAGTATCCTTATGAAATTCTGTTCACAGTGGACAACTTTGTCCTTTTCTCTTTTTTTAAGCTTCACTCATAGTTTTGGCAGTAGTGGCATCAGTGCTTTGAATGATTAACATCCAATGACAC
Source organism: Etheostoma spectabile (assembly GCF_008692095.1). Taxonomy (NCBI): domain Eukaryota; kingdom Metazoa; phylum Chordata; class Actinopteri; order Perciformes; family Percidae; genus Etheostoma; species Etheostoma spectabile. The sequence continues at coordinate 6,094,334 of NC_045756.1, forward strand.
TGTTCACTTGCAGTGTAGAAAGTAGTGTGTCCTTACGTGATGAAGCAGAAAGTAAAGTGCAGCGCATACTGAGTGTGTCATGTCGTACAGAAAGTCAGGGTATAGTAGATGGGGAATGAATGGGTTTTTAAAATGACTGCTTTTATAGAGTAAGTAGAACAGCCTACAGTAGGAAACAATGGGTGCAGGCTTCTTGCGTTATATGCCACCTGTGTTTCTTGCCTTGAAAGTAGTGGAGGTTGGGGTGGTGGATGGGTGCATTTATTTTTCATGGAAGAAATCTTCGGAGATAGCAATTCATGTTTTTTTTGTATAACTTTTGATCTTTCCATAACCTTCACCAAGTGTTTTAGTTCTCAAACCTAGCCATACTTTCACCATACTATAGTTGCCATACCCTGAAATAAAACAAACCTTGGCATCAAAGGTAGTCTGGGATTTAGCAGAATTGTCCAGTGTTCTGTCTGTTGTCTGTGGGTTGCATTGTGGAAGGATGTTTACTTTGGCCACCAGCCAAACTACTTGGACAGTCTGGTTTTTCTACTTCATTTATTAAGGCATTTTCATAATGTGTGATTAGCACAGCTATTCAAAAGGGATAGGACAAATAACTTGACTGGCTGAGAAAGATTCATCATCACACCCACTGATCTATTTATACTCCACATTTGCCAACTCTTTTGCCCATGCTGGTCATGGATGCACAAAATGGCAACATAAATGGCAGGTGCGCTCATTGTTTGTGTCATCATGACACATTCACTTTTGCTGGTCTTTGTGAACGTGTGATTACTGTAAATCTGTGTGCTCATAGAAATCTGAAGGAAATATTTACGGAAACCTCTTTGCCTAAGAGACAAGGTCTTCATGAAGCAGGTGAAGCCAAGCAACAGATGTGATGCGGGTTAGGACAGATGGTGTAAAATTGCAAAAAAAAGAGTCAGGTGGTCTGGTACCTGCGCTGCACATTGATTGGGCTTTTTAAGAATCGCTGACAATAATCCCCCTGTATGAAAGCAGGATCAAGAGCTTACAGGCTCTAATTACTAACAGTGGGCAGCTATTTGACATATTTTAATTGACAGTATTGTGCTTTTCGTGAATATTGCTTTATTAGACAGCAGAAACTGAACTATAGAAAAGTAATTTCTTCCACCTCATTCCTGCACCATGTCTCTTCTGGACCTATCTATTTATTCTACTCTTTTTTTACACTATTAGTAAAAATATACATGCAAATGAATAATACTGTAGAGAGTTTCAACATATTCCTACTTTAAATGATTCACACACAAAGAAGTTCAGTGTTAGTCCAGCTGGTTTAGGTCCCCTAAAACGACTGTCACCTTTGCAGCGGGCTGATGTCGTACATCTTGTCAAATATCCATCAATTAGCAAACTGTGCTTACAAATGCTCCTCCGACACGCCGTACATCTGGGATTGCTAATTAAGATGATGTGTTACATAATTAATGCCTACGCTCTGCTAATTAGCGCTCACTTAGTGCCTTAGCTTTAGAGATGTGAAAATCAGTGCTAAACTTGTGGTAATGTAATTCCACACCACGGTGGTGTGGAACCCGTGATCATAGTAAGGGATGTGGAAGCCCGAAATTCCATATCGCTAGATTTTCGGAAAACCAGAATCTTAAAACACATAATTATGCATTTTTGTATTTCTTTTACTTTGAGGCTGTGTTAATGTGTCTGTACTTCTGCTGTTAGGTTGGTTTTTAGTGACTTAAGATGTATGGCTCCTTTCAAGGCCACAAGTACATGTGTCTCTAGCTTTGAAGATAGTCTCTCCCTCTTTTCCTGCCACCCCCTATCTCTGACAGTTTGTAGAAATGCCCCATCAAGGACACTTCAGCCACATGTCAATCCACTGATTCCACCAGAGAGATAAGAAGGAGGGAAGGGACAGTGGATGAGACTCTTGCATAATTTATAGTGAGCAAAAAATCAATTTTGTGGCATAAATTACTCTGATGTTAATTAGTTGCCGATTGGTCTTTTACAAAAGGTGCATTCTAAATCACTTCAGGGAGAGACTCACTGCACCGAGACGAGACTGAATTGTTCAGCTGGTGTTAATTTCACATGATGTTATGATAGAAAATTAGGCTGGTTTCCTTATTTGGAACGTGACCAAAATGTTTTCAGAAGACGGAATGGTCCCTATAAATAGACTGGAGAGAAAAAAAAGATAATTATTAATTTCAGTCCCTCTACTGGTAAGGCAGGGAACTTATGGAGGAAAATGGAGACACACACACACACACACACACACACACACACACACACACACACACACACAGAGACATGCCACCATGCAACCACCCTCGGTCAGGGAGATTGCTTACCAGCGCTTAGTTCAGTGGCGATGCCCAGTTGGGCCTTGATGTAATGGAAATTGATTGCACTGCTCCCAGGCTACACTGTCATGACAAGTTATTTTAATGGCACTAAAGCGGGCTTATGTTGAAGTTAAAGGGGTGAGGCGGTGCAGTGACTAGGGGCATATTTACAGCATTGCAAGGCTTTTTATTTATTTATGAGATAGCACAATGTAATTCAAGAAAAAATAAATAAAGACGGCGAGTTTACATGAGGGATTGAGAAGAAAAAGATGGGGGCAATGGGTGATGGGGGTGACAGTTCAGAGCCATTTTCCTGCCAGCTCAGGAGGTACCACCTCAGATATGGATGCAGTGGTTGAGTTTTGCCACAAAAGTTATAATTAAAGAATGATTTGTGCTGTGCAGTGTACATTTCGGTGTCAGCTGTATTGGGCTACAGTATAGTACACACAAGCTGTATATGCCCATTTATCCCAGCAGTAACCTGCCAAGCAGGGAGGAAGGACATTTTCAGCCAAGATGAAATCGGTTGTTTATTTGCCTCACACAGTTAATGGTTGCAACATAAGAGCTGTGACAGACAGAACTTACCAGGTTCTCTGTGTGCCTCCAGGTATTCTTTCCTTCCTTATCTAGACTTAGAAAGAAACAAAAAAACAAAAATAAAGACCATTTCTTCTTTGTGTCTTCCACAGGTGAGGTCATTCACTGTCAACAAGTTGCATTCAGGTTTCTCCTAGCAGAGGTCATCTGTGGCTTGTTGCAGTGTGCATTGGTATTATTGTAAGAAACTTGGCTGTTCTTTGCCATGGGCAAACTTCTGCAGAAGCTGTTTACTCAGTCGGCCATGCTACTTCCTCCTCTGTTTTCCCCCCACCGTTTTTTTTTCTTCTTCCCACTGTGTTTAGTTACTATATAATAAACAAAATGAGTTATATTATACGTAAAAGGCATACAAGACTTGGTGATGAGTACTTAAGAGCCTCATAACACAATCAATTTCCGGTTTATTTTAAAGTTTAATGGCATTTCAGATTGCGATGTCGCTGTAATAATTTACGACGGCTCATGCATGAGCACTTTGAGTAATGTGTTTCCCTCATGTTCTGTCCGCAGGCCAATTAAGGCTCACTGTGTGACTATCTGGCCAAATCAAAAGGTCCCTGCACTTCTCGACAGCTAAAGCAGCCAATTAAAATCCTGTGCCCGGGCTGAAACAGCCATCACCGCCCACCATGAGTGATCATTACCGCATATGTGGGTTGGACAGAATCCGCAGGTGGCTTATTGATTGCAATGGTGAAAGCTGATCTTGCACGAAGGAGTCCTGCTGTCATGTTTAACTGTGATGAAAGTATCAAGTCTGGTTTTAGGCAAAGTCGCACACATGCACACGTGCGCATGCACGCCCACTGTCCTCATTGCCCATACCGGTGTCACTGTGTGCAGCAGTAAGCCTCATCACACGGGTCAGCAGAGCCAAGACCCCACTTGCATACTGCTTGATCATCTGAACAAGTTCGGAAATTAACTTTGATGTGGAATGTCTGTGGGCGAGCAACTCAGGTCCACGAGGGGGTAAGAGGTGGCTGGTCAGCTGCGTCTGTGGGCGAAATGTGTTTACCACATGCAGAGATATGAAAGAGAGCATGAGAGGAGTGTGTGAGGGAGAGATAGATAGAGAGAGAGAGAAGCCACCCCCACATGCTCAATGAGGAGTCACTTGTCTACTTCAAATATGGTTAATTCATATTCAACGCACATGGAGTTGTGGGCTCATAGAGCTAGATTTAATACATCTCAGCTCTCTGTGACAGATCTGGAGCATGTCTAAATTCTATTGTATTTTCTGTGAACTATCTCTTGCAATATGTGCAGGGGCAGACCTATCGTTAGCACTAAGTGCCCCCCTTGGTGGCATTACAAAATGCTTTTGGCTTTGGGTTTCTCCCTCTTGTGTTGTCTCATACCTAAATGACAGAATAATTTGTCACTGTCTAACAAAAACTACTTATGTGAGCTTTTGGATCTGCCATTTATAGAGTTAAATTGGCACTTTTCGATATGTTCTATGTTAATATCTAATGCATATCTGATAACGTTTACGGCGGTGACTCTTAGGGACAAACACACTGATAATCATCACCCGACGTTCAGCTCTATGTTCTAGCCTCTTCTAGCTCATTGTTTTGGTTTCATGGCCCATCTATAAACTTTGTTCCCTGCAGCAGACAGCTGTTTTCATTGAAAAAAGCTCCGGTTAACCCACCTCCGCTACCTGCCCATCACCAGAGAACAGACAGTCAAAGTTGGCACTACCACCACACTAAATTCTGTTCTTAATTTATGAATAAATATTTATCAGTTACTTTTTCAAAATCCACATGAGCCACTCTTTACGTACAATAAGAAAAGTTTTCTTGAGATGTTTATTATGGCAAAGAATCTTGATATAACAAAGGTATTGTTCTTTTCAAAATAGGAAAGACATGTCCCATCTTTTTAGGATGAGTAAAAGCCGATTTCCCTTTGTCCCCCAACATGAATGCAGTAGTTCTTTGTCCTAATTGGCCTGCAGGGGTTGCTGCATAATTCTACAGGAAAACATTGCTGTACAGTCCTTGTATGCATTTCCCTTAGAGGCCGTGTGATGTATGAGCAGGGAAAAACAAATCTATGTATATGCTTACTGTCCTGCAAGTGCTCCAGACATATATATTTTTATTTATCTTTTAACTACTATGTGGCATTATTTCCTTTCTTTTTTAAATCTGCTTCAGTGCAACAGTTTTTTTAATATGAGCGACTGTTCTACAATGAAAAGGTTGAGCCAATAGCATCTCAGTAGACTAATGTCACATACCTTCATAAAAAGATTCTGCTTTAGTTAACATTCGTCAGCTGTCCACCTACATTACATTTCCAGAGTAAGCCTGCATGTGGAACTTCTCTGATCAGGATGACATACTAGACTCTGATACTGTTCTCATGATTAAAGCCTTTTATTGCATATCCTGACAGTACATCACCTCCTCTGTTCCTTTTCTCTTTAAATACTCTCTGCCAAGACTTTTTAATTCAAACATAAAAAGCGACCTTTACTTTGACCTTTACGAGGTGAAACATTCATTTTATATTTTAGTGTCTGATTTTGTCAAGTCTGTAAGTTCCATGGAGCCACCAAAGAATTCTTTTATCAAAAATTTAAGGAAAAAAATACATTATCCTAACCCTTCAATATTAGCATAACATGATGTGTCGGATTATCATGACCTAACAGGAGTTTTATGGAGTGAAACATTATTTTAGAATGTAGTATCAAGTGTGAAGGACAGTGTGTAACCCTTTTTGTCAACTCCACCTCAAACTTTTAAAATTTTGGAACTAAATGGAGCAGAAAGTGAAATAAAGTCAGAAATTCTCCAATATTACTGTTCCAACTGCATGTCTTGGTAGAATAACAACGTGAGTAACTTATATCAGAAATGCCTTGCTTGTAATGAGTTACACTCTATTTTTGCATAACTCATGTCAGTTTTCCAGAGGCTTAAATCTTGCATAAATGTCTCTCCCTTTTCCCTTCATATACAGTATGTATAGCACATCTCCCCTAAATGAATGTAGTGGATTCAAAAGGTAAAATCAGTAAATGTTCACAGCTTTCACCTGGATCCTTCTAGTTTATGTGAAGAGCAGGCTGTCCTAACACATTGCACACTCAGTGGTATTACACTGCTGGCCTAAATTAGTGTATTTTCATGCCTTTGTGATACAGCTCTGATTGTTTTCATCAAGCCTTAAAATCCTTTTTTGTTCAACAATGCAAAAGTCGGAAACACAGAAAAGGGTGTAATGCATGTAAATCTAGCTAAGCACCAGTACAGTTAGGTCCCTGCAGCTCCCTTGGCACAACAGATTCGGGGGGGGAGATGTAGTGCACCACAGTGGCAGTGCTACCCTGGCTGGCACTAGGCACCAACCACTGACCTGTTTAAACAGCTGGAACGTTTGGCACTGCCTGCCTCCGGAGATTTGCAGGGCCACTGGCAAAGGGGTCGAGAGGAAGGAAGAGGGGGTGGTGGGGGGGAGAAGGAAGGGGGATGGGAGGCATGCTGGCGGAGCTGGGAGGAGGGATTCATAGCTCGGCAATAGGGGGCCACTGTGCAGAAATGGCACCAAGCAGGAATTAAACAGGCCGCTGGCAACAAGCTGAGGAGGTGGTGGTTGTAAAATAGACACAGTTTGTAATAGGGGGCTGGCCAGTTCGGGGGGTCACTTTGGTTTTTGAATGCAATGAATGGGTGACCAAGACAAATAATAAATAGATTGTTGAGAAGCCTCTGTGCCAACTGTCTTGTTTGTGATGAAGAAAAAAAGAGCCTGTGTGTTTTGGAGGGGTTTAGGCTGTGTGTTCGGGCATGGGGGGTTACTGACTCACACAAGAGAGCACCTCGCAGCTTGCAGCAGGGGTTTAACCAAAACTAAGCAGCCGCTGGCAGGAGGCTGAGGGGGACATGTGGGCTGGAGTTACAATAACTATGCTGTTGGACCCAGATCCTAAACAGGCCCATGGTATGCCTTTCCAAAAGTGACGTGCAGATGTTCTTCAAAGAAAGGGACCCAAGGACAGTTAATTAAACCTGATCCAAACTGTGTTTGATCTGACCCAAAGAGAGATAAAACACCAAAACTGGCAGCATTATGCACCAGCAATTAAAAACCAGACACTGTAAAAAGGAAACAAAAAAACAACCCAAGCAGTGTTTTCACTTGTGTATTAAACATATTTACCATGGACCCAATAAGACTGAATGTTTTTTTTACCCAGCCTGACTCCAATCATGGTCACTAGGAACCAAGTGGACCCATGAAGAACACTAAACTACACTGGCAGTGACAGTCTGTAGTAGGTAAACTAGCTGTTATCTGAGGGTCATAGCCTCTCCTTGTGATGTCACTTGATCATAATCACGTGCCTGCTGGGTCTCGGTGTCATTTCAAGCTTGCGTTGATGATGCAAGAGGATGTCAATGACAGCCCAGGTTCACATGTTGGTCCTCAGCCGGAGGGCTGAATGGAAGGTCAAATATGTGCGTTTGTGATAAGAAAGGTTGAGCTAGAGTGAAGGTGCATGGCTAAGAAAGGATGAAAAAGAGCAAGAGAGGTGCTATGTGCTCAACTATCAATGCACAGATCACAGTGATTCAAGTTTATTAGTCATTATGCAGAAGGATGTTAGAATATTAACATATTCAGGGTATAAGGGTCAGTGTGCAGCATTAGAGGTTAAATGGATGAATGGATGGATGAATGGTTATTGGCTTCCTTTTTAGAAATTGAATAATGAATGTAATACTGTAGTCATCTGCTGACAGAGCTGCAGGTTTTGGTTGCTTTTCAGTCGATGATGTCAGGCCATCTCTGAGATTCAAGCCTCCTAACTGTTTGCTTGGCCAAGGATTTCTATTTTGCTTATGTAACATCCATTTGAGAGCTTTTTTATTATTAAGGACGATCATGTCCTTGTTTATGGAAGTGCTTAAGCGCACTGGTTGAATCATATTTCTTTCCAGAGGTATGTTGGAGGCAGCCTTGATGAATAATGCAAAAGGGTTTGTGCTATACTCAATGCACATTCCAGAGGATGTTTGAGCGTTGTGCCGAGCACCGAAAAACATTGGCTTAAATCATTTCAGGCACCAGCAATCGGACCTCACAGTGCCTAAAATCAAATGCCAATATTTGACCAACCAAGTTTGTGTGACTGGAACGTTGGGAGGGAAACATGTTTGAGCAAATACAACCAAACTTGATTTGAACCGAGTGGACTGTAGAAAAATTGCTAAAGACAGTATTGTTATAACAAAGGTTCATACTATTATAGAAATAGTCATAATAATCTGCACGTGGAAGCTACTGCATCACCATCACAGTTGAGCATGCCCTGGTGCGTAGTTTGGATTTAATGTAGTGGTCACTAACACGCAGCGGCTTGCTAGATTGCTGCAATCAAAGTCTGAACTGTACAGAGAGTAATATTGGTCCACGGAAACCATTTTTTAAAGGGTTGGACAGTGCTGAGATCTGTTTTGCTTTTTTTGCATTGCACAAAATCCTGTAAGTGTAACAATAATTGGTTCTGTTGATGGCTGACAACCAAATTTGAACTTTCTCATTGGGCAACACGTTTTTCATCCATTAATGATGACAAGCCAATTAGGTTTCGTAATATGAATCTGGTGCAGGGTCACCGGGGTTGGACAGTCAAATTACAGTGGTTACAATACCACTCCAATCCTAATATCTCCTTAATGAACTACAATGTTTTGATATTGTCCCTAAAAAGAATTACGCTTAACAACTGAGAAAGTTGAACAATAATTTGGGTTAATTAAAAATTGGGTATTTATGTTATTATTGCTAATAATATTGCACTCATCAAGTGTGTGCTCGCTTTTGGTTTTTCCTCCATATAAAGTAGGACTTTGATTTAGGGATTTTGCTTCTCCTAGACCTCTGCAATATTTGGCACCATTATTACTGATGCAAGTGATTGCCAAAATCAAGAAAATAAGTTACAATTAACCAAAATTATACCTTATAAATAATATACGTTTTTATTTAACGTTCCAATGGTCCAGTGTTCCAATAGTCAGAGGTTTCTAGTGGCCATTAGAGGGTTTTTTTTCCTGCAGAGGCTGACAATGTTTATTGCAGTGTGTTTGAAGACTTCTCCCTATGCAACATGAAATTAATTTAATAATTTTTTTGTTTTTTAAGCTCATAACAGTGGTGTGTGCCAGACAAGCTGACACATACTGATAATTGGCAGTCAGGTTGATATAAGTGGCTTGTGTAAGCACTGACAAAGTCTTTTTTTATATGATATGTATTAACCAAGCCTCTTTTAAATGCACAGTATGAAATATATAAACTATACATACAGGCAGTGCAGGTGCTGCATTGTAAAGGGGGAACAGATTTAGCATAGCAACAGATAAGCCAGGCTTAATGATAACAATTAGCACAGTAGTCTTTGATGAATCACCTTGCTGGTTAAAACTGATTTGTGGTTAGTATAACAATAGCATGTACTCTGTGTACCATAACCTAATTTCTATGTATATACATGGATACATTCTTGTTAACAATTAATTATTCTCTCAGCTGCTTTTTATGATACAGTAACGACTGTGTCTTGTGTTGCTCTTGATCAAATAAAAACACCAAGTAATGGTTTAATATTTGTTACCAATATTGCACGTAACAGCAATCAAATACTATTCATTCAATGCTCATTTTGCAATACATCAGTATTTCAACGTTATTAACCATAATTACAAAAGATATTGACGTAATACCACATAATAAATCCATGTAGAGCAAGTATTTTGTACAGCTCTCGTTAAAAAGTAACAAAATAAATTCTGTTACTTACTCTGTTGTGATTTCTAACAGCACAATCAACCACCCTCACTCACCATCGCTTTGATTGGCCTGTGAGTTAAGGTCAAAGTTATTTAGCATTTAGATTTTTGGAATATAGCTTATTGTGCTCTAAACTGGTCGTAACACAGACAGTAAGTTTAAAAATCAAGTTCCGCCAAGCCTTTATCTGTAATCAAAGTTTGAATGTGTGATTACACCGATAACAACTTCACTGAAACACCGTCCCTATAACCAATCTCTATTAGAGGGTTATAGGATCCTCATTATATTGACTGTGAAATGGGAACTTCCTGCAGCGCAGGGTAAATAAACAAATAGTCCTCACTTCAGATGAGATCTGCAAGATGTGTGATCTGCCAAGTTAAACGATGATATTATAATTTGTTCTAGGGAAACATGCTGTAGCACAAAAAAAAAAAACGTTTTTGAGCTGAAGGAAGCAACTTGTAAAATCTTAATTAAAAGATTGTATCAGACATGGCATTGCTTATGGAAAATAGGGAAATAATGGACTTAAAAGACAAGTTTTTACAGACGGAGCAGAGAAATAATTCACTATGCTGGGGTTGCTGCAATGAGAGAGGACTTATTTGCCGCAGGGAGAGAATTGGCATTTTTAATATCCACAGCAATGAAGTCTCAATATAGCAACTATAAGGAGGCAGTATCATTTGGCATAATATCCTTCCTTTTCTATATTTTCCTCTGTTGTTTGTCTCTTTTTAGTCCTCATTATGGAAAAAAATACAGTGTAATTAACGCAATCATGATTAATTACAGCACACAGCCTTGGTTTACACATCTGCCTAATTGCGATTTTCTTTATTTCAAATGTTTAAGAAAGCAGAACTTGTCACATTAGCACATTAGGTTTCTCTTCTCCTTCTCCAGTGTGTTCCTGCCCAAGTCAATGTTTTTCCTGTTTTGTTACTTTAACTTTTCTCAGAACCTTTTTCAAACAAATTCCAGCTAAACAGCCCTTTGCTCAAACACTCCCACATACGCTACTCCCACCGTCCTCTCAACAGCAGCCAAGTCCACATATAGAACTGGTGTCGGCCATTTTGGAGGATAACATGGGCAATGCAGGAAGTGTAGCACTGCCAAAGGCAACCTGCCAAGCTGATTCCCACAGCGATATATACATAGTAATACCCCTATTGATTGCTCTGAATAAATTTATTGAGGGGAACCGGAAAGCATGCTGGGGAAAAATTGTGGAATTTATGACAGCTAGTACTCAAGATTAATTCACTTTTTAATTACAGGGAAGTACATAGGTATTGCCTGTCGAGTAGTTAAATTTAAAGCTAAGACAAATGGCAAGCAATGCTTGCTGAGAACGCACTATATGGAAGAAAGTGTATGAATCAATAGTACATTTTTCCTCGACTCTGCCTCATAGAAATTGCCGGCGTCTGTATTAGGTTCTCCAGCATATTCATGCTCAATGGAAATTGGAGAGAGATCTGCTTTCTGCGTGTGGTTTAACTCCATTATTTCTTCCTTTGCCTTGTATAAACTCGTTCTATAAAAGCCAACTACCTGACTATTCTTTACACCACCCCTTCATGAATTTTCTGTTACATCATTTCCATTCTGTCTTTTTTTGAAATTCACTAGGTTTTCTGTTGTTTTCATGCTGCAGGAATACAATTCCCCTGCAGTGGAGAAGGCTTCCCAGAATGTTAATATGTTTTGTAGGCAGTTCAAAAGCAGAATACTGCATGTTAACACAGTTTAATGTTTCTGAGCCTGGGACGACCATCTTATGAGTCTGTTTTCACACCAGAGGCACTCTAAAGAAGAGCTATTAGGGTGTTTAAACGGTAAGATAGTGTCGACTTGGGAATCAGGAAAAGGAGTAGTTTCAAAAAGATAGAAAAACCCTGCTAACGTGGTCATAATCACCTTTGTCGCTTTGTCACTTTGAAGTCCCAGTGATACGGAAGCTGGAGAAACGTTAGCTTCTGCACTGTAATGTATTTCCTAGTGGAGAGGAATATTTGAGCGTTAAATCCTGCACATTTGATTAGACTGCTAAAAAGTAGACAGGCTTTAGCACAGTACAGAGCTACCATAGGACTGTTGACAATAGTTCCACATATATTTCCCTCACCTGTTGTTTCTGTTAGATCAGGAGGAGGATGAAAGACGATAGGGAAACTGCTGATTTTCAACCGGCTCGTTCACTGTAGCGCCAGCATACATTTGTTTGGCATATATTGTCAGATAGGTGCACAATGTGGCCGGGGATATGATCGAAAAGGGTCAAAAAGGCATTTTTCATTTCATCTCAGCTTTAAGGTAAAAAAGTGATGCGTGTGTAAACCTAATATATTTCATGTGGAAATGTAGGATTTTATCTAAAGAACATAAATCATCCAGGATGTTTGATAACCTGCATGTAGAGTTCAACATCACACCTGCTGCCTTGTCACCATTAATGAGGGCCAACTGGCCTTTAAGCCTCAGTCAGAAGTCCCATGTGTAAAGGAAAGCATTCAACATGGTGTCATGTAAACATACTGTATGTGATTTATGACCCGTGCAAGGACCTGTGTCAAACTAGCATCATTTTTTTTCAAAGTACAGTAGTGACACTTAACACGTGTCCTCCACACAATCACATGCATCTGTTGCTATGCAACAAGTCATGTGCAACCTCGAGCAAAAGAAGAAGAGATGGTGCGGGCGCCCATGTGTGGAGGTTTGCTCCTCGAGGCAGCGGGCCCGGGTTCGACTCCAGTTACCCCCTCTCTCTCACCTTTCATGTCTTGGTTGTCTTGTAGAAATAGGGGCCCAAAAAAATAATCTTATAAAAAAAGAAGACATTTCACCTCTATGGAATCCAAAAAGTGTTTAAAAGTTTTACTCACCCTACTTTAAAAGGGTTGCATGAGATACGAGGCTATTGGGTATGACAATCAGCAACGTGTTAACCCAGCTCGCTTTCCTAATTCAACCTCCATCACTAAGCATTTTCTCGCCCAAGCAATAACCCAAACTGCCTCCCATCACACACGCACACGCACGCACACACACACACACACACACGCACACACACACTCACACACTTTCCTGTGAAGTAGCAAACAGCATCTTCACGTTTCTCATCTACATTTTATTTTTTTCCTTTCTGTCTCTCCTCAGCTCCCTCTCCCACTCTATCCGCCACACAGCCCTTCTCACATAGCACCCCAAGCTTTCTTTCAGCTCCACTTCTTTTTTACCACCATCTCCTTCCTCTCTGACTCATCCTCAACTCCTCCCCTCAGGGATATTTTAGGCCAGGCCGCTTGAAACATATCACCATCCCTCCCACCCTCCTTATCTTCGACTGAATAACACGTTTCTGAGACGGGTAGCCCCCGCTGAGAAACAGGTGAGTAAAGAGGACAGGCCTCTCTAATTAACAGGCAACTCTTTCTTAGCCATGCATGATTAGTCGCACATGATCAATGTGTGGACAGTTTTTCTCTGGCAGTGCAAATGTTTACTGTGGCACAAGGTTCAAAAAGTATGCATCAGATTCAGAAAGACATCTCATTACAGCAAAAGTCTTAGTGTACTATATGTGAGCATGGTGAGTAATTATGCCTATATAGTGCCTTTCTTTTTCAAAAGAGTTCACTGGAGAGTCAAGTCGCTCCAGATATTCCCAATGCCTGCAGTTATGTAATTTATGTGATTTCCCCTGAATGTATTGTCCCATCCTTTAGCCTTCTTATATTCAATTGTTTTGATGGATCTTCTAAAACAACACATTTTTTCAATAAGGAAATATATTGTATTATGTTCAGGGTTTCTATATTGGGATTTTCCAACAAGTGTCCTCAGAGAGGAGTCATTTCTTTAGGGTTCCAGTAGTATATTTTTCAAAGATCACCATTTCAGCTCGAAGTAGTCTCTCAGAGCATTTAACTCAATTTTAACAAGCACCCTTTTCTGATAAAAGATTTTTCTTTTGCACCTTAAAAATATCCATCACAATGATGTGCTGCAACTCAACGAAGCACACAAAGGCTCAGTAACATTTTGACTACACATTAGAATGTGCTAGACAGACTTTGATTTACAGTACATGGGATGACTCTATGTACTGTTAAACGCCTGGTGTTTTCAAGTCACCCAAGTGAATACTGTAGAAGCGGTTTGGAGCAATCCTATTGGTGAAATTGGGAAGCAAAGTCAGAGAAGAAGACATTTGAAAGTGCAAATGAAAACACAGCACAGCAGTGGTGTGTACAAAGACATCTCAGCAGGTAGATAGGAACCAGTTCAACGTCAACTGGATAGTAGGTTGGCATAAAAAGCATGAATCCATGGAGGCCTCCTGCCTCAAAGACAGCTGAGCATTATTTGAAAGCTACAATTGACTCGTAATGTTGCTGACCGCATTTGTGGTCATACATACCACCAGCAGTATAACCTGCAATCTCACAAAGCCATTCATCATCTCAGGATGGCTCCAGAAACATTACAGTGGATTCGATTTACTCCAGTAACAGTGCACAATCTACAGATATAAAGCCAGCAGAGCTATTGGCAGTAAGTGGACCAGGGGGTTTGAGGATGAGGTGGAATGGCAGCTGACAAGCAATACATCCTTCTTGTGACACATCTGTACAAGTCTGCTCATTTCTGAGAGGTTGGGTCATCATTGTACCCTCAATGCACAGCCTCAGAGTGGTAGTAACAAAAGCTTACAAACAAATGCACAATATGCAACTACTTTAATTATTTGTAATCTCATAAAAGGATTAAATGTTGTTTTTAGGGTTACTGTACAGTACTGAACAACACTGTTGTCCCACCTGCAATGCTGCTATCACATCAATTGGAGAGGGAAAACAATAGAAAAAATGTCCTTAATATAAATTCTCAAATTGGTAAATAATAGCTTCTGAAGAAATAAAAAAATCCAGGTCTCTAATACAGTATGTCCTTTATAGCTCCCCGTTTACCTCTTGTAGTTAAATACCATCTCCTTCATCAGAGAGATCATCAGAGACTGCACTCATCCTGACTCTGCTTCATTTCACCCGCTTGCCTCAGGCAGATGCTTCAGGGCCGCAAGGTCCTTCCACTAAAATAACTGAAATCAAATTTTACCACAACTATAAATGTTAACTCCCGCACAGCACCATCACAGGCAAGAGCAGCATCATTGTTTTAACACGGAACTGTCCTGTATATCTGACTGGTCTGCACATTTTGTGCACTCACTGCTTTTTGTGAATTCTGTCGGCTGAAGGCAAATTGCACTGGTTCTGTTGTGTAGTAATGAAAGCAATTTTCCTTCAGATGGGGTCACATTAAGAATTTACAATGGCATTTTTCGAGTCTATTTACCTGTATATTTAGCCATGAAAAAGAAAAGTTCACAATAAAATCATGTAAGTACTTGATGACAGCCTCTCAAAAATACTATATACTTCCAAAACAGCACAGCAAGTACTCAATGTGC
This sequence comes from Etheostoma spectabile, assembly GCF_008692095.1. NCBI lineage: Eukaryota > Metazoa > Chordata > Actinopteri > Perciformes > Percidae > Etheostoma > Etheostoma spectabile. The sequence goes on from NC_045756.1 coordinate 6,109,613, forward strand.
AATAACTACTAGCATTTAATTCTAGCAATTGACCCAAAGTATTCCCTTTTAGTGTTTTCATAGTCATTTAACCTCTTTTTGATCATCATTATTTACCAGTAGAAACTATATTCGACAAAGTGACTTATTGAGTTCAGTTTGCTGGTTATATGGAATTGGGACCATTTATCCCCTCTGCCCTGAGGAAGACTGTTACTTTTTCATAACTGTAACAGTCCCTGACAGCTGCTGAAAAATTTCTTCTCCTTCCCAGTTCTCAGGAGTTCCCTTCGGCTGAAGTCCAGTTTGACATTCTTGCCAACTTATTCAACACATTAAAGTCCTCAAGTCTCACGTTGTTTTACAGATTCACTTACATATTTTCTAATCTATGAGGTATCAGCTGGGGTGTTTTAAACACTTCTTCTGAAGTGAAAAATGTATGAATTATGAAACTGACCAATGTAACACAACATACTTAGTTCGAAGTTAGGCCAGCGGTTGCCTTCTTTTGAATGCAGTGATAAGTTTACAACGTAATTAAATCATTAAAACTCATTAATATAGGCACTTTTCAAAACCTCTCTTTATGATTTGAAACTCGATTTCAAATTATTTTTTCCAAAATAAAGGTTTGGAAAATTTCACCCAGCTGGTGGAAATGGCATTAATACTGCTGTTTTCATTTCTGCTTCTTAGTTAGTGCTTATCGTCACTGGTTTCTTATGAGCAAATTTCATAATGTTCCTATGAATTGCTAAAATATTTGACCACATTATTATTTAAAAAGTCTTTCATCTTTTCAAGGCACTGTTTATGATTTGAAATTTAAGAAAGAAGATCTTCAGGCAAAGTATTTTACGTCAGTCTAATTGTGATTTCTCATCTGAAGAAACGGAATCAGAAACACAGTTGATTTTTCAGTGTGTGTATATAGATTGAATGTATGACTAAGAAGGTTTGCCTTTCAAGTTGCTCTAAAACTGCTTTCATTTATTTTCTTCACACAGTTTCTTTCCTTTAACGATCTTAAGTTCTCACACACACACACACACACACACACACACACACACACACACACACACACACACACACACACACACACACACCACCTCTCTTAATCTATGTCTGCTGAAGTGGTCTTTAATGAGGTGTGAACAGCGGACCACAACCTTCTCTCTCTCTCTCTCCCTCCTTTTTCATCTTCCCTCTCTCTCTCACCCCTGAGAGCGACAGAAACAGACCGACAAAGACATACAGCGAGCGACAGACAGGAGAAGGAGAGAAGGCGATGTGAGAGTTAATGGGAGAGAACAAGGTCTTTTTTCATTACTCCATCCCCCCCATCCATCATCATGTGATCAGAGCGAGAGCAGATCACAGGGCCTGTGAGGGACACTTTAAAGATTTTCTCCCCAGCTGATACCGACGTCATGCCTTTCAATGTTTATGTATGCAGGAACGTGTGTGTAATACTGTTTGTGTATCTGTGTGTAGGGAAGCAGGTCAGCCTGGATGTGTTTCTCACCCCTCAGCGAAAAGCCTGCCCACGCCCACTCATGATAACCCACCACAGAGTTGTGGTTTTGTAGATGAAGACCAGCCAGTTTCACTAATGCATCTCAAATCTGTGTGTCTGTGTGAGTTAGCGTGCCTTCCAGCGCGGCAGAATCCCACTGACAAACCGCATATCGGCAGCATGCCCTTGATTTGGATATAAAGGCAGAATTCCTGCTAGAGTTAAACAGCCTTCTCCTACTTTACCTTTAGCTTTAAACTGATCTTATTAAAAAAAATGTGCCTGAACGTTGATTACCTGCCAGGATTGGGATTTCACCTTCAACTGGCTCAGTGCAACCTGCATATTAAACACTTCAAATGAGAGATAGCCTCTATGTTCCTGATTGTCCGCTTAAGTTACAAAGTGAGGCTACCACAGTGAGCAGAATGCCATGCCCTTTGTAGGCACATTAGATTAATCCTGTTCGCTCAGATGAAATTCTGAAGTTGGGACTTGTCACTGTCAAAGGACATAAGAGACTTAGTTCAAGGTGGTAAAAAGGCAGCAGTAGTGTGTGTTCCCTCTGGTCTTAGCAGAAGCTCCCGTTTGTACAGGTCCACATTTAAAGATAAAATCGGGGGTTCCTCGGTAGCTAAATAGTCAAGGCACATACCATATAACCATATGATTCAGGCCGGGAACTTTGGTTGCATTTTATACCCATCTATTCCTCCTTAATTTCGTGCCTAAAAATAAAATCCCCAAAAAGGGATAAATAAATTGACTTTAGATGTTTCCTTAGATCCTTCTCCAGTAGGTAAATATGATGTGTTTGTGTTGGGGTGATAGCTCCACCTTTTTAAATTAATTTTGGATCTCTTTCATGCCTCAGATTTTTCTGTCCATTTGCATTTAAAATATCAGAGACCAGTTGGTTTCGAGAACAGAAATGTGCTATGTGCAGTTGTGTTTTGATAATAGCACATGACTAAATATCTAGGTATAGTCACAAGGAGCATTGTTAAACTTTAAAGTTGTTGTTTTTTTTAACCTGTGCCACATTTCCTATGTTCCTCTTTTTAACATCCTAGCAGTCGATTGTGTAACTTCAAACACTATCATGCTTTCCTACAGTGCCTCCAGGTACGACTGGAGGCATTTGCCAGCAGTGCTTTACTATAATTCATAACACCTGGCCAACAAAATCTCCAACAGTAAGAGAATAAGTGATTTTATATGTCCATTTGACTTACATTTGACAGTACTGCAGTTGCACATTTATTTGGATCCTAGTTGGATTTAGGTCATTATCACAAACATGTCTGTGTTTTTGTTTTACCAAATTAAAATTTAATCAACTTTGTTTATATAGAACTTTCACCGAACACTCTTAGGAAAACAAAAAGAAGGAAATCATTAACACAAATATATAATGTAAAACTTTCAAACTCACTTTAAGAGTATAGGGAATGTGTTGTGGCTCCATGTTTGATGTTTGTATCCCCAGCTGAGCTCGCTTTTCATGTTACTATAAATACATGCAGCCACATCCCTGCCCGTGCACCATTTTCTCTCTTCAAATTCAGCACGCTCTTGTGTAAGACAAACCATCAGAGTTGAAAAACTCATTTTTCTTCTAAAGCCATAATGAAACAAAATAGGAATTCCATTTCTTTACACGGCATTAAACTGCGCCAGGGATAGGGAAAGACAGTTTTTTATGGTTCTTTCTTGAATTTGTAATTAATCAGCCAATATTTTAATTTTCCCCAGGCTTTCAGCCCACTCTTAAAAAATTGCATGAGCCTTTATTTAAAACCACAGTATGGTGAATTGAACAGTGGAAGGGTTCCTTTATTGGTGAGTGGACATGACTGAAGGGAAGTTCTTTGTCTAAAAATATTGAGTGCCTAATATTCAAACCAATCAAGAGCTGGTACCAACAGAGGAAAGGTAAAGGCAAAATATTCACACACCGTATGTGGTACCTTGTGTTTTTAATGTGTCACCAATAGCGTTACATTTTTAGTTTAGTGGCTCATCAGACATGTTGGCTCAAAACGTCTACAGGCTTCTTACATTTATCGGTGTTTCCTAGAAAAAAGAAAAAATTTCAAGAAAATCCTTTTAAAATGGCTTGTTTTCTGTAGAGCTACAAGTCTCAACATCTTCTGCTACTATTCACGTCATTGTATCTAAAAAAATTAAATCAAGCCAATAATAAGCCAAGTAAGCAATTAGAGGCTCAAACCTGTTGTTGAAATGCCTGATATTGCATATGTTTAGGTTTACCTGATAGTAACCTCTAGCAGCAGTGCAAATTATGTAAATTATTGTCCAGAGCAAAGTCAGAAGTAACATAATGTTCTTTTTCCCAAACCGTAACCAGCTTGCTTAAACTTCCACCCTTAGAATGTGACAGAACAGAACAATGGTCAAATGTAAATCTGGATGTGGTCTTTACAAAGACTGAGATATCAATTAGGAGCCTTTATGTACACAAGGGATGGTCTTACATTTAGCCGTCCTTGAAGAAATACAATTAAAGCCAAAAATGCTGACTTTTTGAATTTATTTAACTAGCCTTGTCAAGCCAAGGCTGAATCTCGCCTACAGAATCCCACTCAGTAGTGGAAAAGTGAATTTCAAAGGTCTTGCCGTTGCATTATAAAACTATCAGCTGCTATGTATTGCACAAACATTAAGGCCAAATGGTGCAGGAAATGCTCATTGAAACAAAAAACTGAACAACAAAAATCTGAAGTCTGCTCTGTTAACCTGCAGTTGTTGGGATGATAACTCCCCAGAAGGCTTGATATTTGCTTCGATAACTTATCCCCAGATAACTGGAGTATGGAGGAACAGGGTTTTCCAGTGTGAACTTTGAAAACCTTCCTCCATTCTGTCGCTGAAACTCGGCTCCTTTTCTTCAGGTTCAGCTCAGCGATCACTGCTCCAGTCAAACCACAAGTCATTTGTACTGAAACAAGCCTCGTCCCTCTGAGTATTTCTAAGCGTGCACAGATAGAAAACTTCTCTGATGCCACTTTGAAGACAAGAACCAATTAGTGTATCATTATAATGAGTGCAAGTCTTTTGTTACTCAGCAGCTGTCTAATTGGAGTCGGTGTATTTTTGAAGGGCATAGGGACAAACGCTGTTCTAATGGAACTGTAATACACTTTTTTAAATTCAGCAGACCGCTTTCACATAGTATACCACATTGCTTGTGCAGAACATTTTCTTTTAATTTAAAAACAAATTATTCATGTTATTCTAATAAATACTGTAAGCGTTTATGATATTTCAATAAACTCTCATTTTTCAATCATATTTGCTGTACAAAGCTGAAAATACTGCATCTCCTGCTGCAGCTCTTAACCTTCCTTTGCCCACTGCAGCTGTAAATAATTTTTACCTTAGGGTATACTGTATATTCAAGAATGGTTGACTAGTTACACAGCTGCTGTATATACAGCACAGTTTGTACGCAGTCCACGTCAACGCCATATCATCACTTACACACTCGTTCTGACAAGGAACGAATAGCATTAGTATTGAAGCAGCTGCTTCTTTGAAAGCATGTGCATTGATGTTCAAAGCTTTGAATGGGTAATTCTGAGTCACAGTAATTCATCCATTTTCTTCTCTTTCCACTCTTTAAATGTTGTATTTCCATGTATTTGTTCCCATCTTAATGCAGCCTTTATTGTGGTCTTTAATGAATAAATCATACTCCCACTGTCCATGAGGAAGAAAGATGTGGAATTTAATGTGCTCTCCCTTTTCTCTCTGTTTGTCTTCTCGCAGCTCCCCTGACAGACAAGCCGCCAAAAATCCTTTCCCCCTCGGAGAGCCAAATGAGCGTCATAGAGATGGCAATGGGTAAGGAGACACATTTCATTCCCCACACTGATAGCTTGTTTTCTGTCCGTTGATGGAACGTGCGGTGTCATGCTTGTGGCATATGCTCTTCACAATGGCATCACTTCAGATTTCTAGATTACTTAAAATGAAACCCAATTCCCTCAAAGTAGGTCCCGTTCTACTTAACCGTGGCTTTGTTTTGACCAATATGTTCAATCCTACTTTGCTGTGCATATACAGTGGAAATATTGGGGTCAAAATGGTAGGCCTCCCTTCTAATTTTCACTGTTTTTATACATAGCTATACACTACTCCTTGTTTTTTTGTTTATTTTTGTTTTTTTAAATCTTTTCCCATTTTAATTTGCTGTTCATGCTGTTTGCTGTTAATGCAAGCATATCCTTCAGGTTTACCTGATTATCCTGAAATGATAAAGACAACACAGTCATGTCATACTCACCTCTCTGTTGCGCCTAGTTTCTCGTTTTGAAAGAAAGAAAGACTCAGCAGATTGGTTAGTATGACTCTGTTGTTGTAGTAATGGAATTATTGCCGTGGATATATAGATTATGCTGTATTTACTATGTGAGTTATAGTAATTCCAACCCCAAAAGTGCAAATTCAGTCAAATTCAATAAGACAACAACATTGACACTAGTTGGTAGCATTGGAATGTTTTGGGTTTATTGACCTGTGTTGATCTCAAATACTTTACTATAAGTTTAATTTGTTTGGGATCTGCACAGATCTGACTTGAAGTAACTAAAGTGTTCAGTACAGGATTTTCAATTAGGTCTGTTCTCTGACTATGCCCTTTTGTGAATGGACCTGGAGTGTTCATCTAGATAGAAGAAAAACAGGATGACTCAGTGGACACATTTGTGTATGACAAAGTAATTCACCAGGTTTGAAAGCCAGTGTCCGCTGCTTTTTCTCCTTCTATTCTGTGGACTGCTTTGTCATTGTATACTGATAACCTCTAACTTTGTTGTCTTGTACAACATGGATGCTGTTTGTCTTCGTTCAGCTGTAATGAGTCAGTAATGACTCAAAGTGGTACTTCAAACTACTGTACACCATCTCCTTTTGCGTTACCAAATATGTATGATATTAGCATTTCTATTACTATTGATTGCCTCAAATTCGGCCTCATGTTATTGTCTCGGAATACTAGTCTTCTGTTTGCCTTACCAGCTTTTGATGCACAGGGGCTCATGAGAAAATTCCCGCTTTGTGCCTTATTGGGCAATAGCTCAGCTGTTGGTGGAAGGGAAAATGGGTCATGATGGAGGCTTCCTTTGAAGTGAATTTGTCATGGACTGATGAACACAACTGGCTTGTAGAGGTAAACGGTGGCAATCAGAAAATAGGTGCAAATCATTGTAGCTTTAAATTGATGATGGATTAAAACCTCTCTGGCTTTTTTCATCTGATTAAGTGTTTGATAGTGGATGATGGCGATTTTAAAAATCCATTACCTGATAGCTAAGACAACAGGAAATAATGGTGCAAAGAAAAGAAATGTGCTGCTTTCTTGTTTTGGGGTTAATACATATTTTTGTAACTTTACTTTTTACTATAATTCCTTATAGCTTTCCAGACCTTCATCCCCTAACTGTATCAGATTGGATTTTCCTCTTGGTTTAGATTTGGAAGCGGGTGTGGATTAGTAGAAACTGTTTTATGCTCCTCCTTCACCTCTGCACCCATTGATATTCTCCACAGAGTCAGCACCTCTGTGTACATAATATATGAACACCTACTTGATTCTCTGCCTGTACAAGCCTCTATCACTTTCTCTCAGTGCCAGGCTAGCATGCGCTTCATGTCATCCACAGAGAGCCCAGTCAAACGCAGCGCCTCCTTTCAGGGTTGTGCCTGGTTTGGCGGAATTTTAATATTCATTCTCTCGTGAAATATAGAAGCATAAATGGCTACAGCAGACACTTAATCAGGCAGGTGAGAGGAAGAAAGCGAGGGGAGAGGGGGAAAGGCGAATGTGGAGAGACACTTTTCAGGCTCTTGTTATGTAACTCAAGGGATGAACAGAGCGATCAGTGAATGGGGGGGGGGGCCCAATTAATCAGCACTCATCGTCCGTGGCCCACTCCCTATTTTGTCTCCTAATGGATGAGGTTCCTCAGTTATAATTGATTACATTTAAAACATGTTGTATAAATGCTCTTCTCAGCTTTCGGTGGGCATGTCTTTCCACTGCTTTCTCCGTGGGACAGATCTGTTGCAGTTTGGGTCTGTAATTCAGTCTGACAGATCAATGCGCACTGCTTTCACTCTTGTGCACTGGTAGAATAATTGTCTGCAGCCAAGCAGACTAACTGCAGTGCAAGTCTGTAGAGTGCTAATGTGTACGATTTCTAAACCCCAAACAATTTGACAACGGGGTGATTTATTTCCTTAATGCATGAACGTGTTTGTGCCACTTCTATGTTCTTGAATATTAGATAAACAGGGATCAAAGCTCCAGTCACAAACCTGCTTCTTTAGCCTTTATTTTGCTGTTATTTTGATTTTGTATAATGCTGTTTTTTTAATGCAGGGCTAACGTGTCACTTGCGGCCCTGCTTGCCTACCTATCCTGACATTTTATTTCAGGGTTAGATTGAATTCACGGCCCCTGTGGCACTTGTCTTTGGGATGTTCATTCTGGGAATATCCAACAAGTTCCCCTGTGATCCTGATTGGCTGAAAACTTCAAGCCCTTTCAACTGCCTCCTTCCTCAAGAAAACACACTTCATCCCCTGACACTTGACATTACGACACTGCAGCAAGTTTTTTGAAACTGCAGAAGAGAGAAAACTAAGGGATGTGTCTGAGGCTCTTTACAAAATTCCTCCAAAATACACTTTTAAACTGTCACATGAATGTTTTAAGAAGCCTCAATTTTGTCATACTGTTATGCATTATTGATCTGTAATATTCGATGCGTCCTGAGAGTTGTATTATGTTAGAGTAATTGAATTGTTTTTTTTGGTGTATTCCCTTCCCCCAAAACTGCCTTGTTTTCTTGTCCTCTTGTGCGTCAGTTATTAATTTGCTTTGTTTCACGCAATGCCTTTTGGGACCCCTTAGGGTAGTGGATTTGTTGTTTTCAGTTACAGCTGGGCAGTAGCGCTGCAATAATTGTGAACACATGAAAGGGTAGATGGTCACCGATACAACCCTTACCTCAAAAAACAAAGTCCATCTAGGCTGCTGTCCAGTATCTTAAAAGAAATGTTTCCCTAAGATGACTGTGGTTTGTGAAAAACAGTCACAAATACTACAAATACAGACACCAAAGCTGGATTTGTACCGTTATTATCAAATTATTATAAACATAAATATGTATAATGTATTCTTGTTCAAGTAAAAGTATTTGTAAAAGCCAACTTTGTTCAGTTATCCACGAGTGTGTCGTATGAATACAAATAACCAAATAACAAAATGAGTGCCAGAAATGGGTGGCCAAAGGTACGTTGACACCCTTATTCATATATTTTTTGTGTAGTCCTCAGCTGTTTCCCACTCTTGTGGAAAGCCTTTCCAGAAGAGTAGGGGCAATTAAAGCAGCACAGTATTGCCTATGATTTGAAATTAGATGATCAACGACCAAATACAGGTTTGATGTCAGGATGCCCATATACTTTCTACTCTAGGATCTATGAGAACAGAATCAGGGGTATTATTACAAGTAAATTAGTAATGAATTTGTATGTCATCCTAGTAGTAGTAGAAGATCCAACATATTAGTTTCAAACCGCCACCAAGTAATACAAATGGCGTCCTTTTAATTACATAGTTTGAAAATCCGTATCACTTCCTGTCAGAAAGGCTCATCATGGGAATCCCTTTGTTTGATGCAGCCTTTTCTCTAACAATATGACAATCTGTACTCATCTCAGTGGTTGAGCTTCTTCATTTGTTGGTTGGTGAATAATAACAGAGTAAACTGGAAATTGGTCTTCAGTCACTCATCGGAAGGAGTTACATTGTTTAATGACACAGTATGAACAGAGGATACCTCTTAAACAAAACCATCATTATCCTGAATTGACTTGAAGTCGACAGCCACATAAAATAAGAATTTGCCCCCCTTTTCTTCAAACTGACATTGAAACCTTCAAACTAAGACTTGACGAATCCAGATCCTTCTGTAAATTTATACTTGTGTGTGCGTGTGTTTTACATTTTCTGCAGTAACAGAGCACCATTAAGAAGAAATAATGAACTGCACTTAGACATCAGACAAAATGTCAACTTTCAGCACAGAGTGTAGGTGAAACTCAGTCCAACCGAGGGCCTTGAAATATAAAACCTTTACTCGACTTTATCAATCTATGAATGTCGATCATCCCCTTATCCTGGAGCACATTCCTTACTGTAGCTGTATGGATTTGATCTTCTATCAGTGTAATGTTTGGGATCTTGTCATATTGATTTAGGCACCATTTTCAATATTTAATGATTTATGTTGCTGTCCTTCTGTGGGATGAAGGCACGCCATGCCACAGCGAGGTAGACGTGTGTGATAGATCATGTTCAAGGTAAATACCATGAGAGCTGGAGAAAGAATGTAAAGGTTGAAGGGTCAGGAAGACATGATTACCACTTAAGGTTTTTATTGATTTTGGTGTTTTTCTAACTTACATAAAAGCTTGACCTTTTTTTAAATTTTTAGTAGTCAAGGCGAGTTTATTTACATGTGCATTTCAAACAGGCAATTTAAAGGGCTTTACATAATGCAATAATGCATTAAATACAATATGTTTGAACAGCACCAGACAGGAGCAGTGGGAAAGCTCAGTCAAGTTTATTTCCATGGCTCAATGCAATAATTAGAAATAAAGAGAATTGTATGGGTATGTTCGCCTTTTAATGATAGGACAGCTCACACGTGAAGGGAGAGAGAGAGGGGGAAGACATGCAGGTTGTACTTGAACCCTGGACCTTCTGCGTCGAGGAATAAACCTCTACATATTTGGGCCTGCTCTACCAACTGAGCTAACCGGCCACAAGAATTTGAAATATTGGGCCTAATTTAAAAAATAAAAAACACTGCAGTAAAGATAACTTTGAAACCTACAACATACTCAGCCTGGCTCGGATTTGTGCAGAACAAGTTTTTCAGAGATGAAGCGGTTTGTATTTGTTTTCACTTTAACCCCAAGGCAGCCTGGAACCTGATTGTTAAAACAACTATTCAGCCTTTATGGTACAGATACAGACAAGTACATATTAAAAGCCTCACTCGATACAATGCAGCAACTCGGTGTAATATTCGGTACATTCTGCAGGCAGGCAAACGCCATCCTCTAGCTGGCTCACGGGTAGTCTCGTGCTTTAAGCTTGGAAGTTCTCATCGAACCATGAAACACATTTTAGCTTCACAAAGAAAAAGAAAGTCTCACACAGCACAGCCTCAGTAACACCTATCCCCATTATCACACACTCTCTGCTTCACATACACACCAGCCAGCCATCCCTCTAAATGTCACAGACTAGGCAGAACGTTCCATCGATGCCAAAGGTTCAGAGGCCCCAGGATCAATATTACATCATTTCTCTCAATTAGGGCATATTTATTCCCCTCAAGTTATTGTACATCTGCGAGTGATCCTATCTGTATTCCTGGCAAGCCTCCAGATGAGTCGAGGCCCTGCGGGGAGGGGAGGATGGAGTGAGATAAAGATGAAGAGAGGGGAGGAAACAAAATGAGAGCGAAATGAAGGTGGGGGGAATTTGGGCAAAGACTTGCACCAAGGGAGTAAAAATGAGCGAGATCATTTCAGATTCACAGAGGGGATGAAATATGATGGTGTCTTACCTAGAGTTATTACAGATGAAAGTGGATACAAGGCAGCACACTGTCCCAAATGGTTAATATGCCCTGCAGCATGGAAGCATAAATCGTGACTGTCATATTATAGGGGGAGTTTCTGGTGGTGATTGGAAGGGATTCTTGGCGAAAGAATGCTCCCATTAGTGTTTTACATAAGTACGGTAATGAGAGGGACAGTCTGTGAAAGCGCTTCAGGAGACCTGATCGGCCCAATGGACCAAAGGAGGCTAAGTTCACTCAACACTTGGAGGAATTTCACTAGAGCACGACTGTATGGTTGATATCATGCTCACATTTTGGATAGTGATTGAACTTAAGAATCAAGCTATTGTCCCACATTGACTGTTCCCTCGCTCTGCTTCCTGTCAACGGCTCCCACCTGCAGCCTTGTACCTGTCTCTGTGAACTAAGAGGAAAAATGGGTGATGGCATGTGCTATCCTTAGCAGAAAATAGCATCAAAAACTGGCCACGGCACTTGAGCATAAAGATATACTGCCTCTTGCCTGCACCAGCCATACTTCCTGTCTCTGGGTAGATCTATTAATCATAAATTGGGCTTTGGCATGTAGTTTAGAGAAAGTCTGGTTTGTTGTTTTCTATTTTTATGTTTAAGGACTAAGTGTTCCTGCATTGCACCTGCATGTAGGCACTCTGTAATGTCACACAACTTTGTCAGACTTATATTTTTTGCAGATCCGTATATTATTAAGCTGTTTGAGGACAGCTACAAACCCACTGACACAAGAACAGACTGTTCATGAAACATCTTCAGTGTGACTTTTTCAAAAAGAAACCGTATCTCCAGAATAAACCTTGATTTGGACAATTCTGCAAACCACTGGACTAGTTTCAATTACATTTTTAAATGTTCATTGTTTTTTAATGATTTCCTTCTGCAATCATTTTGCATAACAACTACAATGTGCTGAAGGTTTAGGAAAGATTGTGGTTATGGTTAAAAGAAAATCAATTAGTTGTTGGACAGGACATAAAAAAGTCTTTTGTATCACGTACACACACTGAACATTGGCACTGGTCCTAAACTGTGAGCTGCAGAATTGTCCAATATGAACGTAATTCATTTGGACAGGCCAAAGTTGTTGTTGGAGCAGCCGATACAGCAAAGCACAGCATGCTCTTGGTGATTTGCAGGTGAAAAGACATCTAGGTGTCTAATAAAATCCAATAAACATGGTTAGAAAGTTCATTCTATGCTTTGGTGTTATAGTATATTGTTGTTTCAACAATAAAGTCACAACATGCAGCAAGTTCTGCAAGATAATCTGGAGATATTTTCTATGAAAAGCTGCAAAGAAGTTAAATAAAAAGAATAAAAACCTTTGTAGCTTCACTACAGCGTTTAGATGAGAGATGCCTTTGCATTCGTACCTGCTGCTTTGGTTCACACTATAAGTTGCAGTTCAGCACAGTTTAAGATTTAACAGCTGTGCTATTCACGCTGACAAATCTGCAGTAGCAGTGTGTGTAGGACCTTATGTTTCAGTACAACAACTCCTTCAGGCGTTTTCTCTGTGATTGTCACTCTGATGCTTTTAGGTTTGTTTCAGCAAAGCCGCACATTTTTGTGGGCTCTCATTGGATTTCTGCTACGCCTAGCCTTTCTCTGACTCATGTCTTCAGTGCTTCCCCAGCACATGTACTGTAGTAACAGAGGGAAGTCTGTGCAGTTCCCATCCAGCTGTTGCACTATCAATTTGAAATAGAATTTTAGATTGAAAACCTTCCTCTTCCACACTCTCACTACCTTGTTTCCATTTCCTTCTGCTCCTTCCAGTACCGTCATGTATCTGTAGCTTCTGCACTATAGCAGCGATAGACCCCGTCTGATTGTCAACTTCATTCAAACGCTGGCATATGGATTACCAACAGCAGCAAGACTCACTCAGTTACTCGTTCAACACTGTGGGACAGCTTGCCACCCAAGAGCCACCTGCTTTAAAATTAAATGCACCTTTTAGTGTGGCAGTTAAGCACAGTGATTTTACAGCCATTAGATTAGCCCTCAGTTTAACATCATCACACCGGTGTCACCTTGCTCTTTTGTGAGCCACTATTCAAAAACTTCAGCTGCTAGCAGGCGGAGGGGACATTCATTTGCTCTGGTGACTCGAAGATAATCTTTCCATTCTAATTTTTTAGGTTGTTTGATTCCTTTATTCTGTCTTACCCTGGATACCTGGATTGTGTTGAGCTATTTAACCCCTGAATTCAGAGAGAAACAAGCAGCTTGCATTTTTAATTTATTCATCAGCCACTCCTGTAAAGCCGAGTTCCAGAGTGAAACCCACAGCCAAAATGCAAACCCTGCAAACTTTCCCCTCAGCATCATTCCCTTGACGATGCATGTGTGTTGCCTGGTTGAACTAATTGCCCTCGCTGTATTTCCATCCAAACAGGTGGCCATATTGGTTTTCCTTCTGGCTTTGTTTATGTGTCTGTGCTTCCAGGTTGGACAGAGATGACAGTGTCTCCTCTCCGCCCGGAGCGTGACCTTGGTTAGGCAATGCTCCCTCTGCACTGCCTTTGGTCTCACATTGGTCTTTTGGGCCAACTTCTGATCGTGTACGGTCATTGTGTGTGTTTGAGACAGAGAGAGATAGAGCGACCTCTGATGTCTAGCCAAAAAAAAGGGCCAGGATCACGGTCAGGAGGGGAGGGAGATGACAGTGGCAGCAAACTTTAGCAAGTGACACATAACAACACATTGAGAGCACAGATTTATGATGTCATGATACAGCTGCTGCACAAACACATGCGTACACCAAATGTTTGTGCACATACAGGCAAATTCTTCAAACAGGCAGAAACACAAGCTAACGCTCAGTGTTAGTCACACATTCACACTCACACTAACACACACACAGGTCTTATGCAGCTTTTACCACTTCACGCTCACCTCAAGGGGTTTGTACGTGCCAAAGCAATCTGATATGGTCAGATTTGTTTTTCTCCAAACAGATATAGTTTTTGTGTGTTGGTCCATTGTATCTACAGATGTGGTCCTCTGTTTGCTCCTTGGGTGGTAATGCTACAGAGAATAAGACTGTGTCAGATGAAATGGGGTGGATATTTGTCTCATAACTGCTATGAGTCAGGGAACACGTTGGGTAAAGCAACAATATTTTCTTCCTAGGCTGTGGGAGGGATTATGACATGCTCAGAAAGGCCCTGACCTCTCTCCAGTCAAGAATAGAATAAAATAGAACAGATATAATAGATAAACAGTACCATGTCATCTCTACAGCTTCTTGTTATGTATTATTTATTGCACTGGTAAGTGTTGTTACTAGTTACTGTGTCCTTGCTCTTAACACTGTAAGGAATTAAGAGTACCTTTACTTATATTTTACCCTATTTACATTATTTTTAACCAAGTAATTAATTTTGTTTTGTATTGAAACATGTGTTTAAAAAAGAGAAAGATAAACATGGGATATAATAAATATGTGAACCTCGGGTTAACAGTTACAACTTGTGACTGTAAGCAAGCATGTTTTCACTCTACCTCTAATTATTTTCTCTCCAGTATCATTATTCAAAGCTATTTTATAGTTTTAGCTATTTCATAGTTTTTTCTAAAGGGAAAATAGATCGGTTAGCTAAATAGTTGCTGTATTTTAGCCATCAAATTATGCATTTGTAGATATTTTAAAAAGTGTGTATCAGGAATTTCACTTTAATTTTGGTTAACTTCTTAAATTTCTCAAATGCAGAGAGACTTTTTCTTTTTAAATCCTGGCTTAGAAGTGCAATGTTTCTAATGTTTCTGCACATGTTAATTGTGCAGTACAATTCTACCATTATACATTTGCAAAATCTAAGACACCACTATCATTGAGCAAATACAATAAAGTAGTTACATATACATACATCTGAATATGTTTATTGTCCCTTGGGGGTTAACACATGCATTTTTTATATGCAAAACATTATCACTACTATATAACCACTGTATCCTAATGCCATGCTATCTATTATAGCACTGTTTTTTATAGTATATATTACTTTTTATAATACATAGATTAGTGCACTTTTATGTTTCATTTTCTTGCAAGTTGCATTGTGGAAGAAAAGATTCCATCAAACTCCCTCCCTCAAAGATACTGTGGTATTACCCTGCACGGTTGCTGGAGTTGTATGTAGGTATAGAATTTCTATACAGTTCCTCACCGAGCATGTTGGGTGATAGATATGTGCTTGACAATATGAGTTTCAAAATAGTTACTTCACAGTTCAACATTGTTTAAAAAAAAACAAATAAACCACAGTGCCCAGAAAATCATTTAAAGATTTCATTTCCCCCCTATAGTTCCTAGTGAGAGAACCCACAGCAATAGCCCCTGCCAGCTGTCTTGGCAGCACTCAGGTTTAATCTTTAAGACTCTTGCTAACTGTAACATGGAAGCCGCAATCTCTCAAACCCACACCAGACCAGGCTATCCAATCTCTCTGCCAGCCATAGGGTACATAGAACATATTGAGCATCCGTCCATGCAGTGACACAGTATTAATATTGATTCAAATTATGCCATAAACGTACTTAGACAAAGTGTTTTTCAAAGGGCTTGTGCATGCGTGGATCCTTGTGCCATTAGTTATTGTAGCTGCCGGAAAGGCATCAACAATATATATATATATATATATATATATATATATATATATATATATATAGTCTCTAACAGGACTGGATTGGTCCTTTTTTCTATTTCCCATCACATGCATTGTTTTCAGGTTTTTAATGTCTCTGACAGATCTACTGTAAAACGTTAAATTGTACGAAAGACAAAGAAGGTCTAGGATGAACCACTTTCCTCAGTAAGTAAGCCTTTTGTAAGTATAGGCAAATAAAACCACTTGGTTAAGGTCAGCAAAAGATCATCATCATGGTGAAATCCATATGGTTCCATGAGATTTGTCCAAGCGTTTGCTCCCCCTCTAACACTCCGGGCTAAAGCTGACAGTTTTTAGTCACCAGCTATCACTTAACATTTTGTGCACTCTGCCTGGCACACTTTGGCCATTTTATTTAGTTTTTATTATGACTGAGCAAGATTTACATCCCTGTACACAGACTGGCAACACCAATACATAAAAACAGACAGGAAGAGCTCATTCTGTCTGTCCCCTACTTCTTCACTTGTCTAACACTGTCTCTTCTTTTTTCCCTCTCCCCTTCTCTGACACTCATAATATTCACACAAAAAATTATACACTTCCCTATGCAGCCATTATCATCCAGATCCAAAAGTAAAGTGTATGTGTGTACAAAGTGTGATGTACATACATGTAGCGAAAATCATTCTCTGCACTTAACCCATCCCTCAAGAGACCAACTCCAGATCTGAACCAGAGTCAGTGCCCTTGATCAAGGCACTGACTGGAGAACCTAATACATGTTTCTGATGGTAGGGGGGGAAACCGGAGAACCCGGAGGAAACCCACGCTAACATGGGGAGAACATACAGTGCTAACCATTGGGCCACCATGTTGCCCAATTATCTATCTATTTAGATCCAGACTTGGCTGTCAAGTATGGACGCTGTCACATTTCACACGCACAGATCAAAACTACTACATTACAAAATACTAAACTTTCCCCCCCAACCAGAAGTCAAATAGCAAATATACCGAGAAACCAAACCCAACAATTGCCCATCGTTACTCTCTACTCTTCATTACCAAGAATGTATGTGGTCCTTGCTACTTTCAAAACTTCAGTTATCTCCCATTGCCACTTAGGGCCATCAAAGTGCTAAAGTGCCCATCGCAGGTAGCCTTAACCACTCCAAAGTTACATCAACCACCAACCAATCTTGGCAAGCAGAAGTAGACCTTGGCTCAGCTGTCTCTCTGTAATCTTAAATAATCATCATCATAAATCATCATGGATCATAAATAAACCAATCCTTTAGGAAAAGCAACACCAAGCAATATTCAGATTGTA
Organism: Etheostoma spectabile; assembly: GCF_008692095.1. NCBI lineage: Eukaryota > Metazoa > Chordata > Actinopteri > Perciformes > Percidae > Etheostoma > Etheostoma spectabile. Next base: position 6,126,767 of record NC_045756.1, read on the forward strand.
TTGATGCCTTTGGGAAAATGTATTTCTGCATGACATTTACATCTAAATATTAGGTCCCCCTCCTAATATTGAGTATAGTCCATTTGCAAAATCAATAACCTGTCTCCATTCAATGCTCTGTCGAGTAGATACATTAAATAATGTTTTTTTAAACTTAATTAGCCCATTTTATGGAAGAAGCAGGTGGCATTGATAATTAACGCACCTGTTTTTTTCGGGATGTGTGAAAGAAAAACAGCACTAACCTATCAACACCAGGCAGCTTCAGAGTCTCTAGGCTGTGAAGTTGATTGCTGCCAAGTCACCCCTGTGTGTGTGTGTGTGTGTGTGTGTGTGTGCGCGCATTTTAGGTGCATTTTATAAGTTGTGTGTGTTCAAATGAGTGAGTGTGTGTGTGTGTGTGTGTGGAGTGTGTTTATTGTCCCAGTTTAGGAGACCCAGAGCTATGACTCATCAACTAATAAATAAAGCAGAACGTGATGGGAGAGTGTGTGTGTGTGTGTGTGTGTGTGTGTGTGTGTGTGTGTGTGTGTGTGTGTGTGTGTGTGTTCGTGCGTGCACATGCAATGTATAAGTTGTGAGTGAGTTTGTGTTTGGAGTGTGTTTATTGTCCCAGTTTAGAAGACCCAGAGCTATGACTCACCAACTAATAAAGCAGTTGTGTGTGCATGTGTGTGTTCGGTGTGTGTGCGCGCGCGTGTGTGAGAGAGAGAGAGAGAGAGAGAGAGAGATTCCTGAGACTTTGCCAGTATGTTTCTATGCTTTTTGCAGATGTGTGTGTTTACTCATATTTAAATAAGCACAGCAGGAGTGAACCATGGTGGCAGTTGTGTTAATGCTTTCACAGTTTTACCTGGTACAGCTGTACACAGTTAGTCAATGCAGCAAACAATACTCAATGTCCTCTTCTAATTTTACTTGTCAACTGTAAATTTTGTGTGTACCCTCACGCTTTCTGTTTCTCCGGACAAAAAAGTCAAAGTGCAGTACAGTATTGCTGCAGTGTAATGAGCAGCTGTGGATTTGCCAACTGATGTTTATGTTCATATCATTTTATGTTTTTGTGTTGATGCTACATACATGGCTGCTACAGGACTAATAGAGACAATAATTTATGTTAATTTCTGCTCTGAGTGTTTGTTCAGTTGATGCTTAGAGTTCATTAGTCATCATTAAATACAGTTTACATTATTATCAGTGTTGTTCATAAAACTCCATTAAATATAATGGAGTCCAATTGCTTCACACTGGACTAGTTCCAACACAGAATGCCGAATAATAGTGCAATGCAACTTGTCGCTGCTTACCCATTGCTAAACAATAACAAAATGCATCACTTTCTGGATCAGTTGTTGACACAATGAAAAGACCATTAAGTAGTATCCTAACTTCCTTAAAATATTTATGTGCACTGAGGCATCAATCTAAAGTGTCTTGAACCTAATTATTAGGGCACCGGGACCCAAGGGCACCAAGTCTGATCCACTTATGTCCTCTAACATTTTGTATAGTACCCAATAGTGTTTTGTATAATATCTCCAGCATGGACTCCAGTTGCAATTTCCAACCAACAGCAGTTACAGTTATAGTTAAAAGATAAGGCATCATTTAATACTTTTCTTTTCGATACCTCGTCTGTAGCACTCCACGTCCATTGGTATCAGGTCACAATGAAATAGTGTAATTTAAAAAAAAGCTCATCAGTTCTTAAAACAACTGGTCACTGTGGCTTTTAGAAAATATTACTCAAACAGGAATACATGTTGCATTGGTTTTGGACTGTTTCAGCTGTGGATTAAATTAAAACTACAGAATGGTCACACATTGTTCACGTTTGACTGTAAATAGAAAATGTAGCTTTTTCGGTCTATGTCCCAATTTGCAAGCTAACTAAAAATAATTGTAAGTTGGCCTGTATAATAGTTGCTTATTCTAGGCTTAATAGGTTAGTAACAGGCCCTAACAGACAGTGGTTTAACTTGTATGTTGTACAGTGTGTGTGTTGTTGTTGAAAAATAAATCTTAAAGTGTTCACTATTTTGTTGGGTGGATATATTTTCAACTCCTGTATTCCCAACATGGCTTGAAGGCTGCATATCTGACAGCGGAAAAAGCTGAATATCTCTCTCACGCACACACACACACACACACACACAC
>NC_045756.1:6128933-6159078 GCF_008692095.1 Etheostoma spectabile
ACACACACACACACACACACACACACACAGGGTAGAAGGCCACGTTTCACAGAATTTGTCAGAATTTGACAATAAGTTATGGCTTTTGCAGTATTGATTTTTTTTTTGCTAGACAGGATGTCCAATAGACACATTCTGACAGGTTGTCATGATTGTTACCATTTGAAGTTGGCCTTTACCAGCTTATGTTAGTGCTGATTTTGTTAGGTGGGTAATAATGTCAGCTAAACGTCAGTCATGTGGGGGGAAAAAGGTTTGAGGAAGAACTAGAAAGTTCTTCAGGGTGAAGACATGAGTGCCGGTAGCTCAGTCCAAACACTTCGTTTGTATTGTACTAAATACATTAATATGCACTCATGGTTAGGCAGTTTTATAATAATAATCATAGACCTGTGACCAGAACTGACTGCAAGTGTATTAAAATGGATAGATAAAAGGTTATCTCGACAGCACTCATATCAGTGAGTCAGCTACAGGTACAGTATATTTGACAAAGTCTAGAGGATTAAATCTTCAGTGTTTGGCCTTGGGTAAAAGTTATTTCCGTTCATAACTACTGACTGAATTAATTCCGTTTTAAGGTGGACTTTGGGCTCTAGGGATCTTACATTAGAATGGAAGTCACTTTATTATCAACATGCACCAACAGTGATCAGACTTTTGTTTGAAATAAAAGCCCAACCAAGAACCAATCCGAAGCCTTCACACACTGCACACTGAGCTCCCCTTTAAAGAAACCCATCTTTAAACAAGCATATCTTCTCTGGAGGGCCTACAAATCAAGGGCATGCACCATATCACACTTAAACACTACGTCATTTTTTTAATTTTTTATCCACAGAAGTGGATGACTCGTCAAGTAAAAAGGCAGAACCAACGCACCCCCAAAGGCACGATCGGCAAACACTGAATGAAATTGGATCGTGCCTACGTGTTTGTGGGTTCTGCAGGGTTTCTGCTGTAATTGAGACGGCTGCATGCATATACAGCTGCATATACAGCAGCGTTATATCTCTGTGTCATATTTGTCAACCGCTTTACACTCATTGAGGTGTAGTGGAGCAGTGTCGAGCGCTCACACAGAAGAGCTATGAAAAGCAGAGTTTAGTGGAGAAGAGTAGACGACAGCCACAGGCCCGCTTTATATCGGCCATGGGGGTTGGTTTTATATTACAGTATAATGGTATTGGTTCAACCCATTTAATGAGTCACATCATTTCTTATGTTCAAATGGGTTCTCAGGAATTAAATGATATGAAGGAATTGTTCAGTTAATGACTTGCTCTTACTGTATATTGCCATAGCCTTAAGCATGATAGAAAGAATAAGAACTGTTCCTTTACTGGCTGTGTAGGGTAAACAGGGTGATGCACAGGCATAAAAGGTGCCCCAGGGCAGCAAGGGGTCCAAGTCCAACTCTAAGGAAGTTGTGCTTACACCCTCCATTCTTGCGTTATATACAGTATAGTGATATAGCTCTACCTTTACATACATATTGATGAATATGCCTCCTTTAGGAGATTTAATTTGCATCAGGACTGTCCCTATTTATCATTTATCCCCCCCACAGCTGAATTTGCATAGATTACCATTAAGATTTCAGCCCCCTTTTGTGCTCATCCTCAGGTAGATTATGAATCCTAAAGAGAGGATGCTTCTTCAAAGCGGGAGAGCCAGCTCTGTTTTGACTGACCATCTCGCATAGCTCCCAGGCTTCAGTGGGTTGTTCTCCGTTGGGTTATTTTTGGGTCTGATTTTTTTTTTTTTTTTTTTTTTTTGTAATTTAAGTTTTGCCTGTCCTACTTACTGCATTCCCCAAAGTGAACTCGAGGCCTTTTTCAGCCTGATCCAGATTTTCAGACTCCCTTCACAGCCATCTGTTCATGCTTGTGGCATCTCTCTATCTGTCTTCCCTCCTTGCCATATTTCACTCTTCTCCTCTTAACTCTCCCAACAACTTATCCTTGCTCATTCTTGTGTAGCTTTCCTTTTGCTGCATTTCCCATGTTTGTGTCGCATCTTAACAACCTCTGTTTCTCCTTTCTCACAGGCGTTCATAGTTTCTCTTTAACTCTCTCTGGTGGCTCTACACGTGTACCTGTAATGTGATTTCTCTGTGTCACTGTTGTGAAGAAGTGTTTGTACCTTATAGGTTTTCCTACCCTTGAAAACGTCATGTATCTCTCTTTAATTTATGAGTAATTCACAGGAAATCATCTTGGCATTTTTCATCTTACTGTTTTGCTTATCCAGCCTGCAACAATACTGTTTTGGTTCACTCTCACTGCTCTCATCAGCCTAGATCCCAGATGCAGTGGGCAGCTGTTTTCATTGTAAAAGCTCCAAAAAATTTACTGTAGGTTACCTGCCCAGTACTGAAGAACAGACAGACAAAGTTAGCAACTATCTGGTAAACATAGTGGAGCATTTAGCAGCTAAATGGGCAGATATTTCCCTCAGGCATAGGTGGAGATTACATTACTTTTAAACCACATTCTGTAGGAACAAAACAGAGCTAATAGGAGAGAGAATTGGGCTTTGTTAATGGGGTCCACCAATTACAAGTATGGTTCGTCCATGCTTTTATGTGTCTTCAGGATATATAGAGATTTTAAACAATAGAGTTTGTTTAGGAGTCTTTCTGCCCACTAATAGTCAGAAATGCCTCAAACACTGAGCGTACAGTCTGCTGGTACGACCATGCATTTTGTCAAATGAGGACTTGAAGTAAGCATTGTCCTTTAAAAACAGTGCCAACCATCGGCATCATTCTATGCCAAAGAGAGTTGACAGTAAATGACATTCATTACATTTTTCTATTGATCTTTCAACATCTGACACACTAAATACCTTAGTGTATGTGTTGAATATTATTTCAGAAGGCTGACATCTCTGTTTGCGTTTTGATTTCCTCTTCTTTTTTGTCCGAGGACACGTGAGGTTTTGACAAAGGCGAGGACACGCAGCAGCAGGTATCTCTGATCCATGTTGTTGGATAATGTCTGCATGATGTCATCACGTTACAACCTACAAAATGCAGAAGCTGTTGCCATGGAGATCCTTTTTTTTCCCCAGTAGTGAAATGCGGTCAGCGCCTGAAGCAGCGCAACGAGTATGTCAACCTGCATAAAGGCAAATAGCGGCACAGTGGGCTACTTGAGCTTTGTTGTTTTTGTATGCATGTGTGTGTGCGCAGAAATGCATGTGCACTTTTATGGCATTTCTGCATTCCAACCCCCCTCACCGCTGCTGACTGAAAGTCCACACCCAGTTGTGTAGTGTCTGATTTATGCTATGCAATCCTGACCCACACTGTGTGTTGACTGAAAATAAATGGGTGCTGTGTTACTTGGCTGTAAAACTCAAAGGAACATCCAAGGTCTGTGCGCAGTAGTTTTTCTCCTGTCAGTGAGGCTTTTGAAGGCTGTGAAATCTGCCTGTCGGCCAAATGTATTTGTGTCATGTGGGATTAGTTGAGCGTCATGTTGTGTAATCTTATGAAAGTATGTGGGTTGTACATATTAATGTACATATGTGCGTGCGTGCGTGCGTGTGTGCGTTTGTCTGTCTCTATGCATGCGTGCAGGAAGGCAGTGTAACCCAAAAGTGAGGCAATTTTGTTAAAGCAGAGCAGATTATTGTTGCAGCACTCAAACCCATCCATTACACAATGCCAACGAGTAAAGTAGGATTTAGAAGTTGCCTTTTGTAAATACCCGCTAAAGCATATGGACAAAAACAGAATGCCAGTGTGGCACTAAGGTATCAAAACTTATCATTTTTTTCTATACATGAATATTTTACTTGGACTTTGCCTGCACTTGACCTTTCATTTGCTCTCTCGTTCTCTTTCTCTGGCTTTTATGCAGCCTCGTGAACACGCTCTCCCACCTCTTCCTCCTCCTCTGTGCCATCTGCAGCAACATTTAAGTTACTTTTAATCAGCAGGGGGTAATCATCAATTACACATGCAAGTGCAAATGCGCGTACCTGACTGTGTAATGGACTGCACTTCCACTGAATTTAAACGTGGTGTTTTTTAAAGGGTTGATAGTAATTATGGCTCTGTTTTGTCGCACGGTTTGAAAGATAATAGTGCCCAGTGTTTGTCACCAAAATCTTTGCTGCAATTACAGCCCAATAGTTATCAATTTCACCACAGAATCAAACAATGGAGAGCAAGCTTCTTATACAACTGAGGTCATGAAACAATGGGGCGATGATAAAGGAAACTTTGCCAGAAGTTGTTTGTTACTGCAGCTGGTAAAGCTCAGAAAGCTTTCGGAATTGGAATTTTAACCACCGTGTGTATACTCCCTGGAATTAAACATAAAAACCCTAGAGGAAGAAAATTCCTTCTTTTGCCCTTTTCGATTCTTTACGCAATTTCCCTACTTGCCTAATAGTTGGAATACAAAGTGTAAATTAAGGAGATAAGTAACTCCCTTGAAATTACAGACACCTACCTATGTAATTTGCATAGTGCCATGACCTACCTCAAGTGTTCGACCGGCTCGACCCTGACATGTCACCCAGGCCATACTGGAGGTCTCCATCACCTTAATGGGCTGTTAAGCCTAATTACAGCCTCACTGACTTTAGCTAAAACACCACCAAGGTTATAGATTCAAGGTGTTTTGTGATGGGTGCGTGCATCACAGGACACAATAGCAACCGATTTAGAGAGAGATGGAGAAAAAAGTTAAGCATTAATCAAGTGGCGGAACAGATAACTAAGGGTTATGGCTTCACGTTGAAGATGAATATAGGCAACGATTAAATGAGAAGACCCTAAGGACGCTTGTTATGGGTATCGATTGAGATTGATCTGGTCATCAGTGTTGTAATGATACTCACTGGGACCTCCTTGGACATACTGTACATGCAATCCGTTTCAGCTTGTAAGACGAAGTTTCCAGCTGTCACTCATGGGCGTACCGGGTAAATCAACCACCAACCTGGGGCAAATAGCTTTCAGTTTAACAGTAAACTGAGAAGAAAGACATTTCCTCATGTCTCTGTTTTCATGTCATCGTGCAGAAGCAATCCCATCTTCATTACTTTCTCTCCTATTTTGGAGTCGTCTCGGTCTTCCTCTCATTTAGTGTGCGTTGTGTGCCTTGCGATACGTCACGTTGTTTAATGCACATCATTTCAGATTTATCGCCCCGTTTAGCATCCAGGTCAGTTGCACAGAGTGTCCTCCTCCCGGGAGGCAAAGGGAGATGGAGCTCAATTCACACGTTACCAACTATGGGGTCAAGGTCATAACTCACTGACCATAATATACAAAATACAAAAAATTTAGCAGGGCCATGAACAAGAAGATTGGACATAGTTGTTTTCTTACAATCACAACTTTGAACTGTTATTGCAAGCATTATTTATATAGCATTTTGCAATTTTACATTACAAAGATTTTTTATCCTGCCAAACCTCAGAAACATCAGAAACACAGATGCCACTGTGTAGTTCCACGGTAGCAATTGTGGTGGGCTGTGATAACTCTGCTGAATCATCTATAGCCACAGTTAGAGATTGACAGAATTTGAAGGACTTTTCTATTGAGCTGAGTACACCCAAGGGCAGGAAGTTCTGATTATCTTTGGGTTTTAGCAGCAGGGTTATAATATTTGAGCACATGAGGGATTGACTCATTCATGGCTTTCCCTTGCAATGCAGTCCATACTCAACAGTTGCATTACAGTATAACAACACAGTAATTCATAGTGGTAAGGGTGCAGTACTGCCCGAGGATGGTCTGCCAACTGTAGGAAGCATGTGTAATTTCATCTGGTACTCAGGACTCTTTTTGTAAGCACAAAAACAGGTGATTGTTGTTATGATTTACTCAAACATATTTTGTCTAATGTGCCAATGTGGGAACAGTGGGTTGTTATTATATGTACTTCATCAAATAACTGCAAATAAATGTAACTGGAATGTCCAAATTTGACCACATGTCATCAACACTCTGTAATTATTGCAAAATATGTGTTTTGTTACTTTGGATTGGACAAATCTGCTACCTTATCACACCAGCAGAAACAAAGCAACACTTTCTGTTTGAAAGGTTGTCCTCAGGCTCATGTTATTGTGTGTTCTATTGAATAGCAAAGTTAAAAGCATGTCATTGATTCTTCAGGCCAACTTGCAACTCTATATTGTTTGTCATTTAGCAGCTCCACTCCAGCATTGAGGGATATATGGCACGTTCAAGTGCCCTGTGTAATAGTTGGTGTGGGCTGGGAAACAGTTTCCCTTATTGTATGGCTTGACGGCAGTGTAGTCTACATTTAATGCAGTAGGCAGTTCTATCAGTGTTATTTATTAACTCAATACTGTGAAGTCTCCCTGGCTTTCTCTAGTGCCTTTGTTGAATATTATATTAAAAAGCACGCTGAATTTTTGGCTTCCTCTCCTGGTCAGATGTACATGTTTGGCTTCTCCATCACCTCCCTTTTTAACACTAGAGGTGTTCGAAGGAAATCGATATTGGCGTGCATACATTTTGTCCACACTGGTTTCTTTCAGCACATGAGAAACTTTACTTTCCACCAGTGTACTTGAGGGGGGAAAATTGTTTGGAAGTTATGGTCTAAGCGGACTGTTGCATTGGAAATGTGGAACTTCAAAGTGACCTAGTTTTTCGGATGGCCCTGTTTGAAATCTTCATAAACACTCTTGCAGCATAGTGAAATTTGACCATAGTTCTTATTATGGAGCACAGATGCAATGCAAATAAATAATTATTCAAAGCAGCTGATTACAGAGTGGTTTGTCAAACAGTAAGGCATGCAAAGGGCTCGCCGGATTTGACCAGTCCAACGATTCAGCCTGCACTTGTTGTAATTACCTTCTTTGGAGATAGTGAGCAAACAAAAGTATTTCCATTTGCAATTAACAGAAAATAGGTGTTGCTGCAACTGTAGTCATATGTGCAGACAGGAGTCTGTTTGGAATTTTAATTGGTTGGGGTCAAAGCAGTTTTCAGAGCTGATAAGATTGTTAGGACTTTGTACACTGTGTCGATTCATTTCAAACCAAAGAACGACGGACTACTGTTAGCTTTTAGCTGAACTGGACGTGCACTTTGCAGTAGTGTCATACATATTATGGTGGGAGTGCAAATATACAAAGATATGCACAAGAGGAATAATTCTGTATGGACAGGGGAAATATTTGTCTTATGGCAGTGTTTGTTGAATTCCTATATTAGCACACCAAACCGAACCATGGCCTAAAGCAAGTCTGTGTAAAAAAAGAACACAATATTCCTTTTGACAAATGAAAAGTTGAACACACACTTGATCAGTTAGGTACACTCAGGGGATTTGTTGCTACAGTCCTTGCTGCTCCTGTTATAACGTAGTGTTAGCCAACTTGAGATGAATATTGTGTATGTAAATGTATTACCAACATTGCTGATTTAATTAGCTATTGCTACACAACATTTAAGTCACAGATGTCGCAGATGAACATTTTAATAATCATCAGAAGAATTAAAACAAGAAGTAAAGATACTGAATCTCATCCGAAGACCTGATTCTTCTTTCCTGCACTTGCTCGTCCAGCCGTCTAATTAATGGTGTATTTAAAGGAACAGACTCAAGAGAGTCTTGGGAAATGGAGTGATAGTGGAGCAAACTCTCTCTCTCCACCTCTATCTGGCCCATAGTTTTGTTATATATATATATATATATATATATATATATATATATATTTACACCTTGTCTGTGACTGTGTTCCAGAAGCGTTAAAAACTGATCAAGGTCTCAGTTAATCATGCTTTGTTGTACCAAGGATTCTCGATCTGCATGAATTCCTCTGTCATACTGTTGATGTTGGCAGCCTAAGGCTAGTGCTAGAATATATCTTGTTTTCTCTTTAGAAATGAAAATACAAAGACTGGTGTGTCTGCCTTAATTATACAATACAGGAGATGATTTAAATGCTGCTTTTGTTGTGTCATTCACCTTGCAGCATCAACTTCAATGCCATTGCTCTGGTTATGGTATTTTGGGCTCGGTGGTGCTAAGTAAAAATGGTGCAGATATTTAGCATAGGAAAAAGAAAACCATCACCCTGTTCTTCAATTTGCCTCACGGTGAATTGATTGAATAGTGCCTGTTGAGTGGAGACGTGGGAGGTAAGGCAAAGGATAAACAAACATTAGTGATTATTTGAAGAATCCACATGAACAAAAGCTGATTGAGAGGACAGGTAAACAGCAAACAGTTGGACAGCAGGAGCTGAGTTTGTGTCCATTGCTTAATCAGTCTGAATTCTGCTACTGAAAGCTGTCTCGTGTGTTAAGTGAGATGGCAGCTGAGGCTTTTGATCATTAAAGTGTGGACTTACATTTTTGAGTTCAAACAAATAAGCACCCTAATTGTTTCTGTCAAGGCACATTCTCGAGATTGTGACAGCTGCTTATTGTTTGATTTAAACCACAATGGTGTAAAACAGGCTTTATTTGGCTTCATATTAAACCAATCATCCCATCCAGCAAAAATATAAAAGCACTGCAAAATTCTGGTGACATGTTTTTTGAATCTGTATCACATTTATTCATAAAACGTACCTGGCAATTGGACTGTTGGGCAAGCCCAAATGTTAAATTCTTTACCAAAGACACATGTAGTATGCGTTCAGCAAAAATTATTCTAAGGCCAGACATCATTAAATCCTTTAAACTCACCATGAGCCTTCCAAGCACCCTCGTCTGGAACTCTTAGGTCCACTTGTCTGGTTGATAAGACCTTTATGAGACTATATTTCATGTTTTACCAGAGCGCCGTTGACTGTCCGGGGTAATGCAGGGTGGCATTGATTTAGGGGTCTGGTTCGCAGAGATTACAGCGCAATTGAGAAAACAAAGTTGCTCATAAGAAGATGCATTATTCTAACAGCAACATGTGCTGTGAGATGTAAGGCAAAGCAGCACAGCATGTCTGCAGAGCTGTTTTAAATCACAAAAAAAACATATTTAACATTGTGCCACATTGTGTAGTGTTTAGTAGCAATGCAGATCGTTTCCTAAAGGTTTTAAGATAGGATGGAGCCCAAAGCATTGAAAAAGAAAACATCAATGCAGAACCATTGTCTGTGTTAGTTCAGATAATTCCAGTGTTTGGAACACCACAGATTACTTCATGTCCTCCTTCCTTTATTTTGTGATGAAGGCAGAATTGTTGCACATAAAATCTAACTATAGATTATATAAAGTTGGTACAATGATTTTCTTGGCTGTCTGTAAGCTTATTTAGTGTGTAGGAAAGATAATTCCTGACAATGGAGACAAAAGGAAGAAAAGATTACAATGTTTCCAGACTTTGCAAATATATCTCATGGTTTTCATTAATAAATGGAGTTGTTGTCATGAAGCTGATAAAGAGTGTGAGATGCAGTTGGAAGCTCTAGAAAGGCTAGTGCAGTGAACCTTGAGTTAAGGTGTGTTTTTTTTATTATTAGATGCATTATTACTGCATCACAAATGAGTATAATAATTGACTTCCATGTGTCTGTTATGAAACCTTATGGCACTTGTTAAAATACAATCGCTTTTGTATTCATTCGAAATGGTGGGTAGACAGGTTTTCTTATTGTCCTTAGTAAACAATGTCAAATGTCAATTTTCTCCCATCAATCACACACTGACATATTTATGTTTAATGCAAAAAAGTATGAGAACAGGGCTAGGCATACTGTGCTGTTTACTGGATTTATACAGTTGCCCACCCACACCCAGCACCCAGCTCTCCTCTGTTCTCCTCTCCTCCTTCTGAGGGAGGACGTGGGTTGATTTTGTTGACCTTTCAATGCACATCCCTCCCACATAAACACTCACTCATGCACAGATATGTGTGTGCAGCCTAAGCTTCAGAGCCAGGGGACCCAGAGAAGGCTTTAGCCCTGACTTGATGCCCCCACTTGAAAGCCTCCTCTGGCCCCAGTGGTACCAGTATGGGAGATACTCTCACTGTTGAGAGGTTGACTTGTGTGTCAGTAAGAAGGGAAGAGCAATCGTTATCTTGTTGTCCAGAGGACAAGAAAATGTTCTCAAACACCGCCAACTTCCTTTTGTTGTCATGAGCAGTCCGGGGCCATGTATTTCTTCTCCTTGTAATCATTCAAATGAAGACACATTCTGCTGCTTCATCCGGCATCTCTAACACACAAAATCTTGTGACTGCAACAATATAATTAGCATGCAAATTATACGGAGAATAGATGTTTCTGTGGCCATACACATATAGATTTGGGTCTCTTTCTACCAGGAGCACTCTAACCTTTGCACTTTCCCAACTTTACCAGAAGAATACAATTAACTAGACTCTATAGAGAACGCTTTTTTTCTTCCTACTGCTCTAAACAAATTATCCTGCAGATTGTTTGCCCAAACCTCCACTGTCTCACTCTCCCTCATTAATTTGGGGCTCACCACAGCTGAAAGCAATAATTGCTTTTTAGTATTCTTGGTGCAGTATGCTATGGGCCTCATTTTCTATAAGTAGATACGACTAACTACTGTGATGGGATCTGCATTATTAATGTTAGTGTTGACTAGATGTTGCGTTTGCGGATGTGAGACCCAGCTCCTCTGGAATTCAGTTTATTAACGTTTCAAAATAGGCTGCCTAATGTCCAAATCGGCATGATTGTGCAATAATGCATGTCACAGAAAGAGAGAGAAAAACAGTGGTTTTGTGTTTGTTTGTGCATACCGTATGTGTGTATGCATGCTTGTGCTCATGTGTTTGATCAATGGAAATACCAGACTATGTCTTTGCATTTTCCACATGCAAGCAAAGTAACCTGCAAACAGGCAGCGTAGCAAACTCTTCACAACAATGAGAAGTGACACAAGAGAAAATACCTCTCTTGTTTGTGGCTGGACTCGACTGGTTCTGTAAGGCCCGGAGCTCCCCGGTGACAGAGTCCTTATTTCAGGGAAGATAGGCCCGTAATCAGACTCATATACTTCATACCCCTCCCATGTAATTGGACTCTGGGTCACAGATTTAACCAGAGCTGCCAGTCACTTAATTGAGTGGGGATATGGACAGAAAGTAAAGTGGAGAAATGGAAGGGCTCTCTTTTTGCCTGGACTGCGGTGTCTGATAGGGGCATGGTTTCAAGTAACATGTCAACAGTCTTTGATGAACAAACTGGAGATTTTCTACTAGCTCAGAATAGCTGTTTTTTGTTTTATTTCTTCCCAAATGTTTAACTTGGTCATCAAACCCAAACTAAAAATACAGGGTTCTTGCTATGCTTTCTACCGCATTTGATGATTTTCCCAATGACACTTGCAGTAGATAGTAGCATGACAGATTATCCTATTGGCTGTTTAATTACTTAAAGCCAAGAAAATAAATGTGTGTGTTTCAGTTAACTGAGCACAGTAAAGCCTGAAGCCTAGTCACATTTGTAAATAGCAATTTGCAGATACTTTTGCTATATTTTGTACCTATTTGCAAAACTTGCATTAGAGTTCATTACATTGTAGTTATTAACCAATATCTACATATGAATGCAGAATTTGTAGGCAACGGGATAAGATTTTGGTAACTGAAGCGTTCTGGTTTCCTTTTGTAGTCCTTTTGTAGTCTAATCAGTATTGACCAATGACGTTTGAGCTGGCTTTGGTTGTATGCAAGTAAACAGTCTGTGAGAGCAAAAGAGGCAAATTGCATTAGCCAAAATGCAAACTTGCTTAGCGTAATATTAGCTTTTATTTATCTGCATTCATGTGTAGATATAAGTTAATAGAAATTGGCCAAATTGTCATCTGGACCAAAAACACCTGCAAAACCTTTTATTGTTGTTGTTTTGTTCCCCCAGAGGCTAAACAGTCTTCAGACCCAATGGGTTCCAAAATTGCAATGAAGTTAATTTAGGGTCAGAACTCAGAAATCACTCAAATCCCTAAAAAACATTCTTATTTATCTTCTTAGTGTGTGGCTATGCACACGTTTTAGTGAGGTTTTCAAAAAAAATCCTCTGATATTTCGGATGGTCATGGAATACATATTGTTATTGGTTTATATATTATATAAATGTTGTTATTGGTAAACATAGTAGCTTCATTGTAAACTGTTAACAGTTCAAGAAAGAATTTCCAATTTTCAAATGTCATGTATTTCAATGCTCGGCGTAGCATAAATGAAAATTATATTTACCTCTAATGTATTGGGGTTGTTGTCAGGCATATACATATCTAAAGGATATATATATATATTTCTGATGGAGGTGAACTGTCTCGTTAGGCACAATTCACGGCACAGCCCTAAGTCCAACAAGTATATTTAGTCGTTTGAAGCACCCTTACAGTATATGCAATCCTCCAGAGACAGGACTTGAAATATGGAGAGATGGATCAATTATCTTCTTTAATTAGGCTAATTTGAACCAACTTTGTTAGCTTGTCATTTACCTCTTTGGTTGATGAAAAATGAGCAGCAGCACACAGCTATTTGTGTATGCTAATTGTGGTTGTTGTATCAATGCAGCGTTGAGTCTCTTTGCTCTGCCTGCATGAGAAGGATGCCTCTGGAGTCCTACACAGAAGGAGACCATACCTTCTATTCTGTCTGTGTGTAATCACCATAGACCAGTAATTACACTGCTCTAACTACTGTGGCACATAGTTGTTGTTTTTTTTGATAACGAGAGGAATCAGCAGCTGTTTTATCACACACGTGGCATTTCATTTTAACTAGACTAAAACTTGGATGTTAGAAGTTTTTCCCAGCAACATTTTTTTCAATATTAGGCTGAAACCCTTGGGGCCCTATTTTAACAATCTAAGCGCACGGCGTGAAACGCATGGCGCGTCCAAATCCATTTTTGCTAGTTTGACGGCAGAAAAAAGGGTCCGTGCGACAGGCGCATGGTTCAGAAGGGTTGTACTTAGTGTCTTCATTATTCATAGGTGTGTTTTGGGCGTAACATCCAATCAACCAATCAGAGTATCATCTCCCGTTCCCTTTAAAAGCCAGGCGCGTTTGTACCTTGGCGCACTGCTCTTATGATGGCGGATTTGCACAGTAATTTTTTTTATTTTTAGTCTTGTCTGTGCAATGCTGGGCTTTCCTGTCTGTCTGTCTGTGTGTGTGTGTGTGTGTGTGTGTGTGTGTGTGTGTGTGTGTGTGTGTGTGTGTGTGTGTGTGTGTGTGTGTGTGTGTGTAGCAAGCATGCTGTGCACAAGCTTAGGTGCATTTTACTAATGCGCTGTTGAAATTAATTTAGCGATCACTTTCTGCTGCGGCAAGGTAGCAATACGCCGAGAATTCTCGCGAACACACCTCCCTGTGAGACCAGCACGCCCATGGGCGCAAAGATGGGCACGGGAGCATTTGCTATTTAAACGACGTGGTCGTGGGACCGTAAATTAACACCTGCATCGGTCTTAAAATAGCAAAGTCACTTGCGTCGGGCTTTGTGCCGCGCTTTGCCGGGTGCGAGATAGGGCTCTTAGTGTTCTAATGACAAAGACAAGTGAATGTGTGGTATTCCATGCACGCTAACTATGCACAATATTAATCTCTGCTGCCATTGCCATACTCGCACATACACAGAAAGAACAAGTGCAGCCTGGGGAAGCTTCAGCACGTGAGCACAGCGTAAATTATCTGCCCAGATTGCTTTTCTGGAGTTAATCATCTCCTTTTATGTTATTCATTTGTCAATGGTTATTGTTTGTCAAAGTAATGCAGTCGCTGCACGATATGAAGTGGAATGTAAATTTTGTTTGGGCAACTCATCGTTATGCACAAAAAGAGGGTAGACGCGCTGCAGGATTTACATTTACAATTACAGTCATGATACAATCATCTCTCATCATAATTCCTCTGCCCGGGATGTCAGCTCTGATAGAGAACAGGCTTTACACACTGCATACCAAACAGCAGGCCTGGCACCATGCTTCAGGCCCAGTAATTTACACCATGCAAAGCCTCTCTCTCTCTCTCTCTCTCTCTCTCTCTCTCTCTCTCTCTCTCTCTCTCTCTCTCTCTCTCCCCCTTTTCCTCTCTCTCTTTTTCTGTCTTGCTCAGCTTCTGTGTACCTCTAATTCTTAATGTCTGTCTCTTTCAGTGTCTCTGCCCTTGTAATTCTTGCTGCTTGTCTCTGCTTGTCTTGCAAAACACATGCGTTTGACCAGGGCCAGTTCTTTGCTCTTTGTTGTATAAGACATCATTTAATGTCCTGGTGGATCGGCATGCTAAGGTAAACTCGCCAAGGAGTCATAATGTCAGCCATTGGTTATGTTTTCAGGCTCTGGTATGTCATCTTGCTTTTCACTTTTTTTTATTGAAAACAACATTGGCATAAAGCCAAATGTAGTGTTCAATGTCACACTAACATTTTCACTTGGAGCAAATAATCTCTCACACGATGTCCATCAATAAAAGGGTGAAAAAATACTTTGACGTGGGGGGGGAGACTTCTCATCAGCTGTGTGCTTGTCCATCAGGTGGTATTTCAGACTGGACGTGCTGCGATGAGAGCTCAGTTCACAAAGACAAAATACACACATCGCTTTGGTATCGTCAATGGAACATTTGGCAACTTTTAAAAAGTAAACTTTCCATTCAGAATCTTATTGGGATTCATTTTGGCGTCTCACGCTTGCCATCCTCTCAAAACGTAACGTTTTTATACCCTTTGTGTGCAGCGCGCCTGTTGTTTTTTTTCTGGTCTAGCTAGATCCGGTTTGGTGTTACAACAGCATGTGAAAAAAAACTACAGAGTTTTCTAAGCCTAAAAGAACATTAATCGATAACAAAATTGACGGCATTCAAATGGGTTCGCGTTAACGCCATTAATAACGCGTTTAATAAACCGTACTAAAAATATATCTAATCTTGTACCACGATAGATTACATTTTAATATAATGCCCAGTCCTATCAACTCTTCCATGATTTGTACACATGCACTGTTAGGTTGGAATGATAATTTGATCCCAAACGCAGACAGAGCCAGGAGTGTAAATGATGACAAGGTTTATTTGAATATACTAAAGTGGGGCAAAGACCAGGTTTTCAGGGGCAGTGTATAGGGGGCAGATGAACAAGCATGTGGCGGGATCCACCGAATGAGATTTCTGGTCTTGAGGGGATCCATCCCTCCGGTAGAACAAATGAGCACAGTTGGCTGGAACGTGAAAGTTGTGTCTACGCTCTGACGCTTAGTTGTGGAAGAACAGGGTTTATCAAGTAGAGGTGGATTGTGGCTAATGAGAAGCAGCTGGACACTTGACTCCCACACACCTGGCTCCACCCCTGCAATTAGGACACACAGACAGACAGACAGAAGCCCTTTCCCAATTCCCACTTTGTGCATCTCGATTCCTCTCCCCGCGTCGTAGTCCCGCCCACAGGAGATCTGAGCAAAGTAGTTGAGGATGAGCCTCGAGGAGAGAGGAGTCGAGGCAACAGGCATTTAACACACATGAGACATCTCTGCCTCGGAGCAGTCATTAAAAGCCACGTCAATTAAAAATGACGTGCAGCACTGCACAGCACTGCATCAGCTGTCTATTGTTTTGTCATCGGCGGACTTTTATGTTCCCTGCGAGAGGAGCAGAAGTGTTAATGACAAAATGTGAAAAGAATGTACAGGGGTCGTACATTTTTATTGGTTGTATTTAACACACACACACACACACACACACACACAAACAGTTAATGGCTATAGCCTTTATAGGCTATTTTAGTGTAAAACACTAAATGTTTGAATGAAAAGAACTATACAAATACAAAGGCTAAAGTTTCAAATAAAGCTGTTTTTCCTAAAGCATCTCTGATATGTTCACATTTTAGAGAACGTTAATAATATTTTTATTTAACTGTGTATTATTTCACCCACCCACCATTAATCAGAATGTTAACTTGTATGATCCCGCTAGCCCGATCCGTAACGATAGATTAACCACGGGGCCGGAGATATTATCTCTCTCTCTCTTTCCCAATTTCCCTCTCTTTCTCTCTCCTCCTCTGGCTCTTGCACGCCTCTTTGTTTACATGCTACGGATGAAAAGACTTCCGTAGAGGATACATCATTGTATCCTCGATTATAACCCCTCTGAGGAGCCTCCATGATGCTCAATGCTCGATCCTTGCTCCTTGATGTGCATTTTAGGAATTGTGACTTCCTTCATCATGGCACGCTGAGAAGGATTTTTGTGTCACAAGCCAGAGGATAGAGGAGTCGAGGAGGAACAAATTTGGAAAATGAGAAGAGATAAGAGGCCCAGAGAGAGTGCGAGGAACAGAGCAATGCTACACAGAGGCAGCGACATGATACATACACACCATGGACCCTCACTTACTGTAGGTGTCGAGCATGTACCGTATACATGCACTTCAATTCTTTTACAGCCAAAATAGCACAAATATGTTACATAACAATTGTTTCAAAGCGTACTGTACAGAAACTCGCTTGGCAATCTGTTATAGTGAACTGTCACGTTATTGTTTTGAGGTTAAGCATTCAACTGCTGCTAGGAATTTCAAGCCTTGTACATATTGGTTATGTTGTTGCAGAATCAAACCTTGGAAAGTAACCGAAAAACAAGCAGAAATTTATTTCAAAATAGCAGTTACTGGCTTATAGTTCCAGGCTGGTGTTGGGGAAATCCTTCTATAAACTGACAACTGACTCCATGATGAATTTAATACACAGTATCGCAAGAAGGAACGTGTTTATTCTTGTGGTCAACAATAAATGCGTTTCCGAGCAGTTACACGTGCACGGACCTGTGGAGACTTGCTAGTCCAGAGGTCCCCCAAAGGCACTTAGACAATATTGTGCTCAGGGTTATATGGTTCCCCTTGTGGGGCCTGATTGGTCAGCTATACTGTTGCTGGGTACACACTCTCTGCTCTGCTCTTCCCTCTTTCTTCTTATTATTTTCAGTTATCATTTACCTCACCAGACAGCTATGTTCACTCCCTCCTTAGTTGGTATGTCCTGTTCTCTGAGTTATCAGACCGTCCTGACTTCAGTGTCCTTGGCCTCACCATCTCCTCCTCCCGTGCTCACTGTACATATCTGACTAGATAGCCCTGTCTGTTCTCTCCCCTCCTAGCTGTAAACCCAGCTGCAAAGCATAATGTAATATGTCACACACACCACTCTTATTTAGTCTTTGGTTAATTCAGTATATACTGCGCCAGCTTTTACTGGCCGTTCTCTGAGTGCCCTGTTCATCACCACCTCAGTCATTGTATTATTTTCCCACACTGGTCATCTCTGGTAATCAGTGCTGTACACAGTGGGATATATACAGTAGTTGAAGTGTCTTTAAATAAAACACAAAATACATGCAGCAGAAAAATCCCTGAATAATTACGTTAATGTGGGGTGCTCTCTGTTTGCTCTCATGAAACAGTTGTAGTTCAGTTCAGTTGTAGCTCTGTTCTAAATACAGCTACAGAAATGCTAATATAAATCTGTTACTGTAGCATCTCTTGAACTGACAGTTTAAATATTCCTTTTTTGCCCTAAGGATATGTGGCGACCGAAGGTCCCAAATGGAACTACGGCTAGCAAATAATGTCATTCCACATCAACTTTAGTGTCAGTGTTACTGTTTTCTTTTTTATCATTTCATAAATACTAAGAAAGTTGACATGTTAAAGATAAAAACTTTCAATCCAAAAGCAACCTTGTGATCCTCCACGTGTAGTGATTATGTCTGCCTGCAAACTTCAAAAAGTTCACAGAGACATGACAGAGTCTCACAGTCACCCCGACTCCACAGCCCCAGGGCTTTAAAGGATCCAATACTTTTGGTATAATTTGGTACTCTAATTATACCAGTGTTATTTTTGAATATATTCACCAGATATAATTAAGGTTTGTAACACTAACTGTGATACAGAGAGAAAGCCAAAGGACATGATCAAAACCTGGCAAAGTGTTTCAGTATTCACGATTCACCGGCAGACACTTGGGTAAATAACACGTTTCTGTGTGGATTTATGGAAAAGTACATGGTGGCTAGTGAATTGCTGCACTGCTTTTCAGGTGATGCGTTTCTCTTTATAGACTCAATTATCTCCACCATAAAAGAAGCTCTGCTGGCTGGCACCATGAGTAAAAATACTGAGTGCCTTGGTGCAGACAGAACGGACATAGGAACCTCTGTGGATCCCGCCGTGTCTTTCATTATTTTTATTCTCCAGCTATGACTTAGGTTTAGTGAGAAGCTACAGTGGTGCTCAAAAGTTTACATACACATGCTTAAGTTGACTAAAAAGAGTAATAAAAAAATCATGTTTTGAAATTTATTTATACCTAAATTAAAAATGAGGTAAAATCCAACCTTTAAGGACACCAATTTTCTTTGTGAATGAATAACGTATTGTAAATAAATAAATGTTCTTATTAAAAAACAGGGTCATAATATACATACCCCTATGTAAATTCCCATAGAGGCAGGCAGATTTTTATTATTAAAGGCCAGTTATTTCCTATTCAGGATATTATGCATCCTGATAAAGTTCCTTGGCCTTTAGAATTAAATAGCCCCACATCATCACATACTCTTCACCATGCTTAGAGATAGGCATGGTTTTATTTCAGTTAGACTAATACCTGGTTTGATTTGCATTGAGAGATGATTTTATAAAGAAGTACCATGCCTATCTCTAAGCATGGTGAAGAGTATGTGAGGATGTGGGGCTATTTAATTCTAAAGGCCAGGGAACTTTATCAGGATGCATATATCCTGAATCCAGGAAATAACTGGCCTTTAATAATAAAATCTGCCTGCCTCTATGGGAATTAACATAGGGTATGATAACTTATGACCCCTGTATTTTAAATAGACATTTATTTATTTAAATACGTTATTCATTCACAAAGAAATTTGTGTCCTTAAAGGTTGGATTTTACCTCATTTTTTAATTTAGGTATTAAAATAAATTTCCAAAACGATTTTTTTATTCCTCTTCTTTAGTCAACTTAAGCATGTGTATGTAAACTTTTGAGCACCACTGTACATGCAGCAGTGTGCTAGTTAAATCAGAGAAATATGACAGTTTCATCTTTGATGTCTTCTTCTGCATTTTCCTGCTGATTTGCACTTTTCAACTTCGACCAGGGAATTGATGGGGATCGTCTTAAAATATATCATAAGAATAACTCAGGAAAATACTTCACCTCAGCAGTTATAATGAAAAACATTAAAAGAAAATCCCATGGATTATTAAAAACCCATCACATACTGTCAGGCTTTGTAACACAAAGTGCATATGGTTTTGTACCTTGGAGATTGTCATATGTCAGTCATGATCCTTGAGATAGTCGGCTCATACATATATCATATACCTATATCTCAGTGCTTTTAGTTCACCTCTGATAACACAAAATCTTAGTAATCACTTCACTGTTCAAGACTTTTACAATGATTTTATGCTCTGAGTTGCATGTACAGGGGAGCTGAGTGTCTGGTCTCGCTTTCATGTGGATTTGAAGTGCACTCGCAGCCAATTCTTTCTTTTTCAGTATTCAAGTGTTGCCTTGCCATGTTGATCTTATCAGAGAAGCTTGAGCACAAATCGGGTGAAAGCAGCTTTATTTTAATGTCACAGGTATTAAATGTGCTGAAGAGTGAATATTGAAATGGGCTTGAACTTGGCACTTTTAAGGGGCTTCACATCCGTTCTGCTTGTGGTGCAGATCTGGGTAGGGGAAATTAGTTTTTCCCCCAGACCCAATGCCAGTCAAGCACTCTTCCTTTTTCTCTTTTTTTTTGGCCTGTCTTTCTCCAATTGTACTTGGTGCTGAATCGTGCATTCTGTCTGACAAGAGTTTTATGCTAATACAAGCAGTTTGGGAAGGAGCGGGGTGGGGAGTGGGGTGGTGGTATGGCAGTGAGAGGCGATGACAAGGGACTGGGATTCATCCAGCAGACATCTTGTACTGGTAGCATGTAGAACAGAGCTCCTCGCCTCATTTGAGGTTTAAGCTGTTTCATTTTATGTCCAAAACGCTTCTCTTAAGGCCTAATTATACATGAGCTGCCAGAAAGTAACAATGTAAAGTACAAGGGTTGCAGAGATTGTAAGGAATGTACTCCCTGTTCTTTCCCCATATCTCAGTGGAATTTACATAGATTAAAGAATAAAAAGAGTCCAATTACCATAAATACCAATTACCTTAATCTATTAGTCAAGTCAAGTTATATATTTTATTAAAACAGGACTTTTGAGTATATTTAACCTACCCCCAAACAACGAAGACACAAAGAACATAAAATTGATTACATTTACTTATTGTCGCATATATATATATATATATATATATATATATATATATATATAATATATATAAAAAAATATATATATATATATATATATATATATCATCGGTCAAATGTTTGGGGTCACTTAAAAATGTCCGTACCACTCATTACAGACAGAATACCAACTGACCCGAGTGGTTGGCTGATATTTAATGCAATATCTACATTGCCCATTATCAGCAACCATTCATCCAATGTTCAAAAGGCTCATTCTGTTCACTAATCTGCTGTCATTAAAAATCAAATGATAAAACATTGGAGAACCATTTTGCAACTATGTAAACACTAATGTAATCTGGAAACTGCTGCCCTGGTTAAAAAACAATGCAACTGATCTCAGCTGGTATTCTGTCTATAATGGAGGTCAATGGAAATTTCTAAGTGACCCCAAACTTTGACCGGTAGTGTGTATATATATATCACTCACCGGCCACTTTATTAGGTACACCTGTCAAACTGTCGTTAACACTTAATTTCTAAGCAGCCAATCACATGGCGGCAACTCAGTGCATTTAGGCATGTAGACAGGTAAGAGAATCTCCTGCAGTTCAAAACCGAGCATCAGTATGGGAGAAAGGTGATTTGAGTGACTTTGAACGTGGCATGATTGTTGGTGCCAGAAGGGCTGGTTTGAGTATTCAGAAACTGCTAATCTACTGGGATTTTCACGCACAACCATCTCTAGGGTTTACAGAGAATGGTCCGAAAAAGAAAAAACATCCAGTGAGCGGCAGTTCTGTGGCGGGAAATGCCTTGTTGATGCCAGAGGTCAGAGGAGAATGGCCAGACTGGTTCAGAGTGATAGAAGGGCTACAGTGACTCAAATAACCACCCGTTACAACCAGGTGGGCAGAAGAGCATCTCTGAACGCACAGTACGTCGAACTTTGAGGCAGATGGGCTACAGCCGCAGAAGACCACATCGGGTGCCACTCCTTTCAGCTAAGAACAGGAAACTGAGAACTACAATTTGCACAAGCTCATCGAAATTGGACAATAGAAGATTGGAAAAACGTTGCCTGGTCTGATGAGTCTCGATTTCTGCTGCAACAGTCGGATGGTAGGTCAGAATTTGGCGTCTACACATGAAGCATGGATCCATCCTGCCTTGTATCAACGGTTCAGGCTGGTGGTGGTGGTGTATGGTGGGGGGAATATTTTCTTGGCACTCTTTGGGCCCCTGGTACCAATTGAACATGTTGCAACGCCACAGCCTACCTGAGTATTGTTGCTGACCATGTATCCCTTTATGACCATAATGTACCCAACTTCTGATGGCTACTTTCAGGAGGATAATGCGCCAGTCAAAAGCTGGAATCATCACAGACTGGTTTCTTGAACATGACAATGGTTCGCTGTACTAAATGGCCTCCACAGTCACCAGATCTCAATCCAATGAGAATCTTTGGGATGTGGTGGAACGGGAGATTGCATCATGGATGTGCAGCCGACAAATTGCGGCAACTGTGTGATGCCATCATGTCATATGGACCAAATCCCTGAGGAATGCTTCCAGCACCTTGTTGAATCTATGCCACGAAGAATTGAGGCAGTTCTGAGGCAAAAGGGGGTCCAACCCGTTACTAGCATGGGGTACCTAATAAAGTGGCCGGTGAGTGTATATAATATTATATATAATATATATATATATATATAGAGAGAGAGATATACACACATTATTTTTTCATACCTGCTTAAAACATTTTAGGCAGGTATGAAAAAATGCTGTAAACTAAGAATGCTTTCAAAAATGGAAGTGTTAACAGTTTATTTTCATCAATTAACAAAATACAGTGAAAGAACAGAAGAGGAATCGAAATCAAATCAATAATTGGTGTGACCACACTTTGCCTTGAAGACAGCATCAGTTCTTCTCGGTACACTTGCACAGTTATTGAATTAACTCGGCTGGTAGATTGTTCCAAACATCTTGGCGAACTAACCACAGATCTTCTGCGGATGTAGGCTTCCTCAAATCCTTCTGTCTCTGCATATAATCCCAGACCTACTCAATGATGTTGAGATCCGGCCTCTGTGGGGTCCATTCCATCACTTTCAGGACTTCTTGTTCTTATTCACACTGTAGATAGTTCTTAATGACCTTGGCTGTACATTTGGGGTTGTTGTCCTACTGCAGAATAAATTTGGGACCAAGCTTATGCCTCCCTGATGGTATTGCATGATGGATAAGTATCTGCCTGTATTTCTCAGCATTGAGGACACCATAAACCCTGACCAAAATTCCATTTGCAGAAATGCAGCCCCAAACTTGCAAGGAACCTCCACCATTCTTCACTGTTGCCTGCAGACACTCATTATTGTAGCGCTCTTCAGCCCTCCGGGGAACAAACTGCCTTCTGCTACAGCCAAATTTGGACTCTTCAGTCCAGAGCACCTGCTGCCATTTTTCTGCACCCCGATTCTTATGTTTTTGTGCATAGTTGAGTCGCTTGGCCTTTTTTCCATGTTGGAGGTATGGCTTTTTGGCTGTAAGTCTCCCATGAAGACCACTTCTGGCCAGACTTCTCCGAACAGTAGATGGGTGTACCTGGGTCCCACTGGTTTCTGTCAGTTCTGAGCTGATGTCACTGCTGGACATCTTTGGATTCCCACTGCACTGAGCATCCTTGGCTGACCACCGCGTCTACGATCCTCAACGTTGCCCGACTTTTTGCTAGTGTACCTATAAGAAATGATGCTGGTTTAAAGGCAAAGGGTAGTAAATGACTGTGATTTAGATTTTTCTTTTGTTTGCTCACTTCCCATTTTGTAAATTGATAAAAATAAACAATCATTATTTATATATTTGAAAGCATTCTGTGTTTACATAATTTTCTCACACCTGCCTAAAACTTTTGCACAGTACTGTGTGTAATATTATATTATACTTTTGCACGCATAGAAATTCAATTCATAATGTAGTGTAGTGACATCTTGTGATTCATTATTTCTCTGTGCTATTCTTGCTGCTGCAAGGTCTTGCATCTCAGATGCCAGACAGAGACCAGCTTGGAGAAAACCAAAAAAAAATTGTCCTAGTTCTTGTCCAATCCCACAATGGCATAAACCCTGAAGGTTTGGACATGTACTGTAGAGAGTAAATGATCTCAGCAACTTAGTGCAAATATTAAGACAGTGTCATGGGACACATTTCTTTGTAAACAAGGCATTTGTATCAGAGAAACTGAGAGTGATTCATCAGCCTTTATTTATTGTTCAGCTCAATTAATCATTTTACCCCCCTTTTGAGTCAGGATTTCAAAAATGACATTCCGGGTACCCCGTGTGGAGCGGAGGAGTTCACTGGAGCACATTCAGGACCGGCTCTCAGAGAGCTCTGAGGATCACAAGTCCGAGTTGATTAAACGGGAGCAACTCAAGAGAGAAAGTGTGTGAAAGTACAGCTGGAGACAGTGTGAAAGGAGAGCCATCACTGACCCAATCTGTGCCCAGCAGCTGGCTACTCGCTCCCCGGCCAATTAGCCCAGAGAGTTGAGATGCTTTCACTCTCCATGATAAGACCCAGCCTCTTTCTCATCTGCCCCTTTTAATCAGCCTCTTCCTGAGCATCAGTCTTCAGATTAAGTCTCTATCAGTGCTGCGCAGAGTTGGGCCTGTTCACTTGCAGTGTCCCACCTCTTAAAAGGAGAGGCAGCGGTGTGTGAGGGAGGGAGGCATGGGTCAGCAGAGATAAGATGCACCGAGTGGCGGTAAAGCGGGGATGAAGGAGAGGAAGGGAGCAGAGGCGAAAAGTAGAACAAAGAACATGGTCAGTGAGTCGCAGACGTGTGTGTGGGTGAGTGTGGGTGTGCACTTCTGTGTGTACACAATGCCGATCATTGTCTTGTCTTTAAATCAAATACATCACATACATTCCAAGTAACAGACACTGGCCCTCTATGATTACACTCAGGTACACAATACATATTGTACTGAACACGCACACTCAGATTATCCAGCTGCACTTGATAAAAATAAAATATATCTGGAGCCCTGGCACATTGAAAAGAGATTTGTGATGGTACATCGCGTTTAATCCCAACATAGATTTAGTTACCATCTGAAGAGTGGATATTCAGAGGGATATCTGTGTAATTTCTTTCCACATGCAAGTCAATTTCCCTCGCTTCAGTTCCCTTCATTCAGCAGGCCTCTTACAAGAGCACTTCACAGAGAGAGGAAAGGGGACGAGAGAGTTGTTTCAGGCCCAACATAGTCTTGATATGCCCTCTTGTTGTCACAAACAGAGGGATTATGGACTATTGCCTTTTGAAAAAAGCCTTTCTATGTCCACTTAGTAATGTTCCCATCATTGAGCTATTACACCAACATTCTGCTCACTAACACTTGTTTCAACAGACTTGCTGAGCAATAAGGCCACTTTGGGTAGCGTGGGAAAGAAGAAAGGCAGGTTTATTGTGCTACCTGCAGAGACTTGTGTTCTTTTGTTTCACAGGAGATCAACTTGACATCTTCTATCCTTTGGTTGCACAAAATTGCAAGCCACAGGGTTTCCTGCTGGGTTGTTAAAAGTATTTGACAAAGAACGGTTAATGGGAAGCTGTTAAACATTTGCCTTTGTTCGGCGAGTGAAAGTTGGAATCGGTGTAGGTTGTAGGTGAAACATACTTTCCATTTGAAATGAGAGATTTGCATTTGTCCTTCCTTTTAGACAGTGTGATTTGGTGACTTTTCCCACATCGGACTTCAATGTCACATTTTCATTATGCGGCAGCTGAGCACTGCCTGTTGGTATAGTGGAACTGATTGTTTTTTGATGACAGTTTAGAAGGTGACTTACATATTTAGTTGATGCTTAACATTGGTAGTAAGTAAGGGCATTTAAATGTGTTGGAGTGAGTAATGCCGGCACAAGCTGGCACCCCAACCTTTGAATGAGCTTTGCAGAGACTTTTAGCTTTAGGCTGCTGCTCTTTGTGCTTGCTAGGAAAAGGCATTATTTGGAGGAAATGAACACAAGGTTAGTATGTGGCGTGTAAACACCATGATTATCTGTCGCAAACTTAAAAAGGAGTCTGTGCTTACAGATGAAGTCAATAGTTTTTAGAGGTAAAGTGCCACTCAGGGCTGTGAGCTCAAAATGTATGAGATGATCAAGTTGAATGTGTGTAGAATATGTCTTTCCAATCTAGTTTTTTGTAGCGACACCCCTGGGACTGGACCCAGGCTCGTGGAAAAGAACAGCAGCTTGGCCGAGTAGTTATCCATCACGCTTCAGTCTTTCTCCACAGGGGAAACCGGTCAAAGAACCACACACACACACTCACTGTTTGTTTGCTGCGGTTGCCACCTCTGAGAATATCCTAGCCAGTGACTAAATTGGCTGCAGGAAACACTTTTTGGAGGGTGTGCGAGCGTGCCCATTAGCAAGGAAAGCAGGTGCACTGTTTTGCCCAAACCCCAGGATTTATTCCACGGTCATCAGGCCTGGAGGAATAGACTGTTATTTGGCCGTGTTTCATTTCGAACAGAGTGAAACCGTATGGTGAAGGAGCTAACTGGGACTTTGCAAAGTCAACCCCCTCTCGTGTCATTTGTTTGCGTCCACCGAGGTTTGGATCCTGACATAAAGAAGCCATTTGAGCAGAAGAGCTCATTTTTATTGAGTGTCAACATTTAGTTTACCATGCATCTTCATCTACATTTCTCCGGGGTCTCCCCGAGCAGCCTGTCAACTGAATGAGGCGGTTATTAATGTAGACACCTGCCTGCGTGCTTGCTGCGTCCATACAGCTGTGACAGAAAGGCTTTTACGTGCACCGTGTCATCGCCAAAAGTACAATGAATGGAGGGAAAGCGCCAATTATGGCCACAACGCTCCAAAGTGGCTTTTAGTGCCTAGACGAGGAGATATCTTGAAACTGACTCCGACACACATCCACTCACACTCCTACATCTACATGCAGAGTGTGTTTCCTTTTCAACTCTTTGATTACTTTGTGGATGCAGTGATTGTGAGGCCACCCTTGATTAGCTCAATTTATTCCCCAGTCATGCCAGAGGGCCATTTAGGGAAGTTTTTGCAGACTCTTTCCATATATCAAGATGGGAGGCGGACATGGCTTGAATCTTAATATGTCCTTGCGGCAGAATACAAACGAGTGCATGCAGGCAAGCTCTCTTCTTCCAGTGTGTACTCCATTTAGAAGATGAAAGAAAGAAGAAAAATGTCTTCGAACATGATGTTTGATTATCGGCTTTGTTCCATGTGTTGGTTTGTGTTCAAAAACCTTTCGTTAAGGATATAGAGTCAGCCCCCAAACTCGCCTCACCTCAACTCCTACTCTCTGAAAGTCAGAGTTGAGAAACGGACGGTGATTCAGTGAAGCTGCGGTGACGTTTGATCTTAGATTACCATGTTGTCTATAATTTCTGCAGCTTCTTCCAAAACAACACTCCCAGCCCCGTTTGTGAGGGATGGTCACTGCGTTCTTACTCAATACTGGACCAATTTAAAAGATTATTGTTCACATCAGTCTAGTAGACACAAATGCTTAGGGAAATAGGGTCCACATGAAAAAAAACGAAATTATTCTTTAAGATAAAATCCCAGAACTGCATTTGTGGCTAACATAGGTTTAAACACTATCTATTTTTTTGCTTTAAACCAGTCAGTTACTAAATATCCCCTGGTCCCAGCTCAGAGCATCTTAGTTGATAAGTCTAAAATAATAATGTATACAGTCTATGTTGCTCTAATGTTCCTTTCTCCATACCCATAGTCCAATCAAGTTGTTGTTTGCCTTCATTTTTGTATGTCTAGCGTCTAATCAATTTTGTTATTCTTACTGTCTTTGTGTTACACACACACACACACATACAGACACATATGCTAGTAT
Source organism: Etheostoma spectabile (assembly GCF_008692095.1). Taxonomy (NCBI): domain Eukaryota; kingdom Metazoa; phylum Chordata; class Actinopteri; order Perciformes; family Percidae; genus Etheostoma; species Etheostoma spectabile. The sequence continues at coordinate 6,156,111 of NC_045756.1, forward strand.
ATATATATATATATATATAAATGGCCTTTTTGCATTGAAACTGAGGACTTGATTTGTTTGACAGCCATAGGAAGACTTCCTGGAGTCCTGCACCACTGGTATTACTCAACCTGTGTAAGGTTGTCTTGGCAACAACCTTTATAGCCTGGGTGTAATACCTTGGCAACAACTTTATGGCCAGGTTATACAGAAATCGTTTAGAGGAGGGGTGCCTTCAAACAGCAGATCCTGGACCCGTTTATCCTCCGAAATCCTGTCCTTATCTCTGGGATCAGCCTGGAGCTGTTACCCCCAACCCGGTTTTGGACAACCAAATGGAGATTAGGTAACCAGTGTGAGGATTTAAGGGGTTTAAAATTGGCAGGGCAGCAGATGATCTCTTGTTTTCCTGGCATCCAAACTGAGGTTGATAGCCTCTTTTCAGCACTGGTGCCGTACTGTAATGTTGGATATTGTCTGTTATTATCTGTTTACATTGTTTCTCTCCTCTCCTGTTCTGACAATGCACACACATCTGAAGGGGATAAAGAATGAGGGGCACAATGCAGTGGACATTAATTCTCTTTCTGAGAATGTCTTATTAGTCTCGAGAGGCCATTTCCAGAAAATGGATCCAAATTTATCTTGTTCCAGTTCCAGCCTGATGTGAGGGGAATTCTTTCCCAGGACATGATGAGAACGCTCATCAATTTTGTGTTTATGTTGAATCACAGTCTCTTTAAAGAACGGCCTCCTGGGAAATTATTTCCCTCTCAACAAACATTGTGTTTTACTTGCCCATACTTTTACCTGCATTTTTCCCAAATGTATCAACTCAGGCAGTATGCAGCCACTGTTTTTGTCTCTGCATTGGTTTTTTCCCCAAATGCCCCTTTCTGCAACTCTCTGCATTTCTCCATCCGAAAATAGCGGCATCACAGGAATATGGCAGGATTAAATCTCAGCTGGCTGATTGGATTGTCTTTTGCTCCATCTCAGGCTGCATTAAGCGGCTGAGGCTTTGGATGTATAAAAAGGTGATGGATGCCTCCCCCTTACGTCTGGACCGATGGGAGCTGACCTCAGCAGAAGGCAAGAAAGGCAAAAAAAGAGGGACTGTGATTTACTGACCAGGCCGGTGGAAGCAGAGAGCAGGATAAATGCCACTCAGCTCCAACGGCTGACAGCCACAGATGCAAAGAAGTGCTCTCACTGCTTGTCTGTCTGTCTTTCTGCTTCACTATTTTTCTCCATGATGTTTAGAAGGAACATGCACCGTGGAGAAATTACAGAGGATAATTATCACTCTCTGGAAATCACAAGATTTTGTGATTAGCTATCAAACCCATTTCCTTCCTAATCTTAGTTTCCAATATACTCATTCTCTCCTCGCTAATCAGCCTGCTCGGTCAGAATGCTACTGTATCTCCTCTTCTGTGTCTTCACCCCCATTATTCACTGCTGCCATTCTTATTTCAGTCCTTTAAGTTTTTACCTTACAAGAACTTAAAGATCAAGTGGTGCAGTGGTGGTTTTAGTACTAAGTGGGTGCATCTGCTGTGGCCGTGCCATCCATCTGTCAGTAATAATTAGGATGCTAGATGGATATTCTTTCTGTGCAAAGCAAAAGACGGGTGTACCCAGCATTTTGTCTCTTTAGTCTATCGTGCTGATATCTGTTTGACTGCTTGAGAAAGCACAAAGTATTCATACAAGATGAGTCACATTGTCATTATCATCAGTTAAAGTGAATCCTCATCCAAGGCTGGACATCACAAAGCTGATCTATTGAAATCCCAATAGATCAGCATGTGAGGCAGGGATGGGGTTAGCCGAGAAGAAAGGCACTAATGAGTCAGTCAGTGCAACATGTCATTCCTTAAATCCCGCTGACTATTTAGCATTTTGTTGTAACCCTGCCATTGTCAGTTGAGGTTGAGTTTAGTAAGCCTTATGAAATGTGCACTTTGTCACTTTCCCACCTGTAGGCCAGTTCACTTGGTCAGGACCAAAGAAAAATCACTAGTGGCAGTAGAGTAATCAAAATCGTAAGGACTGACAGCTAACTAATTTATTGGACAGTTTTAATGACTGTAATCTTACATCGTTACGGCTATAGACCCGATGAGGGAAATTAAAACGTTAATTACAGTGACCTCTAGAATAGGATTAGAAAAAGGATATTAGAAGCATTATTGGTATAGATTGTAATTGGACCCTATTTATCCACACCTTCATAGCCGGAGTATGTTACAAACCCACCGTTTCAAGCAATCGCAATGTGGTTGTTGCTTGAACTTGAGTTTAAATTGCAGCTTTCACGCCAGCCTTACAGAAGTGCTCCATAAGTTCAGCATTGCAGTCCTATAACTTTGTCAGACTCACGATGGGCCATTTTTAAAATCGATGGGCCGTTTCAAAAATCGATGCAGCAGAAAGAGAGATTTCATCTTCTTTATTCCATGCATTCATTTTCTTTGTCAAAACCTGGTGCCTACATTACCAAAGCTTACTTCTTTCTAACTCTACGCCCTCAGTGTAGAGTTAGTATTTTTTTTTTCAAACATTTCTTTAGCCCCAACAAGTGACATTACTTGAGGCAATTTATCAGACTTCGCCTGGCTTCCACTTGAGCCACAAACCTTTTTTTTTTTCCCATATGTAGCAGTATTCCCCAAAACCTAAACAGACTTTGATGATGGAAATATAGGGACACACAATGCTTGAGAAAATTAGTAAGGCTTGAATTCACATTGCCATGGTATTTGTTCCAGAAAGTAAGACCGTTATGGTTTGTTGAAAGTACAGTTATGTGACCTGGGCCTGATCAGCTGAGAGGTCTGTTTAGAACCAGTGGTTGAGTAATATTAAATTGAATTATTATTTATTTTATTAGTTCTGGCTTTTTGTGCAATCCAATTGAAAATCTCATCTTGTTGTTATAGCTATTAAGAGTATTAAGTGTATATATATATATATATATATATAT
>NC_045756.1:6159099-6160027 GCF_008692095.1 Etheostoma spectabile
TATAGATATAGATAGATATAGCTATAGATATAATTATACACACACACACACACACAGTTCTGGTCTGTCTATTAGGAGGCAGTGACAAATCCCCAACAAAAGTTTCATATGCTGACAGTAAGGCAATTTAAACTTTGTTCACTCAAAGATTCACTATCTGCTGCATGTATAGGGTTAGAGATTTATGATTATTTATTAATTTGGCTATATCGGAGTAGTTAGAAACACAGATTCAGCCATGCATGCACACAGAAACAAACCTGCTTCTGCTCAGCCCCGAGAGGTCAATTTACCATTAAAAACCTTGAATTTCATACTTTTAAATATTATCCTTCCCATTACTCTTAAATGTGAGTACAGTTGACTTGGGCTGTTTGATAACATAGGTAGATTTTTATCAGATTGCAGAATCAATATTCACAGCAGGCAGGAGCATTTTCTGGTATATTCCTATCTGCAAAATGTACGGATTAATGTTTGGAAAAAAACAGGATGTTTTCCACAACAATAAAGATAATTGCTCTGGAGAGATTTCACAGCCTGAAAATGCACTGTACTGTACAGCATCATCCTGAGCATCAAGACATATGATGTATAAGCCCATTCATTGGCCGGCTGCAGGCACTCCTGCCGCCGTTTTACTGTTTTATCGGCTCACATCAGTGTGCGTGTTTACAAAAAATACAGTGTAAGTACACGTTTGTGTATGGACATGTCCATGTGCACACACGAAAGAAAGAAAAAGCTTTTCAATTGCCTCGTGCACCACAAGGCTGCCCCGGCACAGCTGGGGAGCAGGCCAGAGACATTACTCAGCTATTAAACTGTTATCCGCAGGTGTCACCCTCAGCAGGGGCTGTGTTGATAGAGGCGGAAACGCCCTCAAGGTCCACAGTTATATACACACACACACACACACACACACACA
>NC_045756.1:6160037-6165568 GCF_008692095.1 Etheostoma spectabile
CACACACACACACACACACACACACACACATCCTTCAGGCAGGGGTGTTTGAGGTCCGGGCTCATGGCTGTGTCTGCCCGGATTGATGGGGCGTAACAGAGGCCATACGGAGAGCAGACGGGTGAGCCAGATCTGGCCAGGAGGGGGGCAGCAGGACACCAGAGGACAATGGGACTGGGCCAGTAGGGAGGCCACCTGCCAGTCCATTTCACTTGTGATTTGTTTCTTTTCTCTTTACCTCGTTTCCATTGGGAACTTTAGGCTTCATTGTGACAGCTGCTCGGAGAGTTAAATTGCTCATTGCAAACAATGCATGCAGATACATATATTGCATGTTGTAATATTAAGGGGTGTTCTGAAAACCGGCTTGGGCTTGGAGACTACCAACTTTCAAAGATGTGGGCATTTACTAGGCAAGGACAATCTAACAAAAGCCGCTTTCGAGTTGGATTATTCAAAGTGTAGAATTCTGAATTTTTGGACCCGTTCTAGAGAATAAAAGTTAAGATATCTTGGCCTCTGCTGCTTTGATTATGAAAATCTGCCCCTCATAAGCCTATTCTACTTCTTCTATAGCTTAAATTCTACTGTTTAAAGAAGTAACCTTAAACTGCCAAGAAATGCCGCCATCTCTAATGTTTTTAGTAGCGACAACTAAAACGGATCAGGTTCCAGTCCCAGATCAAGAACCCATTCAGGTGAAAGTCAAGCTGCATCAGACCTTTATTCAAGGTTCAGGTCAGGTCCAGGGGACCATGATGTGTCAGCACTTAGACATTAAGAACACCGCTGTAGGTTTGACTCACGACTGTGTTTCTAAGAACATGATTGCAAAATAATTCATTTTCCATTTTCATCTAAACCGTTTAACAATCATCCGTGTCTTTGTTTCTATTTATCAACAAATAAAGTTATTTATTTTACAATGAGTTTGACATTAGTAGTTTCTGGTATTTACGCCAACAACATCATTGGGCGAGACACAACCTAACTGATAAGTGACTTTTTTTGCAGTCCATTATGTTCCAGCTGTGCTAGCTGATGTTTTTGGAAGCAGGTTCATTCATTACCTGCTTCATTAGTTGTGTCCCTCAAGGTATGGCACCTCCGTGTTTGTCTTTTTTTCCCTCTAACTTCCTGTGCAATGTCCCTCAGTGGCTTTACCTCTGAATAGGAAAATACCATTCATAAGAGAGAGTGAATAACTAGGTCTGCAACAAAACTATGATTTATGTTATTAATCTCTCTCAACTTAACAAATACATGAAGAACAATTGCAAACTCCTGAAAACCAAATGATCATCTTTCAGTTTGCCTTGTCCATAGAGAAAAGGTGTATATTTTGATCTACTGGAGTCCAACTTATCACATCTTAAACATTCACAGCATGCAGAAGCAAACTCTGGTTGTGAAATTGACACAAAAATAAGAGACTCCACACAGCAGGAAACATCCCCTCAGCATCTGCTGCTTGTTCAAATCCAGTTACTTCTTTCAGTTATTATTGCAAAAGAAATGAACACAGCAAAGTATATTTGAAATATTCAAGAATTGCTTATATTTCCAGTTATGCCTTGAAGATGGGTTTTCAATGGCTGACATGTTGCCATTGATTGTGTTTGCCACCCATTGCTCTCATAATTGGTTCACTCTGATTTAGACAACTTTGCTTGTTGAATGTTTGGTTGAGAGTGCCAAAGATGCGAGATTGCACCCAACAGCACCCTACAGAGTAGCAGAGAGTCATAGAGACCCCTTATTTTGGAAAGATGCATGTGCATGTAAATGCAGCCACACAAACACACAACATCTGAGATGTTGAAGGGGTCCTTATGAAGTCAGTCCAGAGCTGCTGGACTGAGGCCTGAATGCTGTCGGTGTGGGGCTGACGCTTGGGGACAGTTGGTGTCCTGTTGGCACGCCAGTTGGACTCTATCGCAGAGCCACACAGACTTGCATACTGATACTTCTCCTTAGTCCAAGAGCAGTTGTTTTGTTGGTACAGAATCCACCACCATGGTCAGAACTTCAGCAAATCAAGATTTATGAAGTAAAGTGAACATAAACGGGTAGAATGCAGCAAAAAAAACACAAAAATCAATCACTAAGGGCAGTGTGTGACAGCCTCATCCCACACTTTTATGGGGTGATGATGGCTGCACTGTATGTATGTACTGTATTTATGACATGACGTGACATGGCTTGGCGTGGCTCATATAATTTACACAACAGGAAACAGCCATGGAGTTTTATAAACACGGTATTATTCTGACAAAACTCATCTAATATAACCCATATCATAAGACTCATAAGAAGTCAGCAAAGATTTTGTATATATATGATCCACCTAAAACTACCGCGTATAGTCTTCACTGTCCACAGTCTTTCTGTCTGCACTTACTTATACAGACTCCAACTCAGGATCAGAACCCAAAGCCACTGTTGATTGAAACAGAGATTCTATAAGCTGCAGCTCCTCTTCCTCGTCCCTTCACTCCTGCACATTATTCCTGCAGCGCCATCGTGTCTCCTGGCTTCTTTGCAGTTGTTCCTCACAGCGTAGCTTTCCTTCGTAATAACAAGTAAATGCAGTTGTTTTTTTGCGTTTTCTAGAAAATGAAATGTTGTTTATCCCCTGGTCTAATGAGACATAAGGAGGCATGGGCTGCTTCTATACTGCGTCGGAAACAGCCATCAGAAAGAAGATGCCGTACATGTACTGTGTACCCTAATTCACATGCCTTCACATATTTGCACGTGTTTGATTTGTTTGCTTTGAATAAAACAAACTTCACTTCAAGGGCTCAGCAAGATACATTACTTAGTAATTAATCTCCAGTATGCGTCTCAATCTGAAACTATTAATTTACCAAGTAATGTTAAAGCACGTCAGCAGGTCCTGAATATTATTTGATTAATTCACACCTGGGCTTTTTTAAACCTCCATTTTGACCATGATGATTACATACTAAACATCAGAGAGCCTGTAGGCCTGGACAGAGACAGCAGAGACTATGTGTGACTGTGAGAGGAAGATAGACAATATGTGCTTAGGTGCATATATAGCATGTTGCCAGGGGAATGCTTTGATGTGTGCATGCATCCCAGGGGGGGATTTGGGTTGGTACAGATACGTTTCGTCACCACACATGCCTACGAACACACACAAACAGGCTATGGTGTGTGGCCTAGAAACAAAGCGCAGGCACTACGTTTTGACCACACAACTTAACACGACTTAATCCCTGTATCTGACCTTTAAACTCTTTAAAAGAGGAGAAGCAAATGATGAACTGCCCTTTGGGGGGGAAGTACAGTATCATAATGTCTTACATAACAACAGTGACACATTTTCTATTCTCCCTGTGTATCTCTGAACTTGCATCACCACACAGCTCATGTAGCAGGGTGAAAAAAATACAAGCAAGACGTTGCCTGTCATATTAAAGAAGCCAGCAGCAAATTGCACCAGGCTAATAAAAGCGACAGGGAAATTGCTGCCAGCAGATTTCCTCCAAATCTCCCCAGTAATTCCCGTGAGCTCTGGCATTACTGCCTCGCTACCCAGCCTTAGATTAACCCCCACCCCTGGGCTCAGAGCAATGCTGCTCAGGCCTTCACCATGCTAGTTTAGCCCCTTGATTTCTCTGCTTGTACATTGTCCATTTGATATCTTCAAAGCAAGGAGTATTGTATGGTCACAATCCACTACCAATGTTGTAACATACTGTGTGTTGGCAGGTTTGTCTGTTTTTATAATTATCATTATTATATTTCTACTATATATATATATATGCGCAGGAGGATCTGGCTAGTCCACACAACATTCCGGGATAGGAGCAATATGCTCTGGTTTATAGGCATGTCTTTAAACCAATAACAATCGTCATGAGCGGCACTATTTACAGCTCAGAGCCATGGTGCCACTGCAAAATAGCCTCGCAAAGGAACTTATTTTGGTGGAACATGTGTACATTCAAAAGTTGTTTTAGTCGTGCGACAGAAAACTCAGATTGGACAGAAAGCCTAGCTAGCTGTCTGGATTTACCCTGCAGAGATCTGAGGAGCAGTTAATGTTGTCCTCATAAATCGATCGGAATTAACACATAAGCATAATTTAACGGGCATCCGGCCAACATAGAGCGGAATTTCCGGTGGCAACGGAGCAATCCCGGATGTGGAAGGTCGCGGATATAGACTATCCAAAAAGGTGACCCCTGCTCTCTTTTTATCAGCCACTAGAGTAGTGGTACCTACGTGCTTTCCTCCTGTGCTCTGACTTTACCTGATCTTTCTCCACTCCACTCCAGCAACCTTCAGGTCAATCTGCCCTGCTACGCTTTACCTCTGAGAGCGTTTGACCTGGTGTCCAGCCCCACACTGAGCCAATCGGCATTCAGAAAATCTCCTCTGCTGGTGCCACGCACTGATTCCAAATAAGCTCTCAGTATCCCAGGTTGCAGTTTGGGAAGAGACTCAGCAGGACTCTGCCTGTCAATGTTACTACACAGCAAGAGATATTACAGATTCTGTATTAAACCGGTTTAGGAAGCCTAATCTGTGTTTTATGGATTCTCTTTCTTCTCTCACTCAGGCTGTCCCCCTCTCTCTCTATCCCTATTGATCTATTTTTTAACTCACTCTCTCTCACTCTCTTTCTCTTGCTCTATCCCTCCTTCTTTCACTCCTTTTTTTGAGGCAGAGAGCAAAGTCTTTTTTACCATCCACACTGGATTTAGCGATAGCAATATCAGCCCGTCAGTCCACCACTTTGATTCCAACTAAAATGTCCCAAAAACTAATAGACTAATTGCCATGAAATTTTGTACAGATAATAAAATGGTGTCCAGAGAATTAAGTCTACTGACCAAAACTGTTTATTCAGTAAAAAGATGTATCTAATAATTAGTAACATATTAACACATTATTATGGTAAACAGTATACCTGCTAAACATCAACATGTTAGCATTTAGCTCAAAGCATCGCTGTGCCTAAATTACAGCCTCACAGAGCCTTCCAGCATGGCTGTAGACTCTTAGTCTTGTTTTATCTTATCTTCTTTCGCTCTTCTTCTTACTTTTTATTTTACTCTATTTCAGAGTTTTGATTTGGATCATCCCTGAGTCAATTTGTCTAAGTAATCTGAGTGAGGTGTTGCAGGGGTGCCATTTCAGCACTGCAAAATAATACAATATGTTAAATTTAATAAAACACTTTGGAAAAAGTAATGGAATTAAATAAACTTGCAATAAACTGTTGTTGTGACAAAAAGCAGTCTAATATAACGTTAGTATAACATTTCCTAATAATACGCTGCGTTTTCAAAATGTATCGGATTATTTCTCAAATTCATGCTCATGTTAAATAGTTTATGTAAATATTCAAATCATTATTTATTTGATCGTGTCTTGTAGTTATTTAATGTTGAAAGTTGCCATACTTATCATCACTGAGATGACCAAAATGAAAATAAAATGGCAGAATAGTGCCTAGAAATGGTACGATAAAGAAATAAGAGGAGCATGTCCTG
>NC_045756.1:6165578-6180895 GCF_008692095.1 Etheostoma spectabile
ATCTGTTTCCTCCTGTCAGAGTTGGCAGTTTACTGTTAGCTCATTGACTGCTGAACATATTATTTCAGATGAATAAAGTTTTCATTTAGTATTAGACTTGTTGTGATCCAGAAGCTAGAAGCTGGAAAGTAAAATGACATGGAGACACAGATCCGTATCTTTTCCTGGCTAACAGGAGTATAACGCATGGAGTGGGGTGAGGAACTACATGAAAGTGCACCTGATATCTGTAGACACGGCAAAGCTCTCAGGTCATCAGCATTGAAAACCGTGGCAGCAGCCAGTCAGAAGCATCACTCTGTGGAATAGCGGAGTTGTTTACCCGCAGAGAGAGGAGGAGGGTAAACGAGGAGCAACAGGCAAGATTGACTGAAAGACAAGCGAAGGGAAAGAATGAGAGTCGGTAGTGTAATTTAATCGGTGCATGCTGGGAACTCATCAGTATGCTACTCGTGCACAGCTCCCACCCTCCTGTGCTGCACACACACGAGTTGCACAAGGATGGCAGTCAGGATAGTCAAATAACAGACTAATATAATCATGTAAACACTCCGTCACTCTCCTTGTCCCACAGATTCAGCATTTTACACAGACACATACACATACGCTTTTGTCAGTATTAAACCTCAATAATTCATATTGCAGCTAAATGGGTCTCTAGCAAAATGTGGCATAACATGCTTGGATGGATTATGAGGTTTGTGTACCTCAGGAAATCAGGAATCTTGTTGTTAATTTAATAGTATTTAATTTTGTCAACCTTCTTCATTTAGCACTGATGTATTTATCAGTTTTGGCATATTATGTTATTAAAACAAAAGGTTAAAACATGTTTATGTTCTACAAACCAAGGTATCCAAGAAAAAGTGTTATATTAGTAATGGAAATTGGGAGCTCGTTTTGGCCCTGATGTCAATGATATAAGTCCTACTTCTGCAGAGGATGAAATATCCTGACATTTATATCCTAGTATGGATCAAGCTCCAAAAATGCTGGATCCTACTATTCCCATAATGCAACATGAGAATATCTTTTGATATGCCATGTTTTCACTCTATGGTATGGCTCTGCTTGACTCGACTTGGACCAGTGCATTTCTTTGTTGTTTTTTTCCACAGCAGATAGTACCCCCTCAGTGTAGGAGGGATTCTCAGCTGATTGACGCGTGAAACTGATGTCATCTTCAATGCAACACTCGCTGAATCCTTTCGTCAGTAACCACATAGAGGGAGGTTCTCATTTTGTCAATTGTATGGTGTAGTATACAGCGTCATTTTTGCGGGCTGCCATGTTTAAAAATCACATGAATAAAAACATTGCGGTGGCTAATTAGATAACCCTTACATCGTGACATTATCAGGTTTACAGCACTAATTTCTATGACTTGTAAAAGGCCATTTATGTGTAGAATTGGTGTAGTACCCTTTTAAGTAAAGCAAATACATGTAGTCTTTCAGTCAATCTCATACTTCACACCGTTTTCATTTTGGTCTCAAAGCCTCCTGTGAACTCATTATGTGGGCTTGAACAGAGCATCTTATACTTTGTATTATTTCTGATTTTATTTGAAATCATGCTGATAAAGTATTTATGATATTTTGTGGATTATCGCTGAGCACTGATCACACTGTGGATTTGGGAGTGCTGCCTAAGTCTCTACAGTAAAGAAGCTACTAGTCTAACAGTGGATGAGGCGAATAAGCCCAAAAGCTCCTGATGTGCCTGCTGGTTCACAGATCATAACAGATGTTTGTCAGTATGTTTCAGTGGGAAAATGCGGTGGCTGCAAACAGTGATAAAGGGTTTTTAGTGATGATTGTGGATTACATCTCTATGTCATTGGTTAAAATAGTCAAACAACAAATGTTTTTATGGTGGAGTGATTTTCCTCATTATTCTGTAGTTATTCCGCTTCTCATGTCTTATTATGTTAAAATAATAATTATAAATAACAGACATCAGTGACTGAATTATTCCACTGTGCTAGACCACATGTGTTAAGAAATGTCCATTCATCATACATGCAGACAGTTGTATTTTTTTAGGTATTTACAGCATGAAATATATTGTAAAGTATGGATGTATACTGATTCTCAGACCCCCACTGTTGCCTTCAGGGACCAGTGTATGATTGACAGATCAGCACTCTTAAATTTATGCACACACCATGATACCCCCTCCCCCCTCCCCCCTTTTAATATGTTTTTCGGCATAAGGTCATAATTTACCTTGCTTCCAGCTACTTCCTCTTCTCCCTCCTTCCCAACTCATGATAGCATTGCTTGTTATTTATTGTATTGTTTTTAATTAAATGGATGGCAAGGGGGTTTAAGTGCCCAACAGTTCCAAGACATGCCATTTCTTATCTGAATTCTAAATTCAGCGCACACCTACTGTAAAGCGGGACTATAAAGCTGAATAGGTCCCAAACTGCTGCGGTGCGTGTTAGAGGCATTGAACAGTTAGACAAATGTCACCTTAGAAGGAAAGAGAGGGGATAATAAAGCAACGGCTGGGTAGTGGTGAATACAAACTTCACAGACATCGGGACACCACAAATTCATGACTCCAGCAGTCTGGCTTGTGCATTCTCAGTCTGGCATAGAGGATCAGAGAGGAAGGAGCCTTGGATTACAGAGATTCTTGCCCTGATAAAGAAGAACTTTAAATTAAATGGAGTCACAGCAGGCTTAGTGCAGTTCTACTTCCTTCAGTAAAGACCAAACCATTTCCACACATAATGTTTTGTGAAACAAGATTGCAAGATTTTGGGGTAATTTCGTGTTCTGAAAATTGTAAAAATATAATTGCTTAATTCCTCTATCTGTGCATGTAGCTCACATCCTGTTACTGACCTCCACTTCTTGCAGCAGAAACCTTGCAAAAGTATGGTCCGACCACCAGAGTGCTTAATAAGGAAAATATACTGCAGCATGGAGTTGTGGGTCGGAACGAGAAAATCAATTTGATTATCCACAGTGCAAACTGAGATGTATGTCTGAATAATCCGGGGGTGAGCTATGGACTCTGAGGGTTTATTCTGTATGATTGGCGTTAAATGCGATTTCCCTATATATCAGGTCATTGGAGAGTGTGCCTCAAAGGTTATGTGCTCTAGGTAGCCTTTCACAAGACTCTGTATTCTGAGAACGAGCTGACATTCAACAATCACAGCCTGATGACCTTCCTGACCTTACACCACTGAAATCTTTAATTTTGCAAATATACAATTTAACTAGTCATGTCGGCGTGCCAAAGCGAATTCTTGTCGCCTTTTTCATGGCAGATATTTTCTATTATGGTGACATTTTGCCATCCCCAGACACTCTTGTCAATCTTAGTAATTTATCCAGATGGCTACATGGAGGGTTTTTAAAAACATTTCTAACCGTGGCATGTTTATTAAATGCACATTACATTTTTGCCAGAGTTGAAGCATGCCAGACAACCAACAAGCGGCCCAAAATCCCAACATGCCCTTTTGAACATGTGAACATTTATTTCCCTCATATGTTCATGCAAATTGGAAGGACAGAAGCATAGGTAATACAAATCACTCCAATTATCCTGGCCATGCACAACTCGTTCAAACACACACACAGACATGCATACACACACACACACACACACACACACACACACACACAAAGGCAGAGATTGCACTGTGTTTTTCTGTGAACATGACGGACGGGGAGAAAGCAGCAGGATGCTGTGTAGATGATGCCTGCTCTCACCAGAGCTTTAACCTTTCCCTCAGCGCCCTTCCTGCAGAGTCTCTCTTTCCTCCCGGCACCTCTGTCACACAGTCCTATTGTTTGTCCCTGTCGTGATTTGGCACTCATTATAGAAACCTGTTTATGCACAAAGCTCTCCCAAGACATGTTTGCAAGGCATAAGAGAGAAGAACAAAAGGTGAGGTAGAAGACAAAGAAGAGGGCATAAATAGAATAAGTAAAGATAGAAAAGAAGGTGATAAACAATAAAAAGAGGAACAGAAATATGGAGCAGTTATGCAACAGCTGATATACTGTTATCAATTTTTGACTATTTAGTCAGCCTTAGCATTAGCACCTGTACATGTAAATGACACTTTACAAATAGGTCTAGAACAATAAGTCATTAAGGCAATTAGTCAAGCGACAGAAAAGTGTTTGACAATTCTGATTGATTATTCACCAAACATCCAACTTGCAATGTGTGTTTTCACTATGTATACACAAAACATCTAATCATCAAAAATATAGATAGTTAAAAGCTACAATAACTGTTTGTGTTTGCTGCTACGGGGCAGAGGAACTCCACAGCAAGCTGAAAACCCACCATATTACCTTATAAAGTTGCCACAAACACACAGACATGAAAAAACAGCATGCATCTGGAGTGGTGTTTCTGGCCACCTGACAAACGTATGTACTGTATGTCCAATATTCACTCTTTTTGTCTCCACCAACTCCCAACATTCGCTCACCGACTAGTTGCTCATTTTGTCTGAAAGAAATACTAGTGCAGCTTTAATCAATTATTAAAATGATTATTTGCAGCTGCATCCCTACTCTAAAATATATGGGAAACAATTTATCGATCTCAAGCTTTCCTACTGGATATTCAGATTTGAAGGGAAAACCGGATTCTTTCCCACAGTCTAACACAGGCAATATTATTTCAAGAAAAATGTGATGAAGTATCGACGCGTCATATCCACATGTATTTTTTAAAGAACATCTCAGTACATGCATTCCTACCACTGGAGTGCCACAGTCACACCAGTAAACCCAGTTCTTTACTTTTCCCAAGAAAAGGTGATCCAATGGTTTCCAAACCTACTAACACCCGCTCCCTCCTCCCCTCCCTCCTTCTGCAGCTAGATTTAAAGTGATAAGTTAGAGCAGCTTTTCCTCCTGCTTTTCAAACCTGTTCCACTCATTCACTTGACATGCTGCCTCAGTTAAGTTGCTGCCCAGGCTTTCTTGTTCATTCAACTCACTTGTGCTGCAGATATCCAACACTGTGCCTCCTGAAATGCTGGGGAAAGGACCTACAGTCCCAACCGCTCTGCTCTGTCCTGTTTTCATTACGTGGAATCCCCACGAGAGGGAATGGATATAGCAGCACTCCCTTGCTCGCCACTCACCACTCTTTCGCTCTCTCCCTCCATCTTGTTCTCTCTCTTGTTCACTGAGCACAGTAAGCTGTCTTGATGTTGGCTGGTGATTTTGCTCCACTGGACCATTTAGGGACTAGATTTTTTTCACTGTTGGCTTAGGAGATGAGTGCCACTCTTCTGCAATAAGGTACATCCAATCAATGCTTTGGTGATTCCTGGACGTGTAATCATACAGCATAAGGGAAGATGGACAGGGTGATATGTTGTTAATGGATGTTTTGTGTACTTTTGGTCTGGTGCGATTATTAATTGTCTAAGTCACTCAATGGAAATCTTAATGCTCTAGCATTAAGATTTCGAGTATTTATATTATATTACATTTTAAACAATGGTGTTCAACTTTGTGGAAAAGTTTGGGGATGACCCTTTCCTGTTTTAACATGACAATGCTCCCTTTCCCATCATCTTAAATGTAACATGAGATTTTTAGGTCTGTGTGCTCACTGGGAGTGCATTGACCTATTTTAGCATGTGTTAGTGTGAGTAACACTATTCTACACTGGTGTTATTTGTCATGAATGAGCCAGACTGCGGCTAGAATTAGCATTTCATATATTCGGCAACAGCTTCATAACATTTCATCATTAACAAGCAAATTTGAGTGCACATGAGCAAGGCTGGATGGAGACTTTTTGAGCAGAAAAACCTTAATTCTACAGGAGTGGATTTAGTTTGCAGTCATGTAGCACACTGAAAGGAAGTACATGAAGACTTGTGACGTGCGGAGGTAGAGAATACTTCATATCCACTGGACAACAGTTGAGGAAATAATCCACTGAAAGCATTGCTAAAGTGGGCCCAAGCTGAGCATCTAACCACAGGGAGCTTTAGCTAGGAAATGGAACTGTTGTGGGTGTGGGCATGTTTCATAGGTGACCCAGCAAGGCCTCTGTGAACCTGCTATTTACTGCCATCAGTCTCTTTCTTTCCGTTCAATCAATCAATATCTTTTGTTTTCCTCCCTATCACATTCCCCCCACCTTTATTCCATCAGTAGCTAAACTAAATGGTGCCATTTAGGGATTCTATTGTCGTATTGTTCTTCGTTGTTCTGTACTGAGCCCACCAGGATTCCCTCCTCTGCCTGTGTAGCCCTGCACCAAAGCCCAGTCAGCATTCAGATCCTGTTGGTTTCCAATCTCCTGCCTTCTCACTGTAAGGAAAGCTTCTTTAATTCTCAGCTTATAGCAGCATCAGCAATTCAGACTGAGAATCAACTTGGGCTAAAAGACTGAGATTCCAACAAAGTTTTTCCTTAACTCTTTCTCCTTTATCGTTTTAAGTGACAAGCCCATTTTTATGTGTCTGAAGACATGTACTGTATGTGGATCAGTAACAAGATGGATGACCTGACTGACAAATGAATCTGCTTAGGAAATAGTAGAAATAACTTATGCAGAACAACAGCAACAACCATAAAGCCACAATAAGGCACGGAATTGCCACGCTTAAATCGGGGTGCAATTAAGCCATCGCACTCCAGCATCACTGGCCTTTGTTGGCAATGCATTAACACGCTTTTTCTTATCACGTACACACTATGTAACGCAAAAAGCATCAGTGTAGTTTGTGGAATAAAGGTTGACTTAATCACAGTAAGGAAAGATTTCACAATGCCTCACAAAACCATTAGTAAAAGTAGTATCTGTTTTATGTGATATCATTTGATGATTTTCTAATTGTGGTAATACTTTGCTTCCTCCATTCAACCTGGCATATTTCTATTGTTATGTGAAGTACCCTTTTAAGTGTTTCATTGATGTCTAATGAGCTTTTCATTAAGAGAATTCAACCGGGACTTATCCATGAAAGATTATGAGCAACACAAGGTTTTACATTGGTAATGATTTGTCACTGTATTTGTTGCCAATATTAGGCCCTGCTTTTGTGCTAAAGAACACTGTATTATGAGAACATCAATGCAAAGAATGGGTGTTGATCTTTGCAAATGTCATGCTATGTTCCACACGACTCAAATTGGAATTATTTACCAAACCCCCAGCCTGTTTGTTTCCCACTACCCTGTAAAATTCAACAGTTGTACCTTATTAAATTTCTAGACACAGTTTGTCCTCAGCAAAAGTAACACGGAGCTGAGAAAATTATAATTTTCAACACATCATTGAGCATTTCCTATTATGATTGCCACATGTTAACATGCTTATAAAATTCAGGAAAAAAAACGATTCAAACATTGTATTGTGTTCCTTGATATCTGCTTTACTTACATTAATTAAGGGGAACAGCGGCAGCAGTTTGCCTACTTAGCGATAATGAGGTGCAATTCCAAGTATGAATAACCGGAGATTGACCATACGCGAGCTAAATGAATACTGAACACAGCTCAGTCAATAGCTGCCTTACAATTTGTGAGTAGAGAGGTCGGGGCTGTGATGAACAAAACAAAGTGAATGCTGAACAGAGAGACAATTAAACTGCCACATCTGGCAATGGCAATGTGAGTCGGTACCCAGCCACTGCAATTACAGGGCCCCATCTCTGTAACCCTTCACTGCCTGGATGTTGTGCTGGAGCAGATGATAAAGCTAATGTTCACTCATTGAGAGCTTGTTTTCAGGAATCGCTTCATGCTACCCAGATGCCCCACTAAATCTGGGAAACCCTCTTTTCACCATTGACAATCATATTATCTACTGATTCAATTTCTGGGCTTCTTCTCAGTCCAGATCAGTCGCTCGCTATTCTGATGATCACAAGCTACAGGCCAATCTTCAAGTCCTTTTATGTAGAACCCAGACTGTTGCATTAAAGAAAGGACTAATTAGAGAGTAGAGGGAATATCATTCCCGCTGGGATTAAGGGAGAAAAGAGGAGTTTTCCTTCAGTGCCAGAAGTTACTGAAATGTAATTGTGAAGATGGTTTGGTTGTGCTTTAAAAGCACATGCTGTTTATCTTGTCCAAAGCAAAAAGGCTGAAACCTTACTAATGCACTGTATTTGGGATTTTCCTTTAATTGCTGGAGAGCAGGGTCTGACACAACTCTCCAAAGTCTTGATGTACAGTTGGGTTAAGATCAGGTGACATATCTCATCCATTTAAAAAGTCTCTTTAGATTTGTATGTTTGTTTTACACATCTTCCATGCAGCCATTTGCCTCCATTCATATCAGTATGGTATAAAAGCCAACTTGCAGAGAACTCCAAAGAAAACTCTGAAAAAGCTTAGACTTTTCCCTTGCTGAAGTATTATTCCTGCTCAGAAGAACCTTTATCATTTTGTCACGTACAGTGTCGTGAAATTCAATCTCTGCATTGAGGCAGCATGGTAGCCCAATCCTTAGCACGTTGGCCTCACAGCAACAAGGTTCTGGGTCGAATTTCAGGTCGTTCCAGGTCTACTGTCTGGAGTTTGTATGTTCTTGCGGGGGTTTCCTTTGGGTGCTTGCGTTTCCCCCACCATCAAAAGAAGGTAGGTTCTCCAACTCATGCTCTTGATCAAGGCACTGCCTCAGATCTGGAGTTGGCCCCCAGGCACTGTAAATGGCTGCCCACTACTCCCTTGAGGGATGGGCTAATTTCACTACTTGTATATGACAATACAGTACCTTTACCTTTAATTCATCCTAAGAATTAGGAGTAGTGGACACAAATAAAGAAAGGCTTCCCTACTCAAGAGCTTGATTGTTTGGATCTGATTGGGAAACGTTGTTAGATAAAATTGACGTGGATGGTGCTCGCTCTGCATGCAGATATATATTGATCTGTAATCTATGTAATCTTCAGCGCACAAGGGTGATACAATGCTCTATTCACTCTG
The DNA here is from genome assembly GCF_008692095.1 of Etheostoma spectabile. Classification (NCBI taxonomy): domain Eukaryota; kingdom Metazoa; phylum Chordata; class Actinopteri; order Perciformes; family Percidae; genus Etheostoma; species Etheostoma spectabile. Next base: position 6,174,521 of record NC_045756.1, read on the forward strand.
TGTTGGACGTATTTCAATTCCCCACGAAGAATGGTTTGCTCTACCATGTGGGTAATTCTTCTATCTAGCTTATGTTTTTTTTTTCTCACATCCACACTGACATGCACATATGCCCTCTTTCTCTCATGCATGCAGAAATGCATTCATGTCGGCTGTCTCTGTTCATCTCTGTGATGTTTCATGGTTTCATAGCTTCCAGTCTGTCTACTGCTCAACCACAGGAATCTTAGCTGACGTCTCCATCCTAAAGCCATAGCCACTGATAGAGATGCTCTAGAGGCGAAGGGAGATTAGAGAGAAGAGACAATCGCATTAAGACTCACTTTAACTCCCTGACCAAGACCAGAGGTTAGGATTTGAATGTTAGAATCTGTGCAGTTAAATCCCTGCGTGGCTGTTGGTGCATTTCCCTAACTGAACACACAAGCTCTTCCTGTGCAGGCTTAGCTGCTTGCAGTAAAGCCGGCACAAATTAACATGACGTTGTTAAGGGCACAACATGCAGCCATATGCACGAAGAGCTCTATGGAATAAGTCTTGCAGAGTGACACCACAGCTTTTGTTAGCACAGCAGTGGAGCTGTCAATGCTACAACACAACATGCTGTTTAGATCCATGGGTGAAGCCTCTTGACATCAAAGGTGGCACACAAAAGGATCCGTGTTTCGTTTTACTGTTGCCTACACCTGTCAAAAATAGTGTGAGTTGTTTTTTTGTTGTTTTCATGTGCTTCTTCTGCACTCTGGCCCTCCTGCTTTGTAGCACCACAGAGACCCCTTGTGGAAGTGTGAAGCATAGCAATGTGTGTGAATATATGTGTGTGGTCCAGGACAGATCCCAACGTCCCTAAAACACAGTCAAAGACAAACAAAGACAGTCAGACAAAATAAAAAACTGTCCAGATTTTCCTGACTTAGCTATCATCCGAGCGTGCTAGACTGTACTAGAGGGCCAAATTAGAGTAGTCTTTGGTAAAATAAAATCCCTATTATCTTTGAACTAGCAAGTATCCAATTATACGCCACAGTTATCTCCCATCTCACAGACTTCTCAGTCCTCGCCACAGGGCCAGTGAGCAAGGAGTGCTAATGAAGAGATGCTGAATCACCTTTTTGCCTTCCTGGACGCACAACTCGTGGAGCCTCCTTGATCATAGGCAGCTTTTTATGGATCAGAGTCATTCCCAGGCTTTAATGATGTGGCTCTTTTTTCTCCCCCCCACAGTGAGCCTGTCTCAGCACAGGCCACACACTCATGGATGTGCCGTCAGCTGCAGCATGTGTGTGATAAGTGTGAAAAGAAGAATGGGAGGACTTTAATCCAAGGCAGAGAGAGAAAACAGGTTTAAAAGGGGTTTATCTGTCTCCAGTCAGATAGGCTGTGTGTTCAAAATGAGCCGAGCAGAGAGAAGAACTCCCGCTGATGTGAAGGCAGGGGGTTTGTCTGTTGATATGTGTTTTCTCTGCACTCTCTTACCTCTCTGTTCTCGTGGTCTTCATCATCCCAGGAAGCCTATCTGTACATCACACTGCCTGCTAGTACAAGAAAATGACCTCAAATGCCTTGACAGTTGACTTTTCTCTTTCTCTTCAATTTTTTCAGTGCTTTTCCAGTCTTGTATTTTGGAACTGAAATTTCTTTCAGTGTTCCAACTGCCTACACTCCAACTACTACTACCACACAAATACATTTGAAATGCTCCCAAGAATCAATATTTTAGGATATTTAAGCTGTACTTCTTAATACTTAGCCCATGGAAGTATTTTGGGTGACAGAGATTTAATTCAAATTTTTGCACCACATGTTTGCATGGATCAAATAACTTTATGTGTATAATGTGTAATGGAAAAGCCTGGCTTTTAGTGAGGGAACCACATAGATCACCAGCCACTGCAATTCCCCTCAGCAACAATGTGTTAGCGTCCTTTTGCGCATTGTTTTGGTTTTACAGCCTGCAACTTTAATGTTTCGGTTCTGTTTCAACACTCTTTGCAATTTAAAACTTCCATTCACTTTTCAAACATCTTTTACGGACAGCGCTTGTTTTTTTTTGTTTATTATTTTTGTCTTTAGTATCTAAAAGAATCCGCTTCATCCTTGCCTGACAGCAGGTTTTCGCTTCTGCTTACCCACTTCTTGGAACTTCAGATGGTGGTCATGGTTGCTACATAATCATCACTTTGCAATCTTCATCTAATCATCCCACCTTACTTGCACTTTGTTGCGGCTCTTGAGCAGAATTTAAAAAAAAAAAAACACACAAAAAAAACAGAATTGCCACAATGAAATCAGGGTGCAATCAAGCCATTGCACTGCAGCATCGCTGGCCTCTACTGGCAATGCATAAACACCCTTTATTTTCTCATCAAATACACAACTGAAAGCACGATACACGATACCAGTAGCATCTGTGCAGTTTGTGGCATGAAGATTGACTTAATCACACATCTAGTTCAATGAACCCGCAAGGGCATGCAGCATCTCATTGTCACAAAAATACAAAGTATAATTCAGTTGATAAATGATATTGCAATATTAAGTTCTGCTTAGTATGAATAGAAAAGGGAAAAATCTGTATGAATTGTCAGCTTTACAGAGGATATATTCCTTAATAATGCAAATCACTGTCCTTAAAAGCTGTGCCCTACTTTTGTATTTATGATTTTCCAAAGTACTTCCTGCAGAATACAGTGATTACGATTTAAATGTAGGGTCTGACAGAGAAGGGGGCTGCTGAAGAGTATAATAATATAATATATAACCCTTTTATGAAGGTACAGCAGGGCTGCGAAGTTGCCGAGAAAGTAGGTTCAAGAGAGTGTTTTAAAGTTTAAAGAGGCCGTAAGAGAATTTAAAAAGGGTCTGGGATGGTTTAAGATGGCACCTCAGAGAGCTAGAGAATGTTTAGGAATTGATGGAATCAAGGAGGCTGTAATGGAGTTTTGGAAAGGTAAAAATTGGAGTCTGGAAAGAGAATGGGTTTAACAGCACATGTAGCACATGTAAGTCATGTAAGTCCAGGTGTTCGGGGCTGGTACTCATTGATGCAGATATGGCCAGGGTTGACTGGGAAAATTTACAATAGTGTTTCACATACATTGCTAGTGTGTGTTGCCATTAAGAATCACATTCTAGCAGCTTTTTTAGTCATTTGGTAGCTGAAAATGATGCTACTTTTTAATGTTGCTGATCACAATCATATCCCGTCTCTTATCTCCAACAGGAAGTCCTGTCAACCTGACGTGCAGAGCATTCTTTGGATACAGCGGAGATGTCAGTCCACTTATTTACTGGATGAAGGGGGAGAAGTTCATTGAGGATCTGGATGAGGAGCGGGTTCAGGAGAGTGACATCAAGTAAGACATTCAACATTGAACTTAAAGCTGTGGCATACTCAGTGTGTAGATTCGTAGATTTCTTTTATTTTGGAAACTTTTAGTTGATTAAATCCACTGAATTTGCATATATTTCTTTCAATGTTAATATTACAACAGAGCTTCAGCAACATCATGCATTGGTACATCTCGTCAAAAGTAGCAAAAGACCCTGGGGCTGAACTGAAAAAACACCTATTCAAGACCTGTGTGACCACACAGAACAGTAAAAGGAACTTTTCAATAGCTAGCTATCATTTGAATGATATTCATTAATGTTTTATCTGTTTATGTGTTTAATAATGTAGATAGCTTTGCATTCTTTATCTCGCACAATATATAGATGGCACTGAAACATATCTAGAGGCAGTACAGTAATAGCAGAGCAGATGGAAACTCCAATTGAATGTCCGTGTTGCCCTTCTTTTTCCGTTCGGGTGACCTCCATCTTTTAGCTCACACTCATCTCTGGTAACAGAGTTCTGTTTATGCCAAAATCAGGTGAAAACCTGACAGCCAGGCACACAAACTGCCTGAAGCTGGTGGACCATAAGAGGAGCTGTCCTTGCTTTAGGTTATGATGCATTGAAGTCATATGGGAAAAACAAGTTTATTTCTTAATGAATGTTGCTCTTTTGAGGTCTCCGGTGGTATATAGAACATTGGATCTCCAGTTTATTGAACTCACCAACAAGTAGAAATGCATTTCAAACAAAACACAACTACAGTAAGTCTTTGCATGGACCTTTATGTCAGGAAACAACTACTACTACTACTACTAATACTACTACTACTACTACTACTACTTGGACTTGGCTTCAGGTTATTACAACTTTGCATGCAGCATTTGGCCAAATGACAAGTTGGTGTTTTTTAATGGTGGCAGAGCTTTGTTTTGGCTTACACTACATTCAGGTTTTAGCATGAAAACACTTGCATATGGAACTTGACTGGCAAAAGTGCAACAATGCACTCACGGTTTACGCACCCTCATTTTTTTTCTAGATTATGAGGTGATCTTCAGGCAGTGTAGGTTAATCAAAGCTAGAGGAGAGTGCTCATCTTCAGATGCCCCCCATAAAGAGGGATAAGCTGTCATCATAATTATCATTATCAGCATCCTCATCAATACAATACAGGTCTTCTGAGTCTGCTAATACACAACATGTGTGAGACAATGGAGATACTCTTGTCAGTAGTAGATAACTGTTAGATTAAAGAATACAAGCAACAAGCACTATTTATTATCTATTGTATTTCACTTTTATTCACACAGACAAGTTGATTATGATCAGATTGTCAGATGAAGTGGGAGCACAGCAAAGACAAGAGACTACCTGAAGAAAAGAGCACTAGAATTATTTATTTTTTAAACAAATCAAATAAACAGAATACATATCTTGACAGATACCCAAGTGGGAAAGCTGTCGCTTCCAAATTAACATAAAGTAAGTGAATGTCATGTATTTGTGCAGTGGTGTGGTTGCCATCTCCCAGATGTTGTTACAAAAATGTAAGCCACAATAATATTTCATTGAGTTTTAGCAGTGAAGGTGGTAGAATGTGTTTTTTTTGGCACCAGGGCTTTTACAAAATAGGGTGGAGGAAGGCAAGTGTGTCAAATGTAAAAAGTATGGAAACAAATTCATAAACTTTTCACTCTTTAATGGTATCCCTAATCCCTAATGTTCACATCATTTGTTCAGATATTTTTGCTGGCGTGTACAAACATTCCGCACATTCACACACCCTTTCATGTCCTGCCCCACTGTACTTCTTTGACGGAGCAGACGTATGAATAGAAAAATCCCTGTTGTCGACAAATGCCGTCTAATGAAAAGGTTAACTGTAAGCAGCATGACAAGGCTGGGAGGAGAGTTAGCAGCCCGGTGAGTGACCTGGCATTTTGAGATGTCTGTATTAGCCTTCTAGCACATTCAGTCCAGCTCTCAGCACCACTCTCTGTCGTGAAGGACACCAGGCCAATTAGAGCTTACAACACATAGGGAGGGGGCGGCAAGTGGGGGCATTCGGTAGGTGGTATAATAAAGATGAGAAGGAAGGTTACTGAGAACTGCGTCACATGCGGTTAAAAACCCTGCTTTCATATGGTAGTCAAATAAGGTAACAAGCCAAGAGATCAAAACTGTGACCCTGAGCTACTTTAAAAGAGAGAGAGAGAGAGTGTGTGTGTGTGTCTGTCTGTGTGCATGCATGCACATTTCTCAATTGCATATTGTTGTGTGCCACCGTGTGATACTGTCTCCTTGTGTGTTTTTATTTATTTAATTTTTTGTTTCCATTTTGGATGTGCACCACTTCAAACCCACTCCCTGACATCATTCCATGAGCTTTTAACTTTGAAATGGAAATTAATCACACAGGAGGTGTATTCCCTGAGCTGCCTGTAATACATGAAATGGAGCTTTTGGCACAATGTTTCACCACTGAGATTCCCGGTTGATATAAAAAAGAATTGTGGCTGTAGAACAAGACTTCCATGGATCTTAGAGGTGACGACACAGTATGGAATACAGACATTAAGGCAGCACTGTTGTTGTTTAAACCAGAAGAAGTTTCAGTCCCTGGTGCACAAAGCACCCTTTTGAGCACCACTTCAAATGTAAAATTTTATTTTATAACTCTAATTAATATTAGTTTCTTCCTTAAAAGACAGAGGGCATAAGTATACACAGCCCTATTTTAAATTCCCACAGATGCAGACAGATTTGTATTTATAAAGGCCGGTTATTTCATGGATCTAGGATACTATGCATGCTGATAAAGTTCCCTTGGCCTTTGCATTTATACATAGAGATTGGCATGGGGAACTTTCCATACGATCATCTCTCAGTGCAAAGCAAACCAGCTATTAAGCTAACTGAAATAAAACCAAGCCAATCTCTAGGTATGGTGAAGGGTATTTTATGATGTGGGGCTATTTTAATTCCAAAGGCCAAGGGAACTTTGTCAGAATGCATAGTATCCTGATCCATGAAAT